>NC_084554.2:35257500-35472500 GCF_033978685.3 Nerophis lumbriciformis | reverse complement strand
CTTCCCAGGTCAACATGGAGCTGCCAGTCACGAGCGGTGGCCAGGAGCCCTCCTGAGAAGTTGGGCTGACAGCTTGCCTTCTGTCCTGCTCTGATGAAGGTGATTGACTGCTTCGGGGCGGCCTGGGACTTGCTGTTTTGTATCGCTGCGCAGATAGAATCCGCCAGGGCTTTTAAAACTTGGTCGTGGCGCCAGCGATACCGCCCCTCCCCTAGTGCCTTTGGGCAACAGCTCAGGATGTGCTCCAAGGTGCCCCTCCTTTGGCACAGTTTGCACTCCGGAGTGTCTGCTAGGCCCCAGATGTGCAGGTTGGCGGGGCATGGGAGGACATCGTACACAGACTGTATGAGGAATTTTGTGCGCAGAGGTTCAGCTCTCCAGAGCTCTGCCCAGGTGAGTTTTCGAGGTTCTGCATGCTCCCACCTTGTCCACGCCCCTTGTTTGGACATGCTGACCATCCGGCAGCAACGTTCTTCCTCCACCTCTGCACGGATCTCCTCTTGGACCAGTTGGCGCTTCTCCTTGCCACGGGCCCGGTCCCAACGTGGCTTTGGAAAGCTGCCGAGGCCTGCCCTCCCCCTTGCCACAGTACCCAACAAGGTTTTGTGCCTCAGCCGCGCCTCTGCTCTGCTTACGGCTTCTTGTGCCTGCCATTTCCTCCCGGTCTTAACAACGATTCCTGCCGAGGCTACCTTGACATCTGCGGAGTCCCTGTACATCATTACCTCTCTGGAGCGGGTGACCTTGAATTCCTCCGACAGTCCCCTGAGAGGGAGCTGCAGCTTGGTGGAATGGCCATAAAGAGCAATGCTGCTTAAGGACCGAGGGAGCCCCAGCCATCTCCTTAGGAACTGGCTGATGGTCTTCTCTAGTACCTCAACCGTTGTCATTGGTACCTCGTAGATTAAAAGAGGCCAGAGTATTCTAGGCAAGACTCCGTGTTGGTACATCCAGGCTTTAAACTTTCCTGGGAGACCAGATTTGTCGATGGCTGTGAGCCATGAGGTCAGGTCGCTCTTTGTCTGCTGCAAAGCCACTGCGTCCTTCAGGGAGCTATCAAAGATCTTGCCCAGGCTCTTGACAGGTCTTTCGGTCACCGTTGGAATCAAGTAGCCTCCAACAGTAAAGCGGAAATGGTCGGCCACTTTACCTTTCTTTAGGACCAGAGACCTGGACTTTGCTGGCTTGAAGCTCATCTTTGCCCATGTGATGAGCCGTTCAAGCCCCTGGAGGAGCCACCTGCACCCAGGCACAGATGTGGTCATCACTGTCAAGTCATCCATAAAAGCTCTTATGGGGGGCTGCCGGGTCCCAGATCTTGATTTTGGCCCTCTGCATTCAACCTCCGCAGACTTGACAATCATGTTCATTGCCAAGGAGAAGAGTGACACTGAGATTGTACAACCAGTGATTATGCCCTTCTCCAGGCGGTGCCAGGCAGATGTTACTTGGCTTGAGGAGACTCTTGCTTCGAAGTTGTTGTAGTAGTCCATGATGAGGTTGCAGATTTTCCCAGGAACATGGTGTCTTGTCAGAGCTATTTCAACAAGTTTGTGCGGGATAGATCCGTAGGCGTTGGTTAAGTCAAGCCAGAGAGTTGCCAAATCTCCTTTGCTCTCCCTTGCCTCCCGGATCAACTGTGTCACCACTCCTGTATGCTCCAGGCACCCAGGCACTCCAGGTACTCCCCCCTTCTGGACAGAGGTGTCTATGTAGGCGTTCTTCAAGAGGAACTCGGTAAGTCGTTGGGACAGGATCTTAAAGAAAATCTTGCTCTCAACGCTGAGCAGCGAGATTATACGAAACTGCTCGATGTTGCTGGAGTTCTCTTCCTTCGGGATCCAGACGCCTTCCGCGTATCTCCACTGGGCAGAGACTTTCCCTCTCCGCCAAATCACCTTCAAGATCTTCCACAGACGCTTGAGGAGCCGTGGACACTGCTTGTAGACCTTGTAGGGTACACCGCTGGGGCCGGGAACCGAACCAGATCTTGCAGCTTTCACAACTTCCTTAACCTCTGCCAGGGTGGGTTCATCACTGTTGAAATGGGACACTGGATCTGCTGGAGTCACCAGTGCCTCAGAAGGGCCAAGCTCTTGATCCCTTGAAAAGTCACTGAAGGTGGCATTGAGATGATGGTCAATCTCTTCTACAGGGCAAGCAATATATATATATATATATATATAAATAAATAAATAAATATATATATATGTGTATATATATATATATATATATATATATATATATATATATATGTATATATATATATATATATGTGTGTGTTTGTGTATATATATATAAATATTTATGTGTATATATGTATATGTGGGTGCATATATGTGTGTTTATATATATATGTATATATATATATATATATATATATATATATATGTGTGTATATATATATATATATATATATATATATATATATATATATATATATATATATATATATATATATGCCCACATATACATATAGACACAAACACACACACATACATATATATATATATATATATATATATATATATATATATATACATATATATATATATATATATATATATATATATATATATATATATATATATATATATATATATATATCAAATAAAAAATGTCTTCAAAATTAAGACAAATTAAGGTTGATGAATCTGCAACATGAAAACTGCTTCTCGAGGTCTCAAGACAGGAGAAAATTGCAAGTGGCATAAAAAAAGAGCTACAACATGACCTCAAATGCTGCAATCCAATCTTTAGTAAAAGTAAATAAAAAAGCAAGCTGGGAACAGAGGGCGTCACATTGTGTGACTGTGTGGTTGTGCGCATTTGTTCGTCCGTGTGTGTGACCGTGTGTGCGTCAGGTCTAGCCAAAGTTTACCCGCACCATTACAGCATACAGTAAGAGGATTATATCAGCAATCCTCTCATGTCACCGGAGAGCTGCTGTTGAACCCCCCGACCCTCCAAACCCTCGAGCCCTGCACCCCCCCTCTGCTTGCCAGGTTGACGACGCTCGGAATGAGCCTTCTTGTGACCCAATAAGGTCCAAGAAAGAGCAGAGGTGACGTGTTGTTCTTTGACACTAAGCAGGATCATTTCCCCTGGAAATGACCACCATCATTTTCCCCAGCTTCATTTGTCCTTTAGGAACACTTTCTAGGATAGGATATACTTTATCCCACAATGGGGAAATTATGTGGTTGCAGTGCAGATACAAAAAGTCCACAAAAATAAGGCAAAAAACCCTACATGAAAACAAGAGGGGAACATTTAAGAACACAAAAGGAAATAAAATACATTAAAATAGCACAGAGCAGCTGCTACCAGCTGCCACTTCATTTCTACATACAGCTACAAAAAACACAACAAAAAAAAAAAAACATTTGCAATGAATAATACATATTGCACACATACATTTGCACAATAAATAGACAAACGACTTGGGATGTAGATCTCTTAGTGATGGACGATTCGATTCGCATTTTGATACATGGGTTACGATACGATTCAGAAACAATTTACTTTTAAAACAGAACAATTTGATGTGATTCGATTTAGTGTATGAATGATTCGATACGATTACATTTTGTGTATGAACGATACGATTCGATTTAGTGTATAAACGATTCATTAAGATTCGATACGGTGTATGAATCATTAAATTCTATAGTTAACATTTGTTGGACACATTCTTTTTTACACTACAAAAGCCCTCCTTCCTGTGCATATGCTCTTCCTCATGTTTGAAGAGAAATAGTTAGGACCATGGCACCAAGCACTCAGACTAGATAAATTAAGCTAAGTCTATGAGCATGAACTGATGAAAACAACTAGATGAGAGGCCAAACGTCTTCTAAGACAACTGATCAGTTGAATGTCATGAGAATAACAATACCCTGACAAATAAGAACAGCCGTGGGCACAATCATCTTCAAATATAAAAAAAGCACATTCTATAAATATGACATGATTTCAGTATTTTAAATTTTTTCAAACGACATATATCCCCAAAGAGGTTTTATAAAGTAAAATCATCAGAATCAGAATCAGAAATACTTTATTAATCCCCGAGGGGAAATTAAAATGTTCAGCACCTGTAATGTTTGTCTGATCTTGAATGGGACTGTGCTGACGGTCAAATATATTTTTTTCCTAAGAGTCAGTGTCGTCACAGACGCCTAAGGGTTCTAGTCTATGGCTTGACTGGGGGGCGGGACTTCCGGGACAAGGATGGGAAGTGACGTGTGCTGTGGAGTTGAAAGGGGAAAGGAAAGTTGCTGGAAAGGACAGAGAGACACGAAGATTCTCCCCCCTAAAGGTCTTAAGACATACTGTATGTATATATATATATATATATATATATATATATATATATACACATATATATATGTATGTCTTTGGACCTATCCCCAGGTCCAAAGACATGCACCTGGGGATAGGTCTACTGGGGTGTGGGGGGAGCACGGCCAGAGACAGGAACAGACCCAATAAAGCCACCAAGAGAGCCGATTCTGTCTTAGGCTGCCCACTAGCTCTCGGCCAATGTCCAGTTGGCGTGGATGAGTGAGAATCCATCCAAGGAGACCGATACGTCCGATACATGCTCATTCTACCAGGGTGAAGATCGTCCATTCTGACGCTCAGTGATAGATCCGCAGCTCCGTCTCTTCCTCCGCATCTCCTTCAGTCTCTTTACACGGACTCGGGTGTGGCGGGGAGCCAGCAGCTGGTCTCCGGTGCAAATATGGCCATGGCCAAAACTCCCTCAAGTAGAGCCAAGAGTTTACAAAAAACCCCACCAAAAAGCACAGCAGATGTCACAAAAGTGCCACACCTTGAAGTGGGGCCCGAACCAAAAGGCAAAAAACACATGAAAACAAGAGGGAAGTGCCAAGAACACAGAGGAACATACAGAAGGTCACACAGCTCCTACAACCAGCAGCCACTACAGCGGCCATCTTGGATAAAACAAGACTTTGGTTCATTTGTGAAGGACTGAAGGGCTTCTTCCACACCAAACTCATCCAAACATGCCGTTATAAACCTTGTTTTGTACACGGACAACCTAAACTGTTACCACAAGCATCCAATTGTCCAACATCTCTGGCAAATATTCAACCCGACTGCCTGATGAAGCGTCCCATTACTTTTGCCCACAATGGTGAAGACTCAGCTTTCATGTCAGGGGTGTCGCTGCAGGCAAACATCACACTCACAAAGCAAAAATCCCACTTTCACAACTCACCATGCAAACAATGTAACCACACCGTACATTTCCTCTTCCGATTGATTTTTGTGTGCCTGATAGGCTCTAAATGTCGAGACGTTTGAAATTGAACACATGGAACTTTTACTCGACTTGTGAGGACGCGTAGCCAGTAAACCATCATTCAAAACAAAGGTTAAAAATGCTTAGGGAAATAAAAAATAAAATAAAAACACAAACATACCAAGTGATACAGTTCCACTCCAGTCCTGTAGAGGGTGATAGGTGGGTGTCATCTGCCACAAACAGCCTTTTTCTACCGCTGCTCCATCTGCTGAATCTGGTTGGTCACTTCCTCTTGTGGCCCCTGAAGGCAGTAGACTGCAACAACAACAAAAAAGATAATAAATTCCCAGATCTGCACTAAAATTAAAATCTTCCTCGACAAAAATTGCGTTGTAACCCATGATGTTGTTGTTGTTTTTTTAAGTATTTATTGGTTTAAATAAACATTAAGGCCCTTTTGCTAAAAAAAAAAAGAATAATGTAAAACAAAATCATCAGCAAAAGCGATATTGTGGCATCGCAAAAATGAGACAATTCAAAAACAAACGTGAGTAAAAACATACTTTGTTTATGGATATTACATCAAAATGTGTTTTACAAGAATTGTTCTTGTATTGTATTTGTATTTGTGTGTGTGTGACCACAGGTTTTATGACAAATAGAGGAAAACAAAACAAAAAAAACAGAATACAATAAATTTTATCCAAGAACAAACTGAAGGCAGCGAGCAAAGGGCAGCAAAGTGGAGACTGTGGCACATCTGGGAAAGCTAACATTGGCAAGTGTGTGCTCAAAAGTAACTACGGTGATTACAAACATTTGCATTTGGTACGAGGGGTGCTAACGAACCACAACTCCAAAGGACAGTAAGTGCCGCGTGTATTTACAGGAAACAGAGCACTGCAGCAATAAGGAGACTGTGGAGTATAATAACATTTTTGTCCTTTGTAAGTGGGCATACATTTTGTTTCAGACATGTTCAGGACCATCACATCTTTACATTTGCACAACTGAATCTGTCTAAAAAGTGGTAGGAAGAAGCAGAGCCCATTTAATCCTATTTTTTCACCGTGACCTTATCTATTACTGAAAATGTTCACTTACTGAGTAAATAGACAAATTAAGATGAGGGAGGAAAACTTTATTGAAAAATTTCAATAAATACTCTAATGACAAAATAATTAAATATGTAAAAAATAAGGATTCAAATAAAAATGATAGATTAATAAACATTTATAAATTGTTAATATAGAAAACGAATTGGATTAAGTGGAGTCATAAATTAAGTAAATCAAAAACATTGAGGATAAATAAATAAATACTGGATTAAAAATATAACTAGTGATGGGTAAATGATGATAGTGAGTGTATGACACACTCACTACCTGTATTGACACCACACTGATATTGAGTTGGTGTTCCATGATGTTCAACGGTCATCTAATAGATTTAAAAATAAATAAATTAATAGTAAGGAAAATGTATCTTTTTTTTTTTTTTTTACAAAAAGCTGCGCAGAAAGGAAAATGAAATGCGCTCAATAAGCGAAATAGTACACAGAAAAAAAAGATTTACCCTATTAGGAGCTACAAAATCATAATGATCCTACACTTTGGAAATTTGTATTTTTCCTAGATTGGTGATGTGGACAAAAACTGAACATAACCCTCACTCGTGGGCCGGAAAAATACACAAAGATAGTTAATATACAGTTCTTTCTTTTTTTTCCATGACAACATTTTTTTTTACATGAAAACTAAAAGAAGGTCCTGGGTTCGATCCCCGGGCTTCGGGTCTTTCTGTGTGGAGTTTCCAAATACATGCACCTGGGGATAGGTTGATTGGCAACACTAAATTGGCCCTAGTGTGTGAATGTGAGTGTGAATGTTGTCTGTATATCTGTGTTGGCCCTGCGATGAGGTGGCGACTCATCCAGGGTGTACCCCGCCTTCCGCCCGAATGCAGCTGAGATAGGCTCCTGCCACCCCTGCGACCCAGAGAGCGGTAAGCGGTAGAAAAATGATGGATGTATATTGTATGCCTGGATATATACTGTTGGCTATAATAGGTTTGAAAAATAGCTTAAATACTGTATCATAAAACCGTTCCTCATTGCTTTATTTTGAAAAAAGAAAAATGCATCTAAATCGCCTGTCAGAAGCGCACACCTAAACGAGTGAGAAGAGAAAGTTGAAGAGAAAGGTATTTGAAGCAAATTAAAGCATTTCTTGTTCAAGCTAGTGTAAACTACCCTAAGTCATTTGACATTACTACCGACAATAACGTCTAACTTTACACCGTGTGCGTCTTCGAACCTCCGTTTGGACATCACCGGGTAGAGTGTGCATTTGTCCCAGTGCGCCTGCAGGCTTTTCCTGACACTTCAGTTTCTTCCCACAGTCCAAAATATGCATGTTAGCTTCATTGGAGACTGTAAATTGTCCACAGACATGAATGTTAGTGTGAAGGATTGTCTATCCGTGCCCTGCGATTGGCCATGCTAATTTGAGTTAGTCTTGAGCTAATCCCTTAATACATTAAAACTGCATTGAACAAAGAGAGCACAGTCTAACACAGGGGTCGGGAACCTTTTTGGCGGAGAGAGCCGTAAAATCCAAATATTTTAAAATGTATTTTTAAGTAAGAGCAAGTATAAGTCTCTTATTTTTTTTAATAACATTGTTATACTGAAGCTAACCAATAATAAATAAAATACTTCTTACCATTAATGCGACTTTTTGAACAGTTGCGGTAGAAAACGGATGGATGGATTAAAATGCATGACAATGTTTGATATTTTGAACGTTATTTTTAACACTGTGTTTACCAGCGGAATTATTCATTACTTATGGTGTTAAGCAATGTCAGCTAAGATTTATCTGAGAGCCAGATGCAGTCATCAAAAGAGCCACAGGTTCCCTACCCCTGGTCTAACAAGTCAAATTTTTTGTGTAAAAAGCCGATTGTGATTCTTATTATATAAGAAACATGTTATTAATGTTTGGCCCTGCGATGAGATGGCGACTTGTCCAGGGTGTACCCCGCCTTCCGCCCGAATGCAGCTGAGATAGGCTCCAGCATCCCCCGCGACCCCAAAAGGGACAAGCGGTAGAAAATGGATGGATGGATGGTTATTAATGTTATTAATTGTATTCCTAACTAATAACAATAACATTTGTTTTTAAATATAAATAAAACATTTGCCTTTTTAAAGAAAACATATGCATCATTGCAAATCAAAATGATCGTGTCATTAATGATGATGTCACATTGACCACGCCCCCAGCCACGCCCCCACCGTCACATATATAGTGGCAATCAAGGAGAAACCATGAACATACTTGTTGACGACATGTACATGATAACAAATAAGCGTGAATGGCGAGTAGAGACGCAGTGAGTTGAGTAGGTACCCACTTCAGTCTATTGTTCTTTAGCGGACCAGACGACCCGACCCCCCCACCCCCCAGGTCTGGTCTGCTTCCACACTGATGGCCCTCAAGATTTGACGTGTGCCATCTGAAGAGAGCCTGCATGAAGGCTATCAAAGCATCCACAGGCCAAACGATGGCTGTGTTATTGTGCCACGGGACTCTTACCTGGGATTATGACCATGCGCCTCCATTAGTTAATCACCCTTACATTAAAGCCCCCTAAAGCCAGCAGCGGGCCAACAATAGAAACAATCAATCAATCAGCATTTTACGGCTCGGCGTTATTCAACGCAGCCGATAAATTGGTGGTCTCGGCGGTGACATCTGCTGCGGGCGTCTGGCGAGCACATGGCGGACGTTTTAAGCAAATTACAAAACATCACTTGCAAGGGTTTTGCGAGTCGGCGGCGGGGGATACAAAGAGTTAGATAAGAAGAGCAGCGCTTGCTCAACCAGCCACGGTTCAATGCGGTGGGTCGCAGTGACACACAAGTGCAGCGGGAAGGATCCCAAAAGTGTGAGCTCATGGTGTAATGATTAATTGCATTGACAAAGTGGACACAGTCATCTGCCCGCCAAACTCTTATGTATGAGCACAATAAAAGGAAGGGTCACAACGTGTGAGCCATCCTGACAGTAAGCTGTGTTTCATCCCTGCTGTGCGTTGCCAAAGTGTGAAAAAGGAAGAAGAAGGAGGCCGAGTGTAAAGCGTCTTCTGTGGAGACCTTCATCGTCTCTCGAGGCTGCTGAGGAATTCGCGGAATGCCACTTCTCGGCATGGATCAAACGGCTTGAACATTAACTGCGCTGAACTCTCCAGCCTCGCCGCGCTCAAGTTCAAGAGTCCCAGCAGGAACAGCGCCACCCACCTCCCTCCCCCTCTCACCGCATGTCAATAACAGGTGAGTCCCATGCGGGGCGCTTACACGTGAAGCCGCCGCTCATCGGGACTCTCGCATACGTGGCCGGGACACGGATGATGAGTGCTTGCTGACACCAAAGAGCACTTAACACGGCACTATGGGGAAATTCCTTCTTAGGAAGACATTTTGTAGCACTTCATTAAGTACACCTGCACAATCTAGTGCCGTCCAAAAGAAGAGGTGTGCACCGTCTCACTTCCAGAACCCAATCCATCCATTTTCTACCGCTTGTCCCTTTCGGGGTCGCGGGGGGTGCTGGAGCCTATCTCAGCTGCACTCAGAACCTAATCAAACAATATATGTAATATTGTGCTTCAAGAGTGCTGAGACTAATATTTTGACCTGCTCGTGTAGAATAAATAGGGAACTAGAATAATCGAAACGGCACTGTGCAGGTTTCATACCGCCTTATAATGAAAATCATATGTTCATAATGGGACAAACAAGGAAAAATATAAATAATTCAATGTATTTTAGGAAAATCATGGAGTGTTGAAAAAAGATATATTTCAAAAATGTTTCAAAAACTAATAATTTCAAATAGGGCTGGGCGATATATCGATATACTCGATATATCACGGGTTTGTCTCTGTACGATATAGAAAATGACTATATCGTGATATTCCAGTATACGTTTTCACGCAGATGCTTTTAGCTGCTGGCATTACACTACAGGCTCTCCTCGCTCTTTCCTGTGTTTCCTTCTCACAGACAGACAAGCGCACCTTCTTACATACGTCACATACTGTCACGTCATACGTCACATATGTATACGCCCTCGCGGAGCAGAGAGGTAGCAGCATGGCTAACGTTAGCTGTGATGCTAGCGCAGCCGTGCGAGTGGTAATACGAGAGAAAGAAGGTGCGAATCTGGTAACAAATGAAGGAAGAATTCATTCCCCCAAAAAGCAGCAAGGGGTCCATCGTCTGGCGGTGGTTTGGCTTCAAGTGGGAATATGTTGAACCGACAACCGTAATTTGTCAAGTGTGGGGCAAAAGCGTTGCTATAAAAAGTAGCATTACTGCTAATATGTAGCATCATTTGAAAAGTCACCTGCTATAGAATGAAGAGTGCTTACTCCGCATGTCAACATCTCCGTTCGGTGCCACACGCCCACACCATCAAAATGCCGAGGCAAACATTTCCAGATCAACACTGTATGAAAAAATTAGTGATTTTTTTAGTTGTGATTTCCTTCTCTGCATGAAAGTTTAAAAGTAGTGTAACCGAGGGTTTACATATGTCGCCTATACGGTATGAAACTACAAAATAATAAACACGGAATCTCCAGTTTACACGAGGACCCTTTATTTTCCTTCTTTTCAAAACCTTCGCTCCACTCCAACAACGTGACCTCACTTCCGCTCTTAGCGCCTTCAAAATAAGAGCTCAAGGCATATACTGTATGACAGCGTATAACAGGAACTTAACATCACCAAGAGGAAAGCCCATAAAAATAGGTTACATACCTCCCCTCCTACAAAAAGAAAAGTCCTCGTTTCAACACCATAACAGAATATGCAAAAATAACACAGGCAGTAAAAAAAACACAGGAGTTAACACACACACAAAAAAAAAATATATATATATATGCATGTTCCCCTCACACCACTGCACAGTCACGCATGCCACACTATTCCCACGTACACCAGAAAATTCTGATACACCATAGCCTCCAGACATACTATACACATATGAAACATGTGCCATCACAGTAAGAACATGTTAAGTGACCTTGACAATCTTTAACCGAAAGCCCAAATTTTTGTTTAATTTCTTCTATTTCTAAACAGCTAACCAAAAGTGACAAAGTCCTTGAAACGAACTGGTTGTCGCACATTCCTCCCAGAACGAGAAACAGTCTGTAGTGGCTCTCTGGTGCCTGTAATCTGAACAGTCCCTGTGTCACCAGAGATCAGCGGCTCGTCAGCCCTAGCACCCCACTCTGGCGACCCCTCGTCCAGCAATGAGGGAGCCTGACTAGGAGAAGGCGAAGCAGACAGGCCATTTGAAAAACCAGCAGCCATCGGTAGTGTGTATGGTTTCAGTCTATCATAATGGACGACCTGCCCCCGTCCATCAAACTCCAAAGGGTTGTCAATATGATAGGTGAGTCCAGGTTCCCCTTGAGAGTCCAACACGGACAGGACCCTGTAGGGCCCCTTCCAGTGGGGAGCAAGTTTCATCCTGTCCTCTGTCGGATTACGTAGCCAAACCAGATCCCCTACTGCATACGGCCGGTGACGCACAGCTCCATCATAGTACAGCTTTTGCTTCTCGTAAGCGTTGGCGCCACCTTGCCTGGCACCAGCGAAAGCAGTCTCCAGCCTCTCTGCTAACGAGGCCACAAAGTCTGCATGAGAAAGAGGCAAGTCTGAGCGCACCAGGTGAGACGGCACCAACACATCCACTGGAACACGAGCCTCCCGTCCGTGAAGTAGATAGTACGGACTGTAGTTGGTGCAGGCATGCACAGATGTGTTATAGGCGAAAGCCACCTGTTTCAGATAATCATCCCACTCACCACCGCAGGCGAGCAACGATTTGGCAAGCTGGTCGATCAGAGTGCGGTTAGAGCGTTCAACCATTCCGTCCGATTTGGGATTATAAGGTGTAGTGCGTGTCTTTTTAATTCCCAGGAGCTGACACAGTCTTTGAACAATTTCAGCTTCAAACTGCCACCCCTGATCACTATGAATCACTTCAGGAACACCATGCACCATCACATAGTCATCGAACAAACACTGTGCTACCGACTGTGCTGTTTGGTTAGAGAGCGCATACAGATTCACAAACTTGGTAAAGTAGTCTTCCACTACTAACACGTATCTATTTCCTTTAGAAGTCACTGGCAGTTCAAGAATGTCCGTTGCCACTCTCTGGAGTGGCCGAGTTGCATGGACGCTCCCCATCGGTGCCCGATGCTTAGGCACCGGGGCCTTGCGGGTTTGACGTGGGATGCACTGTTCACACCACCGCTGAATATCTTTGAACATGAACGGCCAATAGCAAGTTTCCCTTGCACGTTCCCACACTCGTTCCACAGAAAAATGTGCCGATGTAGAGCCCCCATGTAGATGCTGCAGCACATCAGAGATAAGTGAGGAGGGCATGACAACCTGACACAGAGCATCTCCGGTGAGGGCAGAGTTCACCGTCCTGCAAAGTAGTCCATTAACAACAGTGAGGCGGGGATATTCAGTCCATAATTTTCGAAGCCACCGGGAGCTACCTCTCATCTGCCCCTTAGATGGTCGAGAGCCACTTCTCTCCATCCAGTCCAACACCCGATTAATATCTGGGTCGGCCCGTTGTAGCCCCCTCATTTCCGTTCCGTCATGTGAAAGTGCATGTTTGAACGACAAGTCCTGCGCCTCACTGTTTTTCTCCACCTGCTGCGCCCCTGTATGGAGGTCAGAGGTTGGGGGGTTTCCCATGTGTGTTTGTAGCGGGTGAGTGACTGGTTGGGGAACGCTGGGCTCTATATCTGAGCCGATGACATTCACTTGTGTGGTTGTCTCACCTGCGTTTACCACACTAGGCACAGGGTCTTGAGGACGCCGTGAGAGTGCATCAGCATTAGTATGCCGTTTGCCGTCCTTGTGCTGCATCCTCCAGTTATAAGGGTCCAGTTCCAGTATCCATCTTGCTCTGCGTCCCGTGGGATCCTTGTCAATGGACATGCCACGCAGGCCCAGCAGAGGCTTGTGATCAGTTATGATGCTAAAGGCAGCTGATCCTATGTAATGTCTGAATTGCCGTGTAGCCCACACTACGGCCCACAGCTCTCTGTCAAATGTAGACCAGCGCTTTTCTGGGGAACTGAGTGCTTGGCTAGCGTATGACACCACACGCTCCAATCCGTCCTTGTCCTGAGCCAACACTGCCCCCACTGCTTCCAAAGAGGCATCTGTGTACACTTTAAAAGGGATGTTAAAGTCAGGCATGGTGACAACTGGAGCAGATGAAAGCACCCCCTTCAGGTACTCAAAGGCTGTGTCACACTCGCTTGTCCATTTAAAAGGTGTATCTTTGCAGGTGAGGCGGTGCAGAGGGGCTGCACACTGGGCAAAGTTTTTAACAAAGCGTCTGTAGTAAGAACAAAGGCCCACAAAGGCTCTCACTTCGGTTGGGTTTTGTGGTGTGGGCCAGGTTCTGACTTTGTCCGTGTTTCGAGGGTCGGGCTGTAAGCCGTGGCGAGAAACAACATGTCCCAGGAACACTACATGATTTCGAGCCAGATGACATTTCTTATGATTCAGCCTGAGGCCAGCTGCATTGATCCTGGAGAAAACTTCACGCAAACTGGTGAGATGGGCCTCAAAGGTGGGGCTGTATATTAACACGTCGTCAAGGTACACCATACACACTTGCCAGGGGAGCCCTCTGAGCACCAGCTCCATCATGCGCTGAAATGTTGCAGGTGAGTTAGTAAGGCCCATCGGCATAGACCGCCACTGGTAGAGGCCCCGGCCCGTGGTGAAGGCAGTTTTCTCCCTGTCTCCCTCAGCGACCTCGACCTGCCAATATCCGTTAGTGAAGTCCAACGTGCTGAACCACAGGGAGCCCGCCAGCGCATCCAGGGTCTCATCCACCCTGGGGAGCGGATGAGAATCTTTCACGGTTACACTGTTCAGACGACGATAGTCAATGCAGAATCTCCACTCACCATTCTTCTTCTTTACAAGGACCACAGGCGAGGCCCATGGGCTGCAGCTTTCCTCAATCACCCCGTCCGCCAACAGGGCAGTCACCTGCCTGTCTATTTCCTCTCTCTTTTCTGGTGAAGTCCGGTAGGCGCGTTGCCGCAAAGGAGGATGATCACCGGTCTTGATGTGATGTTGGATAAGGGTGCATCTGCCAGGCCCCCCTTTTGACAGGTTGAATATCTCCTGATGCTCAGCCAGCAGTGCAGCCAGTTGTGCTTTCTGTTGCTGACTAGCAGAAGACTCCTCCAGTGACACCACAGGCACCTCACTGCATGAAATAGCAGAGACAGTCTCGGTTGGACCCTGAGGAAGTGTCACAATCTCGGCCTCATCTACTGAGAAAAACTCCCCGAGGTGCACGCCTTCTCTCAGTATAATGTCTTGATCTGTAGGGTTCAACACACGGGCGGTGGTAACCCCGTCCTTTACAGATGTCACCGTGTGAGCTATGACACATTCACTTTTGCCTTTAAGGTTGGGTGATAAGTAACCCACAAAGTCAGGAAGCTGATCAACGGGCCCAGGTGGGGACACACTCACAGGCACCAGCATCTCGCTGAGGGGGGGCAGTGTCACGACAGTGGCGATGGAAACATTGCAACACTCCGGGATCAAGTCTTTGCCACTCAGGAGTGAAAGTACAGTGTCCCATAGGTGTAGTTGGCCACGGGCATAATCTAGGAGGGCGTGATTTGCGACAAGAAAGTCCAAGCCCAGTAGCGCTGTTTGTGTGGACCCTCTAATAACATGGAAAACCTGCTGCCGGGAGGTCTTTTCCAGACGCAGAGTCACTGTTATAGTGACCAGTGTGTCGAGCAACTGTCCATTCACCGCCCGTGCAGCAATAAAATCCGCCGTTAAGGGTTGCTTATGCAGGGCTGGAACAGACATGCGGAAGTTGTCACTGATAAACGACTCGGTTGCTCCTGAATCGATCAATATGTTAATTTCAGTCCCTTCAATGCTTCCCCTCACATATGAGGTTCGCTGTTCTGTCTTGTCCGGTGTCATTGCGTTGCTCATGGAGGGGATAAACATCACTCCCTCCATAGGGCCCATAGGTTCTGTAGCTGATGTTTGGGCTGCAACATCAGCTACATCTCTTTTCCCGACTGGTTTGTAGCGTCTTCCCTCCTGGAGGAGAGAAAATGCACACCTCGCCGTCTCTGTGTTTCCTCATTAGAGGGGCTCCTAGCAGGTCTTGGACCCCGCCAACTTGGAGAGTTGGCTCGGTTGTTGTAGGGGCTCCAATAGTCCTGTTTGTCCCTCGGCCCTCCTTCTGCGCGCCGCTCGCGCCAGCCACGGTCAGGTGAACGCCCTCTCTGTTGACCCCATGGGCGAGACGGACAGCCTTGCTCCCCACAAGTACACTGATATTGACTTCCACGTACTGGATGAGGTGCTCGCCGTTCATCTTTCCAGTAGCTGGATCGCAGTCGGGTGTTTTCCTCTGCCATTTGTTTCATTTCCATCCTCATTTCCCTCATATCTGCAGTAAGTCTGTCCATAGTCCTATACAAACCACCGCCATCATCAGATATGGAGTGCACCATGGCCGCAGTACCGTTTTCAGTGGGAGGTGGGCGTACCTGTGTGCTGACATAGTCCATCCTTAGGGCCTCTCTGGCCATCTCACACCGGCCAGCGATGGTCAGGGCCTCCTCCAAATCAGTCGCTCCCTGCTCATGACATTTAGCTCTCAGAGCCGGGTCGAGTCCAGCCAGAAATCTGAGAAATTTCTCCTCTTTCTGAGCTATATCACCATAGCCTGGGAATGCCTCTTGGACTAGCTTGCTTATGTCTGCTGCATATACTTCCAGACTCTCTCCGGGAGCACGTAGGCGGGCAGAGATGTTTGCTCTGAAACAGTCTAGAAAACGTTTTTGTCCAAAAGCCTCCTGCAATTTCTCTTTCACCTGATCATAGTCCACCTGAACGGCAGCTGGCAAGCTATCCCATAGAAGAAAAGCAGCCTTTGTCAGCCGCGTGGGTAAAATCCTCACCAGTTCATAGTCCAAGCTACTGCCCGTGCCTCCAACCAGCGCCTTCACTGCTACTTCATATTGTCTGGCCCAGCAGGGGAAACTTTGTTTTTCCTCACCGGAAAATGGCTGCGGCAGTTCAATCTTTACATTGCTGGCGCACAATCTTTCTCCACGTTGCTCCCTGTAGCTATAGTCCAGCGGGTCCTCGCCTTTATTCCACATAGCAGCAGTAAGATGAAATAAGTCTTCGTGCTTTCTGACAAGACGACGCTCCGCCGTTGCTAGCTGCGGCTAACTGAGATGAAGCTAACCGACTCTCCTAACTTTACCGTAATTAGAGTCTTTCTTTTGCGGGACCTTGATCCCACCGCTGCCACCAATGTAACCGAGGGTTTATATATGTCGCCTATACGGTATGAAACTACAAAATAATAAACACGGAATCTCCAGTTTACACGAGGACCCTTTATTTTCCTTCTTTTCAAAACCTTCGCTCCACTCCAACAACGTGACCTCACCTCCGCTCTTAGCGCCTTCAAAATAAGAGCTCGAGGCATATACTGATATACTGTATGACAGCGTATAACAGGAACTTAACATCACCAAGAGGAAAGCCCATAAAAATAGGTTACAGTAGCATAAATTAATGCAGTATGGAGAAGAATGTTTTAATGTAGACACATAGAATCATCATACTGCTGTGATTATATGCATCAAGTGTTAATTCAAGGCTAAGGCAAAATATCGAGATATATATCGTGTATCGCGATATGGCCTTAAAATATCGCGATATTAAAAAAAGGCCATATCGCCCAGCCCTAATTTCAAAGAATCAGGCATGTGTGCACCTTTTGCTAAAAAAAAGGGGGAAACTGACATTAAAAAAAAAAGAGTTAAATCAGCAGGATGTGCTGTCACGCAAGCCCCGAAAGAAAATTTGGAAAATCAAGACACAATTTCCTGCACTATATTTCACCTTTGGATTTATTCTCATCTACCAACCTCTGTGGGCTGTCTTTTTGGCAACCTGTGCCACATAATTTTTTGTTTTTTTAGTAGATAACTAACATTACTATACCGTAATTAAAAATGTAATGTAAAATTCTATAATATGCATGCAAAAAACTCAGAAAAAGTTTCTCATTTGGCAACGCTACCCTGTAGCCACCTCCCCAACCCCTCGGGTAATATACTTCCGGTGATCTGTCATCTGTCACATCAAAAATATACCTTCTCGCTGGCTACTAATAAATACTCTAGAATTTCAACTGGATCATCCGAATATGATTAAACTATTTAAATTATTATAGAAACTGCTGGCTTTACTTCTGGATAATATTCTCTCTTCTACTATTGATGCAGATCAAACTGGGCTTATTCGGAATAGGCACTCCTTTTCCAATCTTCGGCGTCGTTTCAACATATTGTACACTGTGCCTGCTCCTAACTAACATGGAGGAGGCAGTGATATCTATAGATGCTGAAAAGGCATTTGACCGAGTGGAGTGGAATTATCTATTTTATGTCGTTGAGAGATTTGGCTTTTTAACAATTTCGTTTCATGGATTAAGCTTCTATATTCAGCTCCTGAGACCTCGGTCAGGACAAATAGTATTCAATCCAAATATTCTTAGACTTCCTTTTTTTATTGTCATTCAAATTTGAACTTTACAGTACAGATAAGAACAACATTTTGTTGCATTAGCTCATAGTAGTGCAGGATAAAAAAGCAATAAGGTGCAGATATAAATAAATAGATTACTGTACAGATAAATATATTGCACTTTTGCATATGCATCCAGGTTTATGGATGTATATTATATTGTCTTTATATTCCAGCGAGTGCATTTTTGGGGGGAATTGAGGGGATAATTATGATGCGTTCAAGAGTCTTACGGCCTGAGGGAAGAAGCTGTTACAGAACCTGGAGGTTCTGCTACGGAACCTCTTTCTAGAGTCCAGCAGTGAAAACAGTCCAGACATCTTGAAACTCTCTTATTCTTGCCATTATCGGTTCACCCGGCAGGGCTGTCCCATGAGCCCATTGCTTTTTGCTCTTGCCATTGAGCCTCTGTCAATAGCGCTTTGTACCCACTTATTACGGGCGTATGCAGCCACAATGTGCAGGTGAAGGTCTCTCTCTATGCAGATGACCTTCTATATGTCTTGGACATCATGCGTCGGTCCCGGCTGCCTTAAGTACTCTCCAAGCTTTTGGACATGTGTTTGGTCACAAATTGAACTTGGGGAAAAGTTGAATATTTCCTATAAATTCAGGTGCTAAGAAACAATTTTATCTTTAAAATAGCCTCACAACGTTTCACATATTTTAGTGTCCAGGTCACACATACACTTGCAGAGCTTTATAAAGCCAACTGTGTTCCACTGTTGTCCAGAATTCAGGGAGATTTTGATCACTGGTCCTTACTTAATTTATCTACAGTGGCTCTGTCAACTCTGTTATAATGAATGTAATTCTGCGATTTTCCTATTTTTTCCAGGGAGAAACTTCCCGCCAACGCCGACAAAGTGGCCATTACAGACATGCACGCGCTGGTTGCGCCAGACCCACAAAGTTTCTCGCGCTTTCCTTCGCCTACGAAACAGCTCGCAGTAAATGGACAACGCCCGATTCATCACAACAAGCATCCGTGGGCTCCCCCGCACATCCCTGCATCTGTCCTGGCGCACAATGACCACTACGAGCAGGTGCGCCGAAGTCTCTCGCCGCTGCTGACAGAGACCGCCGCTGATCTGCTCCCGCCTCAGTGCGCACAGTAAAGGGGTGACTCAGCGTAACGGGCGGCCAATGACTTCCTGGGCACCGTGGAGGAGCGGATGCCCATCCCCACTCTGGGTGCCACAGCTCACCAGGCAAACCGAGGCTCTATTAAGTGCCTGAAACAAGGCGGGTGCGGTATTTGGATTACATGTAGTTCATTTTAGAGAATATCTGCTCGCACAAGTATTTGTTTTGTTTGCAACAGCCTGGCACCAGGCTGTGCTAGAAGAAACGCGTCGCAGGCTGACGTAACTCTTCGTTGACAGAAATGTTGAAATGTTATATTTATTCTGCACATTTTTACAGCGTTGGAAAACATTAACAATGTTTGTGTCATGTTTTTCCTCCTACAGAAACCATATTTAAAAAGTCCCCCCCCCCAACTTTTTCCATTTTCATACATTTTTGAAAAAGCCCCAGGAAGCTAAAAATCCACATGCGGCTGCGGGTTGCCGACCGCCGAGTCAGTCGATTAACAACATTAAAGATTTATACATTAACAACACTTTTGCCTCTTTCCAGCAACTTTGTGATCCATTTTCACTCCCTAACCAACATTTTTTTTACATATCTATAGATCCGTAGATTTGTGCATGATATTTTCCCTAGTTTTCCAGATTTACCAACTGACACGGTTTTAGAAGCTCCCAGCTTTAAAAGGATAAATTACCCGCATTTAGAATAAAATGTTTCACTTACCCCCTGAGTCCCTGAATTAAATTAAGTCGCTTTGGGAGGGTGACTTGTGAGTGACTCTATCTGAGGATTGCTGGTCAGAGATTTTAAGTAGAGTTTATAAGTCTTCTATCTGTGCAAGACACAGCAAGCTAATACATTGTACCTATTATACAATCTGGCTACTCACCTACTGGCTAAGATGTATGACGGAATATCGGTATTAAGTGATCGGTGTCAACAGTCTCCTGCTAACTTAATACATATATTTTGGCTTTGTTCATCCCTGTGCACACAGAACAATATGTAATAATTTCCCTTAAAAATATATTTTGCTTTAAGCAGACAGACTCAAAACTTTTGTCTATATCATGTTCCTAAACTGAAGAAATAATCAATAAAAACTATACAGTGATAAGGTAATGTAATCATAATATATAATGATAATGCAAGTAACCATTTAAAAGGATATAATAAACTTTTATTCCTTATTACTGTAGGATTGTTTACCATTGAACTGTAATTGAATGCTAAATAACCGTTATCCTAAATAAATACACATACCAAAAATAGAGCCCCCCTCCTAGACCTTATTAGGGACAAGCTTGTCATCACCCCAAACGATGTGAGTGGCACAATTTAGACACACTTAATCGTTGGAGAAACCTCCCCCCTAGCCCCCATTCCTTGTGTTTATTTATTTACTTTATCTACTTTTATTTTACTATATATATTTTATATCATTATTGTTTTTTATTGTTTTTATTTTACCTTATTTATGCATTTATTTATTTTTAATACACTTTGTTAGATTGAATCTATGTTTGCATATATTCTTGTGTGTTTGTATCTGATATAGGCACCAGGGGACAATTACCTGGGGAACTGAAAGGGTATTGAAGGTTTGTAATTGATCTTGGATTTAGTATATTTCATATCTTAAAATATGCAGATGCCTCGACTTGTTGCCATGAGACACTATACTGTACTGTCTGCAAAACTCAACAAAAATATCTGGGGGGGAAAAAAAATTAAATTAAATAATTTTTGTAACCTCCATTTTAAAGTGCTTTTTTTTTTCAGTTAAAAATTTAGGTCGGACGTTGTCTTTTTGTTTATTGCTATCACACGATCTTGACATTTTCACTCGTTTATCCGTGGTCATATCGCTCATCCTATTTGCAGCTGAAATATTCCCACAACATGACCTTATGTTTTATAATCTTATGTTTTTCCGCCTAATTTGTGTTACTTTGCGGCACTTCTCCCTGGTGAGTTGTGAGGCTCTCTGTACTGTGTGTGTTGGTGGCGGCGGGGTCATTCTGTTCAGATAATTCCATTGTTAAACGCACTCAGGTGCTGAGAGCGATACACAAATTTAGACGTCTTTCTTTCTGTTTGAAGCGAGAGACGAGCAAACGCAAGGCTAAACAATTCTGATTGGGGAACATGGCTGACACTCAAATGACGGTGACGGCAGAGAAAAAAAAAAACCAGCCTTTTGCGGTTATTTACCCCATTAATAAAAACCTCAATGTCGATTTGATTTTGATTAATCGCAGGGACCTACTATGCTTCACTATTCCAACTGTTCAATGTTCAATGTTCAAGAACCAAGTTCGTAAATTGAGGTTCCTCTGTAAGTGTTCTTATTGGAAAGACAATATACTTGAGTTTAGAAAAATAAAAGATGCAGGGCATGCTAATCACCTTTTGGTTTATTAAACGCACAGTAGCCAATTCAAAATAGGTAAAAATATGTTTTGCAAGTGAATATTTTTAAAAGAAAACATTGGTTTTAGTTATTAGAATCAGTGTCTGACGTCATTTCTTGTAACCCTTAATCAATATATATTTCTTTATTTTTTCAGTATGACAGGGACCAATAAAAACAAGCTGTGTGACAAAATTTTGGACAGCTATGATCTAACCTGTGCATTATCTTCATAAAGGCAGTATCCAGATGAGCACTCCAACACCTGAGCTACTTGCGGACCCTTTTTGGTCCCACTCAGACCTTGTGAATGAACTCTTTCTCATATCAATGAGATGTCAAGAGCCGCTTGTAAATGAGTGAGCCATTAGCGAGATATATTGTCCAGATTAGGCGTCATAAATATGTGATCTTTGGACAGAGATGCTGCTGCAGCAACGAACTGTCTTAACCACTTTCCACAAATAAAAAAACAACAACTTTTCCAACAGTTCATAGATTTGCATTGCTGCAAGTTGATACTAGCTTTGGTGCATGCTAGTGTCTCCAGATTACCAATATGGCTGTCAAAGTGCTAAAAAACTAGCTTTAGCTAACATTAGTTAAGTCAATTGACTCACTATCACCTCCTTTGGTTCAAAGTGGTATTGCACCAGTCTCCAACGGTTTGTTTGTTAGTCCTAACAGTAGACCTTACCTGTGTGTGCTTTAGGCCATGTCTACACTAAGTCGTTTAACCCCTTAAACGAATAATTATTTAGCCTAAGCCCCGTTTCAGCCACACTAAACCAGCGTTTAAGGTCCCCCTCCTCGGACAAATTTTTACACGGGTAAGTGTGCCGTGTATTTCTTGAATCTTCGGTTCTTAGCTTTGTATGGACTCATTGATCGTTTACAAACTGAGTTCGGAGAGGAAGTGACGCCAGAAAGACCGGGCCCCACACAGGAAGTGACGCCAGAAAGAACGCGCCATTTGTTGATAATAGAGGTAATTGTTATTATTCATTATCAATAGTGTTATTTCTATTGGTATTTGTATTGCTCTTTTGTAGTGTAATAATTAGGGATGTCTGATAATATCGGGCTGCCGATATTATCGGCCGATAAATGCTTTAAAATGTAATATCGGAAATTATCGGTTTCGGTTTTTAAAAGTAAAATGCATGACGTTTTTAAACGCCGCTGTGTACACGGACGTAGGGAGAGGTACAGAGAGACAATAAACCTTTAAGGCACTTCCTTTACGTGCATGCCATCCCAGTCACATAATATTACGAGTTGATGCAAGACATACTTGTTCAACAGCCATACAGGTCACACTGAGAGTGACCTTATAAACAAGTTTAACACTGTTACAAATATGAGCCACACTGTGAACCCACACCAAACAAGAATGACAAACATATGCGTAACGTAACACAACATAAACACAACAGAACACATACCCAGAATCCCTTGTAGTACTAACTCTTCCGGGACGCTACAATAACCCCCCCCCCCCCCCCCCCCGCTAACCCCTACCCCCCACCTCAACCCCGCCCACCTCAACCTCTCATAGTCTCTCTCAGGGAGAGCATGTCCCAAATTCCAAGCTGCTGTTTAGATAGATACATTGATATTACTTTATTGATTCCTTCAGGAGAGTTCCCTCAGGAAAATTAAAATTCCAGCAGCAGTGTACAGAATTGAGATCGAATTTAAAAAGTAAAAAGTAAATAATGGGGGTATAAATGGAAACAGAATAGAAAAATATTACAATAAGAATAAAAATAAAAAGCAACAATGAGAATAAAAATATAACAGTAAAATAAGAACATAAGAGAAACTAGGCAGTAGTGACCATGTTATGAAAAAGTATTGCACAGTTATTGTTTTGAGGCATGTTAAAAAAAAAGAATGCACTTTGTGACTTCATTAATAAATATGGCAGTGCCATGTTGGCATTTTTTTCCATAACTTGAGTTGATTTATTTTTGGAAAACCTTGTTACATTGTTTAATGCATCCAGCGGGGCATCAGAACAAAATTAGGCATAATAATGTGTTAATTCCACGACTGCATATATCGGTATCGGTAATTAAGAGTTGGACAATATCGGAATATCGGATATCGGTAAAAAAGCCATTGTCGGACATCTCTAGTAATAATGTTTATTGTCATTTCTGTATTATTAATTTCACTAACTGCTTCTTTGCTATCACTTTTACCATCATATTTGTACATATCCTATTTGCTGATGTTGTTCTATTGTTGTTGTTGTTGTTATTATTATTATTGTTGTGTTTGCTGTTGTTGTCGCCCTCTCTGTCTTATCCCCCTCTTGTCCCCACAATTTTCCCCTCTGTCTTCCTTTTTTTCCTCCCTCTATCCCCTCCTGCTCCGGCCCGGCTGCACCAAATAATAATATAAAGCCATTTAAATAAAGTCAAATACAAATAAGGCAACAAGAGAAGTATCCCACACTTCTCTTTTGTAAAGTACATTTGTTCAGCCGATATGGGCATCTACATCAACGATATGATTTGCCTGAGAAGCTGGACAGGACAAAAAAAAAAAAGAAGAAAGAACGTAACTTGGAGGTAACCACTGGAAATACAGGTAAAAGCCAGTAAATTAGAATATTTTGAAAAACTTGATGTATTTCAGTAATTGCATTCAAAAGGTGTAACTTGTACATTATATTTATTCATTGCACACAGACTGATGCATTCAAATGTTTATTTAATTTAATTTTGATGATTTGAAGTGGCAACAAATGAAAATCCAAAATTCCGTGTGTCACAAAATTAGAATATTACTTAAGGCTAATACAAAAAAGGGATTTTTAGAAATGTTGGCCAACTGAAAAGTATGAAAATGAAAAATATGAGCATGTACAATACTCAATACTTGGTTGGAGCTCCTTTTGCCTCAATTACTGCGTTAATGCGGCGTGGCATGGAGTCGATGAGTTTCTGGCACTGCTCAGGTGTTATGAGAGCCCAGGTTGCTCTGATAGTGGCCTTCAACTCTTCTACGTTTTTGGGTCTGGCATTCTGCATCTTCCTTTTCACAATACCCCACAGATTTTCTATGGGGCTAAGGTCAGGGGAGTTGGCGGGCCAATTTAGAACAGAAATACCATGGTCCGTAAACCAGGCACGGGTAGATTTTGCGCTGTGTGCAGGCGCCAAGTCCTGTTGGAACTTGAAATCTCCATCTCCATAGAGCAGGTCAGCAGCAGGAAGCATGAAGTGCTGTAAAACTTGCTGGTAGACGGCTGCGTTGACCCTGGATCTCAGGAAACAGAGTGGACCGACACCAGCAGATGACATGGCACCCCAAACCATCACTGATGGTGGAAACTTTACACTAGACTTCAGGCAACGTGGATCCTGTGCCTCTCCTGTCTTCCTCCAGACTCTGGGACCTCGATTTCCAAAGGAAATGCAAAATTTGCATGGTTGGGTGATGGTTTGGGGTGCCATGTCATCTGCTGGTGTCGGTCCACTCTGTTTCCTGAGATCCAGGGTCAACGCAGCCGTCTACCAGCAAGTTTTAGAGCACTTCATGCTTCCTGCTGCTGACCTGCTCTATGGAGATGGAGATTTCAAGTTCCAACAGGACTTGGCGCCTGCACACAGCGCAAAATCTACCCGTGCCTGGTTTACGGACCATGGTATTTCTGTTCTAAATTGGCCCGCCAACTCCCCTGACCTTAGCCCCATAGAAAATCTGTGGGGTATTGTGAAAAGGAAGATGCAGAATGCCAGACCCAAAAACGCAGAAGAGTTGAAGGCCACTATCAGAGCAACCTGGGCTCTCATAACACCTGAGCAGTGCCAGAAACTCATCGACTCCATGCCACGCCGCATTAACGCAGTAATTGAGGCAAAAGGAGCTCCAACCAAGTATTGAGTATTGTACATGCTCATATTTTTCATTTTCATACTTTTCAGTTGGCCAACATTTCTAAAAATCCCTTTTTTGTATTAGCCTTCAGTAATATTCTAATTTTGTGACACACGGAATTTTGGATTTTCATTTGTTGCCACTTCAAATCATCAAAATTAAATGAAATAAACATTTGAATGCATCAGTCTGTGTGCAATGAATAAATATAATGTACAAGTTACACCTTTTGAATGCAATTACTGAAATAAATCAAGTTTTTCAAAATATTCTAATTTACTGGCTTTTACCTGTATGGAGGCGAGTCATCCAGACATGCCCGTGTTTCTCCTTCCGTCTGTACAGACGCTTGTGGAAATCACACATGAATACGTTAAGAGAAAACGATTGCAGCTATTTCGGACACAACACTTCTCAGACGGCAAGGAAATTTTCGAATGTCGAGGTCAGCTGTGATTCTACTTAGCGATGAACTTCGTCCATTTGTCGAAGCAGAGTCAATGAGAATGCAGGCTCCCGTGGATGTGATAAAAAAGGTAGCGTGTGCTTTGTATTACCTGGCCGTCGAGGGGAAACTATGGAAAACAGCGAATGCATTTGGACTGGCAAAGCAGACTATCAGTTATTGTCCGCCATGTATGTCGCGGACTCAACGTCGAGGTTCAGAGTATATAAAGTCACCAAAAACGAATGGACAATGAAGGTGAAGGCAAAAGAGTGAGGAGTGTCCTGACCAGATATCTAGATCCCTAGATTGATTGATGTAATATGTTCTTCATCACATTGATTCATTTATGATGTCTCAGGTGCGATTCACTACAATAGGGCCCCACAGCACACTGGATTCCAGTTAATTGTAATACCACAACACTGGATATTGTTCAGATCAGTTAAATTTAAGAACTTGTACACAAAGGCACACACTAGGCCATTACTCAGTGTCCGCCCTGAGATTGGTAGGTTGAGTTCAAACCACGGCCGAGTCATACCAAAGACTATAAAAATGGGACCCATTACCTCCCTGCTTGGCACTCAGCATCAAGGTTTGGAATTGGGGGTTAAATCACCAAAAATGATTCCCGGGTGCGGCCACCGCTGCTGCTCACTGCTCCCCTCGCCTCCCAGGGGGTGATCAAGGGTGATGGGTCAAATGCAGAGAATAATTTCGCCACACCTCGTGTGTGACAATCATTGGTACTTTAACTTTAACAAAGCAACACTGGATGTGACTATGACGTGCGTATTTTCCGCGCATGCGTATTAGGTCGCGTTACGCCAGCGGACGGAGGTGGAGGGGGTCTTAAACGGTGGCATTGTTGTGTTTGGACACAGATAAGGTTAGGTGGGATTTACCCTGGATAACCTTGTCTGGCTTAGTGTAAACGGGGCCTTATACACAGAACCCAGCAACGACAGAGAATTGCCGCAACTGTCTGCGCTTTTTACAGCATCACAACATCCTGCAATTAGATAAGTAGAGGCATGACCGGCGACAATTACTTTAACACAACAGAGCAACAACAGTTTTCACACTTCTGTACTCCCATTATGACATTCCCCAAACACACAGCCTCTGATGCTACCTCAGAATGTGGAATTGCTAGCTGGTAGCACAAATAATAACATTATTCCACCTTTTCCTCCTGTGTCACTGTTCACAAACGGCACAGGGAAAAAAGGGTTTTACAAGGTGGAATATTTTTGTTTGTATCGACAGGGGGTTTGCTTCCTCTTAAGTGGCACACTTTGCATGTAAATCGCTTTAATCTAATCATAAAAGGATGAAAGCAACAAAGGATGTAAACATCCTGCTGATGTTCTTCGCTTGTGCACAGCAGAGGAGGCCTTGTGAGCCAAACGCTCCAACTATTGTCTCATTACTATCGCCTGGCTGACTTCCCAGGTGGCCAGATACTACTGAACACTATTTTGGGACGTTGCCATGTTTTTACACACACGCGCAGCAGCTGTGGGTCCCGGGTGGGAGGGTTCAGTGGGTGACGTTGTGGCAAAAAAGACGCCTTGCAGAAAGATTTATGGCACGACAAAAGAAAGTAAAAGCAGGATGTGTAAAAGAAACTATGTGGAAAGTCAAAAGTTTGGACTGGAACTGTATGTACTATATATATACATACATACATATATACATGCACACATATACTGTATATACATACATACTGTATATACATACACACATATATATATATACATATATATACATATATATATATACATACATACACATACATATATATATATATATATATATATATATATATATATATATATATATTCGTATATATATATATATATATATATATATATATATATATATACATACACATATATATATATATATATATATATATATATATATATATATATATATATATATATATATATATATATATATATATATATATATATATATATATATATATATATATATATTCGTATATATGTTAGATTTTTTATCGCTATATTAGTCTATTTATACCTGCATTGTCCTTTCCATCCTTACACTTTCCATCATTGTAACTGAGCTACTGTGTTCAACAATTTCCCTTGTGGATCATTAAAGTTTGTCTAAGTCTAAGTCTATATATATATATATACACACATACATATATATATATATATATATATATATATATATATATATATATATATATATATATATATATATATATATATATATATATATATATATACACACATATACATATACACATACACACATATACATACACACATATACTGTATATACATACACACACATATACATATACACATATATATATATATATATATATATATATATATATATATATATATATATATATATATATATATATATATATATATATATATATATATATATATACACACATACACTAAGGGACAAGCAGTAGAAAATGGATGGATATATATATATATATATTTATATATTTAAACCACCACACATTTTGAGCATTTTTAGGCCTTAATATTAATGGTGGTTCACTTCTTTTTACACTTTATGAAGGATAAGAATGGTCACAGCTGAGAAGCTTGCATTAAACCTAAATTATATTTGCGTCTGTTTCAAAGCATGTTCTTAGTCTTATAATAATCACTATAAACCCCACGACAATACAACGGATGCATGAGAATACTGTGGGGGGGGGGAAAAAAGAATTGATGAAAATCAGGGTTTCTTTTGTTATTAAAGTAAACACTGAGTGGTTGTATTGCTTTTAGATTGTTTAATAAACAGTGGTTATCTTATTTTTACACTTGGATAGGGGTTAAAAAGTAACAAAATTACATGTTGTAAAAGGCACTCGCATTATAAATGTTTTATTCAAGTTCAGGCCTAAATATTATTTCATTTTAACATTGTTTGATTTCTTTATACACTTGAATGACAGCTAAAACTGTAAAATGTGATGTAAACCAGTGGTCCCCAACCACTGGTCCGGGGACCGGTACTGGTCTGTGATGCATTTGCTACCGGGCTGCACAGAAACATTACTTAATTTATAAACTACCGCATTTTCTCCGACTTGACTTTCGCATGTCCCACTAAACATACCAATAAGCTTGTTAATATATGTGTAATACAACTCCTTTGTTATAGTACATGGGACAATGCACATTAATGGACATATAAAATGTTAATGTGCCAGATTGTAGCCAAAGACTAATGTTTTATGCAAATTTTTTTGCTGTTTTTATCTGCCACACGTAGAGAAAGCCGGTCTGTGAAAATAACGCATAGATTATACCGGTCCTTGGTGGAAAAAATGTTGGGGAACCCTGATGTAAACAACGTTACTCAAGTTAAGGTTGTTTTAAGAGTGTTTTGTTGGTTTTAGGACCTTGATATTAACAAGGTGAGCTTATTTTTACACTTATGTGACAATTAGGAAAATATAAAATATTACTTTAAATCACAATTGCGTTACGTCTTGCTTATTAAACTTAGGCATTATTTGTTGTTTTAATATTAAATATCATAAAAAATATAATTTATAAAATATTAAATTAAATATTAACTATGTTTAACATTTTTACACGTGTATGACAGTTGTTAAAATGTCATTGGCATAATTTCTGTGTATTTTGGCCTTCATTTATTTATTCGTTCATTCATTATGTTGTCATTGTTAAAGTTAAAGAGAAGGGAATTAACTATTTTATGACAATCAACACAACAAAAAATTCACCTTTGTAATTATTCACACTTTAATTTGTTTAGGCCTCAAGTGATTAGTAGGGGTGTAAATATTTGGGCACCTAACGATTCGATCCGATTCCAATTCCTTGGTTGACGATTTGATTTAGAATCGATACTCGATTGAACACGATTCACAATTCAAGCCGATTCTTGCAATGTATTATTTGGGATTACATTTATAATGAAACTTTTTCAAAAGAGCTTTTGGTTGCATGGAGATGGGCCTGAAACCATATATTTTAAATGATTCTTATTTAAAAAAACAAAAAACTTTAAGATCGATTTTTGAAAATTATGAATTGATTTAGAATCAGGATAAATAAAAATCGTGATCCAAATGTGAATCGATTTTCTTGTGCACCCCTACCGATTAGAGCAGGGGTAGTGAACCTATGGCTCTCGAGCCAGATGTGGCTCTTTTGATGACTGCATCTGGCTCTCAGATAAATCTTAGCTGACATTGCTTAACACGATAAGTAATTAATAATCCCGCTGGTAAAAATAACGTTCAAAATATTAAACATTCTCATGCATTTAATTCCATTCATGCTTTTTCTACCGCACCTGATCAAGAAGTCGCATTAATGGTAAGAAGTATTTTATATATTATTGGTTAGCTTCAGAATAACAATGTTATTAAAAATAATAAGAGACTTATTATACTCTAAAAATGTTGGTCTTACTTAAAAATGCACGCTTTTAGTTGTATTCAGTGTTAAAACATATTATACGGCTCTCACGGAAATACATCTTAAAATATTTGGCTTTCATGGCTCTCTCAGCCAAAAAGGCTCCCGACCCCTGGATTAGAGCTTCTTCCTGCTCCATTTCGGACATATATGGGTACGGCGTGGTGTAGTTGGGAGAGTGGCCATGCCAGCCATCTGAGGGTTACTGGTTCAATCCCCACCTTCTACCATCCGAGTCACGTCCGTTGTGTCCTTGAGCAAGACACTTCACCCTTGCTCCTGATGGGCCTGGTTAGCGCCGTGCATGGCAGCTCCCGCCATCAGTGTGTGAATGTGTGTGAATGTGGAAATAGTGTCAAAGCGCTTTGAGTTCCTTAAAAAAAAGGTAGAAAAGCGCTATACAAGTATAACCCATTTACCATTTACCTTGTTTTTGTTTTTGTTTTAGTAGTGCTACTTTGTTTGATATGTTCTTGCTTGTCATATTGTTGAGTTAAAAAGAAATACAAAAAAATGGAAAAACATTTTTGACACTTTGTTGGCCGTTGAAAGACTGTAAAAAGGGACTTTAAAAAAGCTTGTGCAGATTATCAAGCTTTTATTGTGGTGACACTTTGACCTCGGAACAGACTATTTCCATTATTTCCTACGGGGGTCGTCAATAATATGCTAACCCAAGCAGCGCCAGACAAAAGAGGCTGAGCAGGCGTAAATGACATGTGACATAAAACGAGGCAATAACATGTTTAAAACATGCTAGATCAGCATCGTTAAAGCAGGCGCTGGCAGCTGTGGCTTTTGCACGCTCAGAAATAAAGAGGGTGAACACACCTTAAGCGATTGCCCCCCCCCTATGAATATTTGAAAGGTGAAATTCTAATGACCAGACTTTTGGCCCCCGCTCCTCTTTTATGATGCCTCAAGGGTTGCTAATTACTAAACCTGGCTTAGTGTGCATGCATGGATGTGTCGTTTCCTCACATCTCACTTATCGCACATCCAGATAACTCGCAATCTTTTGCGCTGAGGAGCGCAGCCGGTGACCTTTGACCCATCTGCGAGGCAGAGCCTCGTCACGTTTGCGTGCAGAGAAGCCGGTCAAGAATCAGCTGAGGTGGCCCGCAGCCGAAAAGTCTGCAGCGACGCGCAGCTATTTGCGTCCGCCGCTGTGCATACTTGTGTGATGAGCCTCCTTCAAGGTCCCGGCGTGCAACGGCGTCACATGATGCTCGCCACCACAACCACCCGCGACGACACTATTTTAAGGGCATAAATGAAAATAAAAAAATAACTGTTTGGTGATTTAAGTGTGTGGTGGAGGGAGTGGCCTCATCACATCTCAGTTTTGGCGTATAGCTCCACAGCAAAGACACACTCGGTGAACTCTGTGTGGCTTCTCCTTCCTCGCAGCCTGACCTGTCATTTGAGGGATGACTCCTCCACAACTATACTGGGCCTCAACAACAGCCTCTATATTAGATCCCGGCGGAAAATTACAACCTCTCGTCCAATTGTGGTCGGCTTTGAAAGCGAGACGGAGGCGTCACGTGCCTGTCACAAACATGACGGCTTCACGCTAACATGTCTCCACCGTGTCTGTCGTCTGATCTAATAACACGGCTGGATTCCTCGGCAAGTAAAGGAAGTGTCCTGATGTTATGTTTCGACTTTGGAATAGTGTGCGTTTCTCACACCGCCTGAGCCATTCAAGAGAGGACAGAAGCGGACATCGGCGAAAGTACCCACTAACTTCCTCTCACATTCTGAGCACACTGCAGCAAACATTCTGTCCTTACAAAGACAGCTTGACACTCAGCATCAAGGGTTGGAATTGGGGGTTAAATCACCAAAAATGATTCCCAGGCGTGGCCACCGCTGCTGCTCACTGCTCCCCTCACCTCCCAGGGGGTGATCAAGGGTGATGGGTCAAATGCAGAGAATAATTTCGCCACACCTAGTGTGTGTGTGACAATCATGGGTACTTTAACTTTTAACAGTGCTTGCTTCTGACTGACGCTGTCAGAACTTGGGCTGCAGGATTTTGAGAAAAAAAATAATTGCAATTTTTCTCTCAAAAATTGCGATTTGATTAGCTATTTTTATATTTTATCTAGAAAAATGCGAAAAATTCTGAAAATAACAGGTGAAGGAAGATTTAGACTAAGGCTATGTCTAGACTAAGCCGGATAACCCCTTAAACAAATAATTATTTAGCCTAAGCCCTGTTTCAGCCACACTAAATCATCGCTTATGGTAACCCTACTTGGATAATTTTTTACACGGGTAAGTGCGGCGTGTATTTCTTGAATCTCCGGCTCTAAACTTTGTATGGACTCATTGATCGTTTACAAACTGAGTTCGGAGAGGAAGTGACGCTAGAAAGGCCGCGCCCCACACAGGAAGTGATGTCAGAAAGAACGCGCCACAGCCAGCTTCATAACAACCTGGGCTAACCACTGGAAAGATGGAGGCGAGTCATCCAGACATGCCGGGTTTCTCCTCCTTCTAAATGTACAGACACTTTTGGAAATCACACATGAACACCTTAAGAGAAAGTGATTGCAGCTATTTGGGATACAACAGTTCTCAGACGGCAAGAGAACTTTCGAATGTCCAGGTCAGCTGTGATTCTACTTACCGAAAAACTTTGTCCATTAGAATCTTAAGGTGCCGACCGATATGCTGGTGCAGTTCTACTCAGCCATCATCGAGTCCATTCTCACCTCCTCCATCACCGTGTGGTTCCCCGGCGCCACAATCCGGGACAAGCATTGACTGCAGCGCATGGTACGTGCTGCTGAGAAGGTTATTGGCTGCAAACTCCCACCCCTCCAGGACCTGTTCTCCTCCAGGACCAGGAGGCGTGTGGGTCGGCTCACAGCTGACTCTTCTCACCCTGGACACAAACTAATCTCCCCTCTACCCTCAGGCAGGAGACTACGGTCCATCCAGACCCACACCTCCCGCCACTTGAACAGTTTTTTCCCCTCGGCCATCAGGCACATGAACAATAATAAGATCTGATAGCTCAGTTACAGCTCATGTTATTCTATTCTGTGTTATATGTGTTTTATGTTGCACGATTGCACCAAGTAAAATTCCTAGTTTGTGAACCCGTTCTCAAACAATGGCAATAAAAACTATTCTGATTCTGATTTGTCGAAGGAGAGTCAACGAAAATGCGGTCTCCCGCAGATGTGATAAAAAAGGTAGCGTGTGCTTTGTATTACGTGGCCACAGAGTGAAGACTACAGAAAACAGCGAATGCTTTCGGACTGGCAAAGCAGACTGTATCAGTTATTGTCCGCTATGTACCGTATTTCCTTGAATTGCCGCCGGGTATATAGTATGCTCTTGCCAAGAATTACCGCCGGGTCAAACTCGTTTCGCAATATAATTAGCGCATGCCTAGAATTACCGCCGGGTCAAACTCGTTTCGCAAAATAATTAGCGTATGCCTAGAATTACCGCCGGGTCAAACTCGTTTCGCAAAATAATACATATGTATTGATATACACAGCCTCCTCAATCAGCCCCTGAGACAAGATGACACAGATGACGACCAAGACATAGCCGTAAAAAGTGATGAGAGTGATGAGGAAGCGGAAACAGACAATATGATTTGAAACGACGGTGCTGTAGTTTTGGACGTACATGTCGGACAAGGTGACGGAGAAATGGACGACGCTGAAGATGAAGAGGTCTTAACAACTGATGGATCTCCACAGGATGTAGTACAAGTACCGTAGTAGATGTCCATCAAGGTGCAGTGGGGGAAGCATCTGTCAGTAATGCCGACAGGAACATTTTCAGTTTGTTCAAGTACAATGATATTTTCTCTCTGGCCTCACGGATGTTGTTTACATTGATTGATAATGTTTGTTGTTACAATCGTAGTTAAGAATTAAAGTAGCATGTTTTATTTTCAATTTGTTTTTCATGCGTTTTTACATACAGAAAAATGCGTACGTAATTGTTGAATGACCCCTTGTAAAAATAAAGAGTGTCACGTAATTGCCTTTTCAGACCCAAACAAAAAGAACTCCCGGGATGATTCATTGTGCTTTAAATTTTATTGCGGCATTAAGCGATGTCATGATGGTGTCCTTACATCACACTCAAATTTATAAGCGCATGCCTAAATTTACCGCATGCCTTTGGTAAGCGCCGGAGTGAGAAGAGGTTTTAAAATAATTACCGCATGCCTTTGGTAAGCGCCGGAGTGAGAAGAGGTTTTAAATTAATTACCGCCCGGGCGCTAATTCGAGGAAATACGGTTTGTCGGGGACTCAACGTCTAGGTCCAGAGTATATAAAGTCAACGAAAATGAATGGACAATGAAGGTGAAGGCAAAAGAGTGAGGAGTGTCCTGACCAGATATCTAGATCCCGAGTTTGATTAATGTAAAATGTTCTTTATCACATTGTTTACGTGTCTAATAAATATTTGATTAATTTATGATGGCTCAGGTGTGATTCACTACAATAGGGCCCCACAGCACACTGGCTTCTAGTTAATTGAAATACCACAACACTGGATATTGTTCAGATAAGTTACATTTAAGAACTTGCACACAAAGCAACACTGGAGGTGACTATGACGTGCGCATTTTCCGTGCATGCGTACTAGGTCGCGTTGCGCCGGCGGACGGAGGGAGGAGGGGGTCTTAAACGACCATTGTGTGTGTGTGGACAAGGATAAGGTTAGGTGGGATTTACCCTGGATAACTACGGCCCGCCAAGTGTGGCCCGCCGGACTTCACAAGTTTAACTAGAAAATTGGCCCGCGGTGTAGAGGTGGGTGAAATAAACGATTTTTAGTACATCGCAATTCGGACATGGACGATTATAAAATCGATTAGTGAACGTCAATAATCGATAATCGAATTATATAGTGTACATAAAGTGATGCAGACAGTTCTAGAATTTGGCTGACTGCAGCAAGCCACCTCACTGAGAGATACGACCAGCTCCTTTAATTTAACTTACGTTCCAGTTTTGCACACATTTTCATTAAGTAAATGTGTGAATGAATGTTTGTTATTTAAATTCAGGTTTTTTTTAAAGTTGCAAGAGATAAACGTTTTTAGTGAAACAAAACGAAATGTAAAACTGCATCAATATATATATATACCGTATTTTCCGCACTATAAGGCGCACCTAAAAACCACAATTTTTCTCAAAAGCTGACAGTGCGCCTAATAACCCGGTGCGCTTTATTACGATTCATTTTCATAAAGTTTCGGTCTCGCAACTTCGGTAAACAGCCGCCATCTTTTTTCCCGGTAGAACAGGAAGCGCTTCTTCTTCTACGCAAGCAACCGCCAAGGAAAGCACCCGCCCCCATAGAACAGGAAGCGCTTCACCCGCCCCCGGAAGAAGAAGAAAAAACGCGCGGATATCACCGTACGTTTCATTTCCTGTTTACATCTGTAAAGACCACAAAATGGCTCCTACTACGCGACAAGGATCCGGATCATAAAAAGACGCAATCTCTCCATCCGCACACGGATTACTACCGTATTTCACAGCAACTGATATTCCTGTGAACTGCACTGTGGAACGGGAGCACGTACGGTGAATATTCGCACCACAGGGAATGAGGAGTCATCCTTCACTGTGGTTCTAGCTTGCCATGCTAACTTCCACCCATCCAAAAGAGACCTTTCCAGCCGGCGTCATCATAAAAGCTAACTCGAAGGGATGGATGGATGAAGAAAAGATGAGCGAGTGGTTAAGGGAAGTTTACGCGAAGAGGCCGGGTGGCTTTTTTCACACAGCTCCGAAGGCGAACACACCTTCACTAAGACGGGCAGATAGCGCCGGTCGACATACGCCAACATCTGCCAGTGGATCGTAAATGCCTGGGCAGATAGTTTCGGTCACAACTGTGGTCCGAGCTTTCCGGAAGGCAGGATTCACAGAACTGCTGCACAACAACAGCGACACTGACTCCCGATGACTTCTACGAGACGGAACCGGCCATTTTTGGATCCCACGCTTGCGCAACTTTTCAATTCGGACACCGAAGACGAAGAATTCGAAGGATTTACGAATGAAGAATAACTTCAGAAGGTGAGCGCTATGTTTATTTTGTGTGTTGTGACATTAACGTTCGAGCAACATTATGTTGCTATTTATTGCTCTACACCATTTTGAATTTTACTATGTTTGTGATTGCACATTTGCGTACATTTTGGGACAGAGTTGTTAGAACGCTGGTTTTCAATATATTATTAAAGTTTGACTGAACTATCTGACTGTTTTTTTGACATTCACTTTAGCGCAGCGTTTTTTTGACATTCACTTTAGCGCAGCGTAGGCGCGGCTTTTAGTCCGGGGCGGCTTATTGGTGGACAAAATTATGAAATATGTAATTCATAGAAGGTGCGGCTAATAATCCGGTGCGCCTTATAGTGCGGAAAATACGGTAAATTAAAGATGCATAAATAATCTATTTTTAATCAAATCATAGCTCTTGAATCGTAATCAAATCGTGAGGTGCCCAAAGATTCCCACCTCTACCGCGGTGTGTTTTCGCCTGAATGTAGCCCCCTGTGAATTAAATCTGAGTAATTTTCCTCTTGTTGGCTATTATAGAATAAATGGTAAATCACCATGAGTTTCATTTGGAAAGGATATGAGCACAGCATAAATTCATATTACCCAATCCAAACAACTTTTCCCACTCATGGTATAAATGAACTATAACTAACAAATAAAGTCAACACACAGTCGCACATAACACACCTCCTGCTCATTGAACTTAGCGGACATTATAAAACATGTCCAAGCACTATATGTAATTTTAAATTACACATACACATTCACTACAGTATATGATGGGAAAAATGAAGAACACTCTCTCCACACTTTCCTGTGTTTGCCGCATTTTAGCTGCTTGATATTTCTGATTTTGTATTTGTATATCTGAAGGACAATGTGCAGTTACATTAAAAAGATGGATGCACCAGATTTAGCACCATGCTAACTTCCATCTGTAGTTGTTTTGTGGCACATTTAACATCCACATTTAAAATTACACAGGATAAAAAAATGTTTTAATTACATAAGGAAAATCAATTTAAAATACAAGTACAATACATAGAGAAAGTGGGAGTTACAAATTAGTGGGTGGACAATTTACAGTATTTTAGCTGCATCATTTACAGTGCAGAAGTATATAAAGTGCAATAGTTTTTTTTTTTAATCAAAATCCACATAACACAGCATACAGTGCAGTAGCCATCAGATGGTAGCCACACTGTACCATCTGATGTATTGCCCTGCTTGAAAATGTGAACAATGTGTCATCTAATAAAGTGTCCAGACAGCCAAACAGCCCCTCCAAGAATTTGTGATGGCACCAGTTCCTGCAAATTTGACCATTTCCCTCTAATTATGCGCGACTTCGCAGCTTTATCCATTGCCCGCAACTTCCCCAAACATTGGAGCCAATCAGCGTCATTTTCGCCAATCAAGTTTGTCTCTGAGCGTCTTTGAAACGTGCAAGTCAACTGTCTGTCTGTTTCTTGTGTAGAAGAGACAGAAACAACAACAATATATCAAGTCTTGATTGCTCGAACGGCACAATTGTTGTACTCTCTCGTATCTAAGGCCTACTTCTGGTTCCTGTCGACACTGAGACTTCTGGGCAATGTAGTATAAAAACATTTACATGTATTCATATAGGTATTTAACCTTAATTTATAGAGGGTAAGGCAATTAGGAACATATTTTCATTTACAATGCTGACCTACTAAAGAGGAAGTATTTGCATGACAGAGATGTTGATGTATGATGATAATCTCTCATCGTCTCTCATTCACCAACAAAAAGCTCAACAGTTCACACATGCAGAAAATGTAAATGATGTACAAACACTTTTCAACTGCAAAACAAACTCGAAAAATGTCTGCAACTTGTTGACGACAGAGCAGACCGCAGACAATGAGGAAGCCATTGGTGGTGTTTCTTTCTATATTTATAATCAAGTATTACTACTATTATTTTTAATTAATCAAAACAGTACATTAGTTTGACAATGAGTTCGGAGTAGGGCTGCAGCTAACGATTATTTTTCTATCGATTAATCTATAGATTATTTTTTCGATTAATCGGTTAATCTATAGATTATTTTTTTCGATTAATCTATAGATTATTTTTCCTTTTACCGATTATTTTTTTTAATTTAAAATGAAGAGGAAAAAATAAATGTAGGCCAGTTTTTTCAAAAGGCATGGCTTTTATTTACAAAAAAAGAAGTATGGCCACTCAGTCAACATTGACAACAACATGACAAAATATTCTGTAACAATGTAAACATTTAAAACTTGTAACATTTAACAAAATTAAAAGTAGCTTATTTGCTTTTTAATGTGCAAATATAAAAGTAAACATCCAGTGCAAATCTTAATATTCTGCAATAGTATAAGCATTTCAAAATTAAAAGTATTGCTTATTTTGCTTTAAAATGTGCAAAAATAAAGATAAACATCCAATACAAAAAAGTGCAAAACGGAAATATTCTGTAACAGTGTAAACATTTCAACAAAAGTAAAAGTATTGCTTATTTGCTAAAATGTGCAAAAATAAAGCTAAACATCCAATACAAAAAAAGTGTACAGTGTAAACATTTCAACAAAAGTAAAAGTATTGCTTATTTTGCTTAATAACACAACAATGATAGTATGATTAAAGTGAAAATTAATTGTTGGTTTGTACATAGTATATGTAACTGTTAATGTTGTAAAAGGTATTTGCACAACTAATTAACGTTAGCGTTTGTGACACGTCTTTGTGCCGTGGGGTTCTTTCAGGACCGACAGACTGAACGCCAGACGGCTTTGTCAGGTTTACAATCTTTTAATTTTACACAAAGTCTTTTCTCTTCCAACTCTTTTCTCTTTCTTTCCTCGCTTTTCGGCTCCTCTTCCTCGCTCGCTCGTCGTCCCCTGTCTCTGTCTCTCCTCCTCTCTCGCTCCACGTCAGCTTCACTCTGGCTCCTTCCAGTCTCTCTTCCCTCTCTCTCTGCTGCTCCCCTTTTCTTCAGCGAGAGGAGATTGGATGATCGTGCCCAGGTGCGCGGATCGCGCACCTGGGCACGATTGCGGCGTCGCTCCCGGCGCGCCCCACCTCGCCGCTCGCTCGCCGGCCCCGCCTCTCCACAGCGTTAAAGAGGAGCGAGTCTTTGTAAACACTGAACAGGCACGCCAAACGCGCCTCTCAGAGCGAAACGGTGCTTTAGTTTATGAATTCACAACGCAGATACAAATGACACATTCATGTTTTTGTGTAATGATGACAACGTATACTCACGCGGACGATTGACTAGTTGATGGTGATGGCAAGAACGCTGTCGGTTTTCTTTTCAAATGTTCGTTCATAGCCGTTGTGCTGCTATGATAGGCCATTTCCGCTCGACACAGTGTGCATACAACATTATTAGGCCGTTTATTGAAATACTCCCACACTTTTGACGACTTTTGGCGTGCTTTTTCCCCTCGCTCGCATCGTCTGCTTTGCGCTCCGCCATGACAGTAGTGTGACGTAAATATACGACGCGCCGACGCACAAAAACGGCGTCGACGTATTTATGTAACCGATGACGTCGACTATGTCGACGCGTCGTTTCAGCCTTAGTTATGTGCTTGCACTGTCCTTAAGTGTCTACTTTCAAGTATGTGTGGTATGAAACAAGTAAAACATCAACACAGTGTTTATTTCCCATTTGTTGTTGAAGTCCTGTGTTTTTTTAGGTTAAGGTTACAAGGAACACTTAAAACCTTAAAAACAAATGGATCACAAGTTGACTCAAAAAATAGGCCTCAAAACATTGCATTTTTTCCCTGGAGGGACTGTTACACCACTGTTAATATTTTTTTATGATTATGTGATAATCTTTTTTAATGTTTTGAATGTTTACAGTGCTAGCTAGTGTCGCTAGGCTAGCTGCAGAAAGTGTAACATTTTGTCGAAGTAATTGATTTTGTGTAAAAAAAGAATAAACCTTTTAAAATATAAACTTTTGGCCAACTGGCAGCAGGAAAATCAAGATGTGCCCTACATTTTTTTTGCAAATATGCTAACCAGCATCAACAGGACCTAGCATCTCTGGCAATGTCTGAAATTGTATGGCTTTTTTAGCCATTTTTTGTTTCTTTCTTTTGTTTGTAATTTTTATAATTTTTATTTTTTATTAATGATTAATTACACAACACATAAATTCATAACATACTTTGACTAAACTTAAACAGCATTTATGGTCAGCGTTTTGACTAAACTTAAACAGCATTTATGGTCAGCGTTTAGTGTCAATCACAAGTTGTTCCAATGTTATTGGAAAAAAAGAAACCTCAAAACATCAAAACTTTTGCCGCATCTTTTGGGGAAAAACTGCTGCTAATTCAAGCATTACAGGCCATAACGACCACAAACAAGCCCACATTGTTTTAACATTGTTTGTATGTTTTTATGTTTATACAATAAATCTTTTAATGTTTTGAATGTTTACAGTCTGCGTTATAGCTAGTGTCGTTAGGCGATCTGCAGAAAGTCTAGCATTTGTAGAAGTATTTGATTTTGTTTAGAAAAAAAGAGATAAAGATTGAATCCGTATAAAAATAAAAATGTATTTCGGCCTACCTGGTGTGAGCAGAATCAAGGTATGCGCGCATTTTTTGCGAATAAGCTAACTGGTATCAAAAGGACTTAGAATCTCTGACTGTCGTAAATGGTATTCCTTTTTTAGCCACATGTTTTTGTTTCATTTGTATGTAATTGTCTTTGTTTTACCAAAAGGCTTATTTTGCAAATATCAATTTATAGCATACTTTGAATAATCTTACACAACATTTAGTGTCAGTGGTGGTGTCTAAATTAAACTAACTGCATATTTAGCGCCCTCTTTAATACATGAAAAAGCTGAGTCATAATTAATTTGTCTGTCCACTCCTTTATTTGCAATTCAAATGAGCAAGGCTGGATAATAAAAAGGTTACGAAAGCTTCTTCCCGCCAAAAAAATATGATACCTGCAAACGCTCAGATATTTTCTTAATATACTGTTCGAGGTTTAAGTAACGCTATCTTGCATCTCTAAAAGAGGAAACCGCTGGTTTAAATTGGGCTCGCCACATTTGTCGAAGACGTGATAAGCATCATTCCAAGAAATGTCAGCGAGGTGACGGGTCAGCACAGCCTTGGCAAAACCTTCCCAAAGACAGCACTGTTATTTCAAAGCTGTACCGAGCTTAATTTGACGTGGCCGTGAAGAGAAGTGAGTAAGAGAAAAACACTTTGCTGAGCAGAACTGAGAGCAAGAGGGGAGGTTTGACATGAAAGGGACACCTTTTGAGAAAGGAAATCTGCATAAAGTACAAACTTTCCGTCACCGTGACTCATCAATACCCAAATACATCTTGCCTTAAATTAAGTTGAGTTAAATCATCCTAAACTTAAATATTTGTGTCACCGTGAGAATCTTTTTCTTTTTCCACTGTTGTTGGGTGTTTAGTTTATCCAATGCATTTTATTTTCTTTTGATTGTTTCACAGTTAGCATTAAGCTAGTTTTGTAGTTTCTTGCTAGCTGCAGAATTAGTCCCAGGGATCCCAGCGAGGGAACAAAAAAACTTGAGGAATTTAAAAATATCAGCCAGGGTTCAAGGGGGCCCTTTTAGGGGTTGAGGGAGCATAGCCCCCTGAAGTTGAAGAGATTTGACCACCTTTGGAAGGCATTTCCTACATAAAAATTCTGTAAAAATGCAAGAAAACTTACCAATGGTTTCTATCTATAATGCTACAGCCCCCTGTCCAACTCAATGTGCTGTTAAGATAATCACTGATGAGGACGTGACAATACTGCTCCAAATATATTGTTGTGAAGCTGACAGAGTCCGCACCTTGTAAGTTGGCCAACAGTCTTAGATGACCAGGCAAGGGGCAAAATGCCACATTCTTCACCACTGAAAGCGGCTGATCATCTAATACAGGGGTGTCAAACTCAAATACATAGTGGGCCAAAATTTTAAACTGAACAAAGCCGCGGGCCAAGGTTGAACAAATTAACCTTTTAATAGGGACCCAAACAAGTTTTGCAATGAATATTGAACACGCAAGGCTTATATAACTTTATAGTGACATGCAAAATTGAGTTTCAAATAATAATAATAATGACAAAATATCAATGGCATATCAAATACAATTTAAATACAAATTGAATGCCTCTTTTCTATTTGCAGCCTTCTGAGGTAAATATCAACATTAACTTTTTCCACAGGCTAATCAATTTGAAAATAAAATAACAATGAATAAAAAATGAATAAAGCCACCATTCAGAACTTTAAACTGCTCAGTTTGCAACACACTGATCTAATCTGATGTGCCCAAGCCAGACACCTGGCATCTTTTCTTGGATGCTAGTTCATTAATGTCGGGGCTCAGGCTTTGAGCTGAGGTAACCTTCATTATCGAACGAAGGTGTTCATCAGTCATTATATCTCGTAGACCACCCGGACCACAGTCTTGAGGGCGTGCCTTAAAGGCACTGCCTTTAACGTCCTCTACGAGCTGTCGTCACGTCCGCTTTTCATCCATTCTAATAACGTGCCGGCCCAGTCACAAGATATGTGCGGCTTCTGTACGCACACACACGTGCATACTTGATCAACGGCGATACAGATTACACTGAGGGTGGCTGTATAAACAACTTTAACACTGTTAGAAATATACGCCACACTGTGAATCTACACCAAACAAGAATGACAAACACATTTCGGGAGAACATCCGCACCGCACCGTAACACAACATAAACACAACAGAACAAATACCCAGAACCCTTTGCAGCCCTAACTCTTCCAGGACGCTGTTTTATATGTAATATTTTATATAATACTGTTATTCAAATAAAGATTACAAAAAAAGAACACCATGGTAACAGTGACGACGTGCACAAATATAACTGCCGTAAAACAAGTTGACGGAAATAACGTAGTCTTCCGGTACTGATCGTGTAGTGACAGCGCAGTCTTCTATTGGAGCAATGGTCTTCTGAGAAAAAGAGGCGAAAAATAAGTCATTTACGCATAGCGACATTGGCATGCTAGCTGACTTTTTGGCTTCTGTACGCTCTATTTAGTACCAGAGGTTTCTTACAAAATAAATATAAGTATGGTATCGGAGACTGCGGTACAAATACCTCCAAAAAGTGCTGTATCGCCATCAGAACATCCCTATATTTAAGTGGTGGGATATGTTTGTCAATGAGTGTGTTGTGCCAAAGGAATGGCAAGATAACTTTCGAGTGTCCAGATCAACTGTGATTCTACTTAGCGAAAAACTTTGTCCATTTGTCGAAGGTGAGACAATAAGAATGCGGGCTCCGGTGGACGAGGGAGTACTACGGAAAACAGCGAATGCATTTGGACTGGCAAAGCAGACTATCAGTTATTGTCCGCAATGTATGTTGAGTGATTACTCAACGTCTGGTTTTGCACTCCATAACTATTGTGAAGCCATGAAGTGGTTGCGACCATCAAGTAGGACCGCCAATTTTAGCCTACAAGGACAGTGTCCTGACCAGTTATCTAGATACCCAGACTGATTGTTGTAAAATGTTATTTATCACATTGTTTACTTTCCCACATCCATTAAAGATATGATTCATGTATGATGGCTCAGGTGTGATTCACTACAATAGGGCTAGTCTAACAGCTGCTGATGGTGAGGCAAGCAAGGTTTACTGTTAAGAGAAATGTGGCCCCTCCCCCCTTCCGCCAGCGGACGGAGTGGGGAGGGGGTCTTAAACGGTGGCATTGTGTGTGTGTGGACAAGGATAAAGTTAGGTGGGATATAGCCTGGATAACCTTAGTGTAGAAGGGGCCTTAATGAACTATTTCCTCTAAAGCTAAATATGTCAAATTTTCTTACAGTAAAATGTGCCTTTCAAGCTATGCAAATCTTTGTACCGTCTTCACCATTTTGCAACACTTCATTTTGGCTTACACTTGTCACAAAATAAAATGGACGATCCTGCAATGCAAAAGTGAGTTTTATTGCTTTTAAGACTTATTTTACACCAGAAAGGTTTTATAAGACATTAAATTAATTATTTCCTACTTAAAGGTTATTTCAGGGAACTCCGCATGGTCAAAGTGATCATATTATAGCAATTAAGGCAAGCCTTTGGTGAAATAAAAGATGTCTTTGTGAGCACACAGACAGAACGGCGCTACATTCTTTGGATAAAATTCCAACATTGGCAATCTGATTATGGGGGGTGTGACATACGGTGGCAGACAAAGTACAATATTTGTATATTAAACATCTTTGCCAGAACATTTACTGTACTTAAAACTGTGTCTCCTCGCCGCTAATAAGGAACATTGCCAACATGCTTTTAAAAAGGTTATTTTGTCAAATGTGACGTATACCTAAATGAGCTTGAGTGAATAACAAAATTATCTTTTTAGATAACAATTTCAACAGCGATTCTGCACACCATCCTCGTGCTCCCCTCTACACGCAATGGAGGTTTCGCCACATCGAAGCGCTCTCAAAAGTGCAGCGGAGTGCGGAGCTGGTCTATATTTCGCAGGCTGGAATGAAGGCAATGAGCCAACGCTGCCTCTTTTTAAAGTTTGCGAAACGTTGTATAGTATGTCAAAGTTGAAATATATTCACTGTGTATATTTCATTCATTTTTTCAGGCAATGACAAAAAAAAAGTACAAAGTTGACAACACATAATAATATCAATTAATATAGTCCATCTATCCATCCATCTTCTTCCGCTTATCCGAGGTCGGGTCGCGGGGGCAGCAGCCTAAGCAGGGAAGCCCAGTCTTCCCGCTCCCCAGCCACTTCGTCCAGCACCTGCCGGGGGATCCCGAGGCGTTCCCAGGCCAGCCGGGAGAGATAGTCTTCCCACCGTGTCCTGGGTCTTTCCCGTATCCTTTCACCGGTCGGACGTGCCCGAAACACCTCCCTAGGGAGGCGTTCGGGTGGCATCCTGACCAGATGCCCGAACCACCTCGTCTGGCTCCTTTCGATGTGGAGGACCAGCGGCTTTACTTTGAGCTCCCCCCGGATGACAGAGCTTCTCACCCTATCTCTAAGGGAGAGCCCCACCCCCGGCGGAGGAAACTCGTTTCGGCCGCTTGTACCCGTGATCTTGTCCTTTCGGTCATAACCCAAAGCTCATGACCATAAGTGAGGATGGGAACATAGATCGACCGGTAAACTGAGAGCTTTGCCTTCCGGCTCAGCTCCTTCTTCACCACAATGGATCGATACAGCGTCCGCATTACTGAAGACGCCGCACCGATCCGCCTGTCGATCTCACGATCCACTCTTCCCTCACTTGTGAACAAGACTCCGAGGTACGTGACCTCCTCCACTTGGGGCAAGATCTCCTCCCCAACCCGGAGATACTCCACCCTTTTACGGGCGAGAACCATGGACTTGGACTTGCTGATTCCCATCCCAGTCGCTTCACACTCGGCTGCGAACCGATCCAGTGAGAGCTGAAGATCTTGGCCAGATGAAGCCATCAGGACCACATCATCTGCAAAAATCAGAGACCTAATCCTGCAGCCACCAAACCAGATACCCTTAACGCCCTGACTGCGCCTAGAAATTCTGTCCATAAAAGTTGTGAACAGAATCGGTGACAAAGGGCAGCCTTGGCGGAGTCCAACCCTAACTGGAAACGTGTCCAACTTACTGCCGGCAATGCTCTGACACTGATCGTACAGGGAGCGGACCGCCACAATCAGACAGTCCGATACCTCATACTCTCTGAGCACTCCCCACAGGACTTTCCGAGGAACACGGTCGAATGCCTTCTCCAAATCCACAAAGCACATGTAGACTGGTTAGGCAAACTCTCATGCACCCTCAAGGACTCTGCCGAGAGTATCGAGCTGGTCCACAGTTCCACGACCAGGACGAAAACCACACTGTTCCTCCTGAATCCGAAGTTCGACTATCCGGCGTAGCCTCCTCTCCAGTACACCTGAATAGACCTTACCGGGAAGGCTGATAATTATAATTAATATAGTGCAAAAGGTAATGTACAGTATGTAAGCATGATTGTCCAGTTTGCCTGAAAGGGAGTGGGAAGAAGATAATTTATTTAATCCCACCCCCAGTTCTCCATTCAGTGATTATTCCATTGAGTTTCACTGTTACTTTGTTTAAGGATTATAATACAAATGTTTCATCATAGTAGCACTACCACAGGTAACAATAATTATTACACTGTAACAATAATTTGTATCAACAATGTAGGAAGAATGAATATACCAACAATGGTAATAAACAAAATACCAACAATGGTAATAGACGACATAGCAATAATGGTAATAGACAACATAGCAACAATGGTAATAGACAACATAGCAATAATGGTAAGGAAACATTGAGCACATGTTAACACTTTGAGACAGAGTACAACAGCAGGTCAAATTAAAGACCCTCATCTCTATATTTGAACCAGACCCGATGTTTGCATAATAGCTTAAATTGATTAATAGTTTGGCATTGCTTGTGTTGTAAGTCCAGTTTGTGCCATAGTTTTACTCCGCATACAGACACACAAAAACGTTTACGAGTGGTTTGAGCTCTCGGCAATGAGAAATATCCAAAGCCTCTGAAGTTATGAGCCTGCACTCGTCTTATAAAAAACGTTGTAGATTAGGCGGCAATAATTTGTTAAATGCTTTATATAAGATTATTAATGTATTATATTTAACAAGGACATCAAATTTCAGCAACTTTGATTGCATAAACAGATTATGAGTATGTTCTAAAAAAACAACGTTGTGAATTATCCGCACTGCTCTTTTCTGTAATATGATCAGAAGATGAATTGTGTTGTGGTAAGTATTCCCCTATACTTCAACACAATATATTCAATGAGCACAGATCAACAATGCTAATCATATACTAAATGTACAAATCACAGCAATTGCACCAGCAGTAGCAAGGTAACCTCTTTCACTTTACTGGGTTCTGTGTGAAAGGTAGAGAAGTATAAAGGCCAGGTTTTTTTGTAACTTTGTCAATTTCAGCAGAACAGGGCAGGAGAATTTAGGTATCTAACTTTACCGTCTTGTCCCAGCTTTCACACAGAGCAGAAAGAATTGCCAGGAAAAGTCTGTATTTTAGTTTACATCAGAAGCCATTCAATTATTAAGAAGAAGACAACTTTTTGGCATTGTTTGTTGTAGGGCTGCAACTAACAACTAATTTGATAATCGATTAATCTGTCGATTATTACTTCGATGAATCGATTAATAATCGGATAAAAGAGACAAGTATTTTATTGCAAAAAAACAGCATACTGGCCCCATACTTATTTTGATTATTGTTTCTCAGCTGTTTGTAAATGTTGCAGTTTATAAATAAAGGTTTATAAGAAATAAAAAAAGGTAGCCTTTGCACATGCGCATAGCATAGATCCAACGAATCGATGACTAAATTCATCGCCAACTATTTTTATAATCGATTTAATCGATTAGTTGTTGCAGCCCTAGTTTGTTGTCTTTTTCTTATCTGCCTGCAGGATGCTAGGGAAATGTGTCCTACGTGAAAGGCACAGATGACAAAAATGCAGGATTTACTGTAACACCATCAATTTTCCTTTAGTACAACAGGTTTGGTGTTCAATTTCACACTCTTGTCTCAGCATTGCTTTATTGCTTTCACACAGAGAAGGAAAATTGCTTGAAAAATCTAGATTTGTGTAACCTTTTAGTGTTCTTTTGATCGTTGTGAAAGTGTCTCACTTTGCAGGGTAACAATTCCCGGTACCTGGGAATCGAAACCGGGACAATTTTTGGTACATTTGTGTGTTTTTAAATTTGTTAATAAATTTAAATTGTTTAAATAAAAGTGTCCAAACTACGGCTCGCAAGCCAAGTGTGGCCCGCCAAAGTCATTAAGTTGGCATATGAGACGTCATGAGTTCAACAAAGCATAAGCATCGCACTGCAGAGTGCTTCCAAGTTAATTTGACATAACAGATGGTCTCTGAATGCTACATATTTGCTGCCATCTTGAAATACTAGCACAGCATGTACTTATAAGACACAATCCAAACAACCTTCCCGAGTCATGATGCAAAAAACTAAATGCAACTAATATAAAGGTCAACACACATGGTCACATATAACACAACCGGCTCACTCAACATTGTGGATATGAAAAACGTACATACCATAAAAATAAATTGAAATTACACCCATTTAAATTCATTAGAGTGCATGATGGGGGAACACTTATCCATGTTTGGCACATTTTATCCATCCATCCATCCATTATCTACCGCTTGTCCCTCTCGGGATTAGCTGCTTGATATTTCTGATTGATTACAAACCTTTAAGAATGTCGTCACAGAAGTACAAAAGGTAGGAGTCAAACTTTTACATACTCTTAATATCCAATTAAATTAATTATATATCCATTATATTAATCATATATCCATCAAAGTAATATGTACACACACACCCACATGTATATATATATTTAAATATATACACATACAAAGTATATACACACACACATTATATATATATATATATATATATATATATATATATATATATATATATATATATATATATATATATATATATATATATATATATATACACACACACACACACACACACATGTATATATACACTCACATTGACATACACACACACACACACACACAAACACAAGTATATGTATAAATATACATATACATGTATAAATGTGTATATATGTACACATATATACGTGTATACATATCTATATATATGTATGTGTATATATATATATATATATATATATATACATATATATATATATATGTATGTATATACATGTATATATATATATATACATACACATATATACAGTATATACATACAGTACAGACCAAAAGTTTGGACACACCTTCTCATTCAGTGTGTTTTCTTTATTTTCATGACTATTTACATTGTAGATTGTCACTGAAGGCATCAAAACTATAAATGAACACATGTGGAGTTATGTACTTAACAAAAAAAGGTCAAATAACTGAAAACACGTTTTATATTCTAGTTTCTTCAAAATAGCCACCCTTTGCTCTGATTACTTTTTCGCACACTCTTAGCATTCTCTCTATGAGCTTCAAGAGGGAGTCACCTGAAATGGGTTTTCACTTCACAGGTGTGCTTGAAGCTCATCGAGAGAATGCCAAGAAAGTGCAAAGCAGTAATCACAGCAAAGGGTGGCTATTTTGCCATGGAAGGCCCTAACCACGACCCATCAGGAGCAAGGGTGAAGTGTCTTGCCCAAGAACACAACAAATGTGACTAGGATGGCGGAAGCTTGGGATCGAACCAGGAACCCTCAAGTTGCTGTCAAAGCCGCTCTACCAACCAAGCCACGCCAAACAATAATAATAATCATAGTAGATTAGATTTATACACTGCTTTTTTTCTAGTGGCTCGAAATGCGTTATACTGAAAAGCCATTATTCATTCACTCCACATTCACACGTTGTGGTGGTGAGGTACAGTCTGTCGGTTAAGTCAGGCTATATAAGGCTAAATGTATATTCGGAGAGGGAAATTCTGCAGCCAACCATCATAAAATCTGACACCTAGAGTGACCCCCTTGCCCAGAACCCTAGCAGATCTCCCGGTCCAAACGGCACCATGCTACGCAGCTTATAAAGCACAGCATGTACTGTAGAGTGTACCTAGCCGAGCCTCTTCCGTTCTCAGTAGAAAAGGTAAATATTGTGTGATGGCTTTGGGCTGAAGGTGAAAGAAAAAAGGCCTCGCTGGCCATGGAAAGCAGCGGAGCATGATTCCTGGAAAGTGCTTTCCCACGTGTGGGTGGTAAGACGAGTTGTACGAGCCTGTGTCGCTGTTTGGCTCAGGAGAGGGCGTGTGAGCGTTCAGACCTTCAACTACTTTTTTGAGCTTGGGAAAGTACGGCCAGATGCTCACCTGCTGGATATTTTTTGCCCGATTTTGTAACTCTGCTGCAAAGAGTTATGGGAAGTGTTACGCCTCTTAGATCTGTGCTCAGTGGAAAGAGAGAAAAAAGATAAGTATGTAGTGAGAGCAGCTGTCTTGTATTACTCGATGGCAAGATAACAAGAAGCAGTCACGTGCAGACGTGTGCATGCATACATGTACGCATACTGTAAATATTACAGAGCACAGATAAAGGGATTAAATGGCCGGCGATTTGAGCAGTTACTTTAATTAAAGATTTGCTGATGAAGACACACTCATACTTAATGGCTGGCTGCTATTTTTGCACACACCCCCAACAGCCTCACTGACCTCAACATATCCCTTTAACGGCAGGAAGTGCTTCCTTATTTCGAGATTAGCTTTTTAAATGGGACTCACATTAGCAAATTTGTGAATGAACACGCTACTGGAGAGCAGAGGAAGAGCGTGTGTGTGCCGTTTTGGGTTGGTTATGACAAGAGGAACTTGATACTTTGAGGTTTTGCCGCTTCTCATCAATGAAATACAAACTACATTTTTTTATATGGACCAACACTATTTTATTACGTTTAGATAATAAGCCACAATATGCGGTAATAAGACCTTAATAAACTAAAAATTAATTGGAGTTTTTTTTTAAAGTGACAAGTATCTATTTTAGCTTTAGCATTGCTGCCAACGTTGAATATTCAATGCTTTGTCATGCACCACTCTAAAGGGAGCCACACAAGGAAAAACAAGGACATTTTGACTTTAATAAATGCATATTAAATGCTAAGTAAAAAAACGCTGACACAACATTTGAATATGGGTTACAAACCATCCGTCTAGTTAGACTCCTTGAAACCTCTAACTACAGAGAACAGAATACAAAGATTTAAGCTCAATTCCGATTCTCCCTCCTATTGCAAATACACCCCTATGCACACTTATGTTAATCGAGTCTCGCTACGTCATCAGCCCTCGCTGTTCGCCAGCAGTGAACAGTCTGCTTACAATGGAGCCAGAGGGAGGTCGTCTATTCTGCCCATAAAACCCAACAAATAACCAACCAAAAAGCGCCCACAATACTCCATTTACATTTAGTGACTTGAATATTAACAAAGCTAGTGTGCCAATATTTACATGGTCGACTAATGAGCTGCTTTCTCGCTTCCTTGCTCGTGGAAGGTTATTGTAGTTCATAAATAGATAAGCCATGCTTCTTCCTACTCCTTTTTGAACATGTTAAGAAAATATGTAAAATATGTGATGTATCATACTCATACTGTATACATGTTCGAAATAAATGTCAAGCCTCTCACCTTTATAGTTGAAGGATGGTGATGTAATCCGACAAGTTGGTGCACGTTGACAGCCAATTTAGACCCGGCAATGGCGAGAACGACACAAAAAGACGCTTGGTTTCACCCCACTTTTCTGCGCGAGTCTTTCATCTAAACAGGAATATAAGAAGATTCTATCAGCATCTATCGGCATCCTAGTGACAGCAGACATTGCACAATAAGTGATGTTTTATTATGCTTGTTGGCTCTTATGAAGTCTGCAGTGAGTAATAATCAGTGATGTTGTTGAAAAGTAAAGCGAACGCTCTAAAGCGTTTTTTAAATTAATGCACCGCGTATGCTTAAAACAAGCAAAATACATAAATATTTAATGATTATTATACATGTAGGGGTGTAACGGTATGTGTATTTGTATTGAACCGTTTCGGTACGGGGGTTTCGTTCGGTTCGGAGGTGTACCGAACGAGTTTCCACATGGACATATTAAGTAGCGTACCGCACGTTGTGTAAACAATGCACACCGAGGCACAACACACGGCATGCTAGCAGCGACTGGGCTACGATAGACTGACCATACGTCCTCTTTACACTGGACATGTCCTCTTTAGCGGGGCTGTCCGAGCGGAGTTTCTTAAATGCCTCAAATGTCCGGCATTTTGACTTACGGTTGCGTGTATTTTCAATGTACGTTCAGGGTTAAGAAGGGGTTGAAAACAAAACAAACTGTGCGTGCAGCAGCATTCGTGAGGGAGGGGCAGAGACACAGAGAGCGAGAGAGTTATGATAAACGCGCATGCGTCGCCACGCTATGCTTTTTATCGATAGATTTATCAGATTTTATTTTTTATTATCTATAGCAGGGGTGCCCCGGAGGCCATTTGCGGCCCACAGCTAATGTTTTAAAAGGCACACGGCACATTCTAAAAATACTATTAAAATAAACAAAAACATAACAAAAGTGAAATAAAAAAGCTTAAAGGTTAAATGTAATTTAGAAAAAGTTGCAATATTGACTAATAAAACAAAGCTGTTTTTTTTTTTTTTTCAAACTGTCATTGCTCAAAACATAATATTGAATCAAAATAAATGTTATTATGAATTATTGACCTATCCAAGGTTCGGATTACTTCACATCAAATATTCCACTAAGAAAAATATTTTTGGTGGAAGATTTTGCAAAATTGGTAAATAAATAACCAAAAAATTTATATTTTGTTGTTTTCTTACTGTACCGAAAATGAACCGAACCGTGACCTCCAAACCGAGGTACGTACCGAACCGAAATTTTTGTGTACCGTTACACCCCTATATACATGTGCCCGTTACTACATGACTTACTTACAGTATGTATATAAAACCTTAATGGAGGTGTTTGTTTACAGGTAAGTATACAATGGCTCTGAGCAGACTTTTGATCGAAATTATTTACTATTTAGAATGCATACACAAAGAAAAACATATGTGTTCTTGCCTTACATAAGGATTGTGAATGATAGGCCAAATTCCCAAAAAGTGCAGTTCCCCTTTAAATGGGCAAAGTATGGGCCTTTTAACTATTTTTTTGTAGAATTGCTTGACTTTTCTTTGCTTACTTGTGTGCTTTTTATCTTTTCACAAGACATGATAAAGAAAAAGAAATGGAAAAAGCATCTATGTATTCTTGAACATGTTTTAATGCCATGTAATATAGTGACAATAGTAAAGCAATACAACAAACCAAGTTAACTCAGTCAGTGAAAAATTATGCTGGGTTATGTAAAAACTGGAAGCAAAAGTCCAAGATTGGTAATTCATGTTATCTTGGCAGCCCGGTTATCGTACGCCCTACTTTTTGTATGATAGAGTTATCCGCAAAAATGTTCACCAAAGGTTTGTACTGGTTTTTGTATATCATCTAGGTCACTCATTTTCAAACTGTGGAACGAGTTCAGAGTTTTCGTTTCCTATATTCACACACAGTGTTACTGTTCAAACTGTGTGAAATGTTACTGTGGCCAAAAATATGAAATATACTTGTTTTAAAAAATCCATTGTTTTTAATGAATATTTGGGCCTAATACGCTACTGTTTTTTTTTATAGTTGGTCATTATGGTGGTACTTGAAGAGCCAAGCTTTTTCTGAGATGGTACTTGGTGAAAAGGTTTGAAAAACCCCTGGTCTAGGTTATTGTACAGCCGAAAAGTGTGCATTAAAAATGTTCTCCATCTGCATGCGTATCTTCTCTTTGCAAAAGAACACAACTCAGTCTCTGTGCTTTTTTAAAATAAAAGGATGACTGCAAAAAAAACAGTGTAGGGATAAAAAAATTATGCGAGTTGTAGCATAGTGCTGTGGGGCTGCAGACTCACAACAGTTTGATTGTTGTGCTGTACAGCGCTGTCTCGTCTAGTTAATTCAAAGTATGACAACATAAGTCACACTCTTTTGTGTAAATGTGATGTATAATGTAAAGCGTTTTGGGTATCATTGCAGATATAGTAAAGCGCTATATAAATACTCACTTGAAATTTCTTAGTGCGCTCTACACCACTGTAACTTTAAGATGTTTAGCCAAATCAGCAAGAATTTGGGTACTTTTAGGGGACTGAGAGGAGTAAAATCTGAGCAAGATTAATGTAATAAAGTGAAGTAAAATGTGTTCCTCAGGGCACCTAACTGACACTTGCTACTTGTCTAATGATTATAAAACTCAGAGAATATCTAAATTACATGTAACTGTTGTTGCATGCTCCTTGGTTCTAGCATAGACAAAAGAGCACAGTACCCAGTCACATTCCTTGTGTGTTACATACCGGTACTTGGCCAATAAAGATGATTCTGGCTCTGATTTTTCTTGCAAGTTGTCACGCTCCATCGCTTGGTTTTGGACCTATAATAAATGATCATTTAGGGACTAATACCATCTCATAGCTATTTGCACACAGAAACACGCACCATGTCCGCCAGGTCACTCTTGGAAGTTTCCTTCTTCTTTAACACCGCTAAACGAAAAAGAGAAATGACTTGAAGTGTCAGTTGGCAGGTGACATGTTTCTGTAGTGTGTGAATGACTCACCCGTGTTTGCAGGGGCTGGGGGGCACCAAAAGGGCAACAGAAGGCATGCAAGAAGTAGTGGGTCCAATCATGCACAACTTCAAACAAAACTAATACAAAAGTTAATGATGAAACTGAATGACACCTGCAACACCTGTGCTGGAATTCCAGGCCTAGTGAGAGTAAAAGGCAAGAAGCTTTGCAGTATCCTTCCTGCTTTAGCTAGAATGACATGACAGTTTGGAAGACGTGGTGCTCGTTGTTTATGAATGAATGTGTTCCATGCAGAAAATGAACCTTATGACAGTGTGACCTCATTCATTTTCACCCTAAAGGTGTGACCAGGACTTCTCATTACAAGCATAACATCCATGGAATTCCAGACTACAGTGCAGTGTATAGATTGCTTACCAGTTACATCGTTTGGTGAACAATTTTAAAATGAAAGAAAAAACAGCAAATGTCAGGCAGAGAGAAATGTATTTGAATATGTTTATTTTTTTAGAAATATACACATATACACAGTAGAGGCAAGTCGTTAACATGAAGTTGTATACAAAGAATAATAATGTATTCCATGTGCACATTTATTTCTAAATACTAAAATAATATAGATACTAAAATATGTGTATTAATTTTGTAGATTTGATATATTTTACACTTGATATTCTTGAACATTTTCAATACATATATTTATATAAATACTAATTTCTTTGTTTAAAATACAAATCTTCAATGAGAGAAAAATATGAATTAAAAAAATATTCAATACATGCATAACAGTTGGATAGTATAATAAATATAATCGTTAGACAATTTAAAAATAAATAAATCAATAATAATTTACATCTGACATTCTGTAACAATTTCAAAAAATAAACATATCAATACAACAAACACAAACATACATTTTTTTTTAGATTTTAGGTTAGATCTTTTCATGATATAAAGATATAATTGTTAGACTATTTGAAAACAAACTAATATGAATATTTCACACTTGATATTCTTTAACGATTTAAAAAAATAAACCAATGAACATACACGCAAATATATGATCACTTTTTTTTTTTAATTATATTAGGATAACTTAACATTCTTTAATAACTAAAATATAAAATAATTAGATTATATGTATAATAACCCTAGCTTAAATAATCTTTAAACATGTATAATCATTTTACTCATGATTTTGTGAATACAATGCATGTACATATAGACTGAGTGCAATCTTGAATATGAAAATATAAACTCAAAGACCCCAAAGTGTGAAAGCACCCTGCACCACACCATAGCCCTCCTGTCCCTTTAAGCAGTGCATAGTGACGGTTGTAATGCTCTGGTACAATCAAACCACAATGCAGTGCACAACCGGCTCAATTCGAGGTGCTTGTGTGGCCTCTCCAAGAAAAAGGGAAGTAGACACTATTAAAAAGAAAAAAAACACAAGTGAGAGTACGCACGTTCCATGAGGTGGCGGCAAAAACCAAATCCCACGCTCGCTTTGCATCCCGTCACCGGCCCCTGACTTGAAGCGGCTGCAAGAAAAAAGAGAAAATGACATTGAAGGCTTTTTATATGAGGTAAGATTAATTTCACACTCAAGAAGGAGCCTGCAACACAAAGCTTGCCTGCTTTTTTAGAAAGACATTCTTCCTAGTAAGGAATGATGACAAGTTGCCATCTTGTTCCAGCACGGTTTAGATTTGCACTAGGTTGTAAAGTCAGAGAGAGTGAGAGGGAGGTCTTCTTTCAACATCAAGCTGGAGTCCTAAAAATGTAAAACACGCCATGTGACCCCAGTCATCTCTCACCTTTAACTTGCATGTTCAAAACATGCTACAAAACCCAAAACCAGTGAAGTAAATAAAAACAGAATACAATGATTAGCAAATCCTTTTCAACTTATATTCAATTGAATGCACTGCAAAGACAAGATATTTAACGTTCGAACTGGTAAACTTTGTTATTTTTTGCTAATATTAGCTCATTTGGAATTTGATGCCTGCAACTTGTTTCAAAAAGCTGGCACAAGTGGCAAAAAAGATTGAGAAAGTTGAGGTATGCTCATCAAACACTTTTTTGGAACATCCCACAGGTGAACAGGCTAATTGGGAACAGGTGGGTGCCATGATTGGGTATAAAAGCAGTTTCCATGAAATGCTCAGTCATTCACATACAAGGATGGGGCGAGGGTCACCACTTTGTGAACAAATGCGTGAGCAAATTGTCCAACAGTTTAAGCACAACATTTCTCAACGAGCTTTTGCAAGGAATTTAGGGATTTCCCCATTTACAGTCCGTAATATTATCAAAAGGTTCAGAGAATCTGGAGAATGCCCGTGACCTTCGATCTCTCAGGCGGTACTGCATCAAACACCGACATCAGTGTGTAAAGGAGATCAGCACGTGGGCTCAGGAACACTTCAGAAAACCACTGTCAGTAGCTGCAGTTTGTCGCTGCATCTGTAAGTGCAAGTTAAAACTCTACTATGTAAAGCGAAAGCCACTTATCAACAACACCCAGAAATGCCGCCCGCTTCGCTGGGCCCAAGCTCATTTAAGATGGACTGATGCAAAGTGGGAAAGTGTTCTGTTGTCTGACGAATCCACATTTCAAATTGTTTTTGGAAACTGCGGACGTCGTGTCCTTCGGACCAAAGAGGAAAAGAACCATCCAGAATGTTATAGGCGCAAAGTTCAAAAGCCAGCATCTGTGATGGTATGGGGGTGTATTAGTGCCCAAGGCATGGGTAACTTACACATCTGTAAAGGCACCATTAATGCTGAAAGCTACATACAGGTTTTGGAGCAACATATGTTGCCATCCAAGTAGGGCTGGGTGATATGACCTTTTATTAACATCTCGATATTTTTAGGCCATGTCACGATACACGATATATATCTCAATATTTTGCCTTAGCCTTGAATTAACACTTGATGCATATAATCACAGCAGTATGATGATTCTATGTGTCTACATCAAAACATTCTTGTTCATACTGCATTAATATATGTTCATTTTAAACTTTCATGCAGAGAGGGAAATCACAACTAAGTCAATTTACCAAAACTGTATTTATTAAACAGTTATTAAGCAGTGGCACAAACATTCATGTCATTTCAAAACAGAAAGTGCAAGATTTTGAAACAAGCTATTAGTGCACTTTTGTGCATGATGTCACTAAGATGACATCAAAACAACACAACAAATTGCACGTTTTGTACAGAACGCCACTACAATAGTTTAAAAAAATTAAAGTGCACTTTTGTGCATGATGTCACACAAGACATTTCAATAACTGTCAAGTAAAAATGAGCTGCATAATAGGAAATCAAATAGTGTATGTCCTTCGCTATGTGGTAGGTTCCTGCGTACGTTATCTCCTTCTGTTGTTGACTATTTTTTTCATACGGTGTTGATCTGGAAACTGGTTGCTTGGGCATTTTGTTGGCTGTGGCACCGGCCGGAGATGTTGATATGTGGAGTTTCAAGCACTCTTCATTCTCTAGCGGGTGACTTTTCAAATTATGTCACAAATTAGCAGTAGTGCTACTTTTTGTATCAACGCTTTTGCCGCATACTTGACATATTACGGTTGTCTGTTCAACATCTTTCCGCTTGAAACCAAACCACCGCCAGACGATGGACCCCGTGCTGTTTTTCTTGGGAATGAATTCTTCTTCCTTCATTTGTTACCAGATTTGCACCTTCTTTCTCTCGTATTACCACTCGCACCGCACCGCTAGCACCACCTGCTACAGCTAACGTTACCTGTGCTGCTACCTCTCCGCTCAGCGAGGGCGTATGACGTTGCACGCACGACAGTATGTGACGTATGTAACAAGGTGCGCTTATTTTATGTCTCTTTGAAAAGGAGAGACAAGAAAGAGTGAGAAATGCATGTAGTGTAATGCCCGCAGCTAAAAGCAACTGCATGAGAACGTATACTCGAATATCACGATATAGTCATTTTCTATATTGCACAGAGTCTACATCCAGCCCTACATCCAAACAACGTCTTTTTCATGGACGCCCCTGCTTATTTCAGCAAGACAATGCCAAGCCACATTCTGCACGTGTTACAGTAGTGTGGCTTCGTAGTAAAAGAGTGTGGGTACTAGACTGGCCTGCCTGTAGTCCAGACCGGTCTCCCATTGAAAATGTGTGGCGCATTATGAAGCGTAAAATACGACTGTTGAAAAATGAAGCTGTACATCAAGCAAGAATGGGAAAAAATTCCACCTGAAAAGCTTAAAAAAATAGGTCTCCTCAGTTCCCAAATGTTTACTGAGTGTTGTTAAAAGGAAAGGCCGTGTAACACAGTGGTAAAAATGCCCCTGTGCCAACTTTTTTGCAATGTGTTGCTGCCATTAAATTCTAAGTTAATAATTATTGGTAAAAAAAAAATTAGTTTCTCAGTTCGAACATTAAATATCTTGTCTTTGCAGTGTATTTAATTGAATATAAGTTGAAAAGGATTTGCAAATCATTGTATTCTGTTTTTATTTACGATTTACACAACGTGCCAACTTCACTGGTTTTGGGTTTTGTACTTTCAGTGTGCATGCAAGTGGGCAGACTGTCAGTCAGTCAATCAATCAAGAGCATTATTGCTTTTGCAAAGGCACAATTTTCAAAATCGAAACTGGACTGTACCTAAAAAAGTGTCCCTTTAAAAGAACACGGTGACGAATGCGGTCTATTAAAGCAGCCACGTGCAATCTACTAATAAAAGTTTCAATCACGTGTCCACTGAGGAGGGAAATGGAATATCAAATGTTACACGCGGGCGAGGTTGTAACCAACACGAACTGGCACAGTGCCCACGCTAGGAAGCTAGCTGGCAGACTCACATGACCTCTCCCTCTAGTCCCTATTTGTGGATGTCGGCCATCCGGGGCAGAGCATGAGTGCACTGTGTCTTTGGTATTTATACTAGCACTCACTCCACCCCCTTTTAACGGCTACCCGAAACACAGCAGCTGGCAAGGGCGGGGTGTGCATGACATCTTGCGAGACACATTTCTTACTATGACTTTGGGGCACCGGGGGGAATCCCACGTCATGTGAACTTCATTCAAGCAACTCGGTCTCTTCAGTGCTGCAGGAGAAGTAGTTCTGACACGCCAGATGGTGCCATGAGTTTGGTAACTGATTATTATCCTTATTTTTTGTCATTCAATCAATCAATCAATGTTTACTTGTATAGCCCTAAATCACAAGTGTCTCAAAGGGCTGCACAAGCCAAAACGACATCCTCGGCTCAGATCCCACATCAAGGCAAGAAAAAACTCAACCCAATGGGAGTCATTAGCAGGGTACACTTCCTCATTCTCCACCGTTAACAGACCATAGGAAAAAATGAACAGCATAACACACTGAAGTGGCGACCTTTCCAGGGTATACCCCTCCTTCCGCCTGAATGCAGCTGAGATAGGCTCCAGCACCCCCCATGTCCCCGAAAGGGACAAGCGGTAGAAAATGGATGGATAACATACTCTTTAACACCAGCAAGTAGTTACAGTATGAATGGATATATATAGTTGATTATTTGTGACTATTAACTAGTGATGCACCGAAAATGTGGCCGCCCAAAAAAAGACTGATCAGCGGAACAGCGCTGCCGAAACTGAATGTTGTGATGGCGTAGGCCATACGCGCGGCCGGGGTTGTCGAAAGCGAAGGCAGCGTGTCAGCACTGTGGAGTCTCCAATAACACCAGAAATAGATGCTAGATTTGTTGCTAGTCGTTTTTAAATAAAGAAAGTGACTAAAAGGATTGGAGAAATCTAGAGATGTCTGATAATGGCTTTTTTGCCGATATCCAATATTCCGATTATGTCCAACTCTTAATTACCGATTCCGATATCAACCGATACATACAGTCGTGGAATTAACACATTATTATGCCTAATTTTGTTGTGATGCCCCGCTGGATGCATTAAACAATGTAACAAGGTTTTCCAAAATAAATCAACTCAAGTTATGGGAAAAAAAATGCCAACATGGCACTGCCATATTTATTATTGAAGTCACAAAGTGCATTATTTTTTTAACATGTCTCAAAACATCAGCTTGGAATTTGGGACATACTCTCCCTGAGAGAGCATGAGGAGGTTGAGGTGGGCGGGGTTGAGGTGGGGTAGGGGGTAGTGGGGGTGTATATGTGCTTTATAAATAAAGTTGATTTGATTTGATTTGATTTGATATATTGTAGCGTCCCGGAAGAGTTAGTGCTGCAAGGGGTTCTGGGTATTTGTTCTGTTGTGTTTATGTTGTGTTACGATGCGGATGGTCTCCTGAAATGTGTTTGTCATTCTTGTTTGGTGTGAATTTACAGTGTGGCGCATATTTGTAACAGTGTTAAAGTTGTTTATACGGCCACCCTCAGTGTGACCAGTATGGCCGTTGACCAAGTATGCATGCATTCACTTGTGTGTGTGAAAAGCCGTAGATATTATGTGATTGGGCCGGCACGCAAAGGCAGTGCCTTTAAGGTTTATTGGTGCTCTGTACTTCTCCCTACGTCTGTGTACCACTCCGTACAGCGCGTTTTAAAAAGTCATACATTTTACTTTTTGAAACCGATACCGATAATTTCCCATATTACATTTTAAAGCATTTATCGGCCGATAATATCGGCAGTCCGATATTATCGGATATCTCTAGAAAAAAAATCTTAAAGTACATTGCACAAAAAGCAGCAACAAAAATAGATCAAAACAATATTATGTAAGAAAGAACTATATGTTATTACTATAATAAGAGATTCATTTTAAATGTATGAATACATCTTTTGTCTTTAAAAAAAATATTATAGGTAAAAAAAATATGTTGACGTCATATTGGCCACATCCTCGGCCATGCCCTTAACCACGTCTCCACCGCCAAAGGTATCGTGGCAATCTCGGGGAAACCCTGCAAAGCATGGCCCCAAATCTTTTTTTGGTGTGGATTTAGAACAAGATGCAAGTGCAGGTTAGGTTTTAATGGTGTTTTGTTTTCCCTAAGCCAAAAAGGTTATATTTACAACCACATTTATGTTGTTCCGTAGCTGTATTATGGAGAACGCAGTACCAAAACGATGGCACTCCACAATTTTGAACAACACTGTATAATATTATAATATAGGATATAAAGAAATCGATTCACATTCAAATCGCGATTCTAATTACAATTCAGAATTTTTAAAATATGTTTTTAGGCCATCTCCACCCTTACATGTTATATATATCAAGGTCTCTTTAATAGTACCGGGAGGTAAAATAGTTGTGCAGACATTTGTAATTCAGCGTCAAGACAGAATGAAGCAAGCAAACACAAATCATATAAAACATAAAAACATTTTAAAAATCCACAAATGATCACCACTATACAGGCACACTGTAGAACAATAAAATATAATATCTAATAATAAACCAATAAAATCATTAATTTTAATAATTGTGATTAAGTGCTACGGCATAATAAATAGATAAAATCCCCATGTGATCATATTTCAGTAGCCAAGAGGAGCTGTTGTAACCTGTAACCTGTTCTGTAAAGGGTTTATCATCATTTATTTACCAAATAATATATTGCGAGAATTGGTTTGAATCGAGAATCGATTCTGAATCGTATCGTCACCCAAGTCTAGAAATCGAATTGAATCGTGGGTTGTTGAAAGATTCACATCAATATCGATAACCAGTAAAAACTATACTCTCCTGATGCTATACTTGGTATCGTTACTGTCTATATTTGCATTAATCTGCCCACCCCGGTTTATATTCAAGAGCGCCAGTTTAGCGGTTAGCTATGCTTTATTGCATCTTCGTACAGTGTGTAGTGTAGCATGTTTAGTTATTCCTTGTCTTCTAGTCCTACAGCAATAATGTTACTTGTAAGAAACTTTATTTGCTTCCATGAAGGCGGTGGTTAGTGATTTACAAGCTGCACAGTGTAGGGACAGTAACCGCTAGCTCACTAGCAAGGATACTATATTGCGTTAAGGATGTCTTTGTTCGCTTATCGCTGTGAAATTCGAGGGACACAACTGGAATGTGTCATCAATTAGGACTGGGCGTTATGGCTGAAAATTGTATCACGATATAAGTGTTTTATATCGGCCGATTTCGATAATTATTGATATTTTTATGACCTATCGAAAACATGGACCAGGAGAAAAATACATTAAATGTTAACAAAACAGAAAGGAAATGTCAACACAAAAACACTCTAAATGTAAACAAAATTCTAAAATACATTTAACACTTAACAATAACCTCTTAAAATTACCGTATTTTCCGCACTATAAGGCGCACCTAAAAACCACAAATTTTCTCAAAAGCTGACAGTGCGCCTTATAACCCGGTGCGCTTTATATATGGATAAATATTAAGATTAATTTTCATAAAGTTTCGGTCTCGTAACTACGGTAAACAGCCGCCATCTTTTTTCCCGGTAGAACAGGAAGCGCTTCTTCTTCTACGCAAGCAACCGCCAAGGTAAGCACCCGCCCCCATAGAACAGGAAGCGCTTCTTCTTCTACTGTAAGCAACCACCCGCCCGCGTAGAAGAAGAAAAAGCGCGCGGATATTACGTACGTTTCATTTCCTTTGTGTGTTTACATCTGTAAAGACCACAAAATGGCTCCTACTAAACGACAGGGATCCGGTTCATGAAAAGACGCAATCTCCCCATCCGCACACGGATTACTATTTCACAGCAACTGATATTCCTGTGAACCGCACTGTGGATACAACGGGAGCACGTACGGTGAATATTCGCACCACAGGGAATGAGAAGTCATCCTTCACTGTGGTTCTAGCTTGCCATGCTAATGGCCAGAAACTTCCACCCATGGTGATATTCAAAAGGAAGACCTTGCCAAAAGAGACCTTTCCAGCCGGCGTCATCATAAAAGCTAACTCGAAGGGATGGATGAAGAAAAGATGAGCGAGTGGTTAAGGTAAGTTTAAGTTTACGCGAAGAGGCCGGGTGGCTTTTTTCACGCAGCTTCGTCCATGTTGATATACGACTCCGTGCGCGCCCACATCACACTGGTTTTAATATATTATTAAAGTTTGACTGACCTATTTGACTGTTTTTTTGACATTCCTTTAGCGCAGTTAGATGCGGCTTACAACACGGGGCGGCTTATAGGTGGACAAAGTTTTGAAATATGCCGTTCATTGAAGGCGCGGCTTATAACCCAGGGCGCCTTATGGTGCGGAAAATACGGTAAGATGAAAAAATAAGGAATATTTACGAAATGCTTAATTAAGTGTAACAAAATAGTGCAAACTGTGAACATGTAAATATAGAGAAACCTAAGAATAACTGCAGGTTCAAGGCCGGCTGTGCTCAAGGGAGAGCGGGGTTAAGGTGGTGTGGGATTACTGATTATGAGCGCCTTGGTCTGACTACGGTCCGGTTTTATCTCTCTTCAGCACTCATTTTTAGTTTCTATTCTAACTCAGTGCAAAAGTATCAAGATAACAAGATGGTGCAACCAAACCTGGATGCATCCATTTTCTAACGCTTGTCCCTCTTGGAGTCGCAGGAGGTGCTGGAGTTGATAATGTTACCTGATTGGTTGTTAGCATGTCACTCCCACTGATCAGTGATAACTTTCTGCGTTGCTCGGTTATCAGAACGAGTGCTTTTGTTTATGCAACCAACTTTGCTTCGCAACTTCCATTTTCTTCCGACAACGAAAAAACCCAGAATATTTTAAACGCATTTTTATTGCGATTGATTACGTGTCTGTCGCGATGTATATTGATATATTTGTATCGTGCAGCCCTATCATAAATATGCATTATTACAACATGGCGATAATATTAAAAGTTATATTGTTGGCCAAATTTATATCTACATCGCACAACCCTAACACAAATTTTACAATCACTTGATCAGCCCAACCCAACAGTACCACAAATATATTGCAGTCCAGTGGGAAACAATGCTGACAATGATAATTAATTATTTACTGATACCGTTTCTATAGTATATTGTTGATTCTCCCTACTGAGCTATACTTCTGTGGCTACTATGCAATCCGCAATGAGCTGCTTCTAACTAGTAGAATAAAATGCAACGTCAACTTGTCCGGGTCACGGTTACTAATCTCGTCGCAACTCCAGCTGCTTCATATCACCGTTGTAATGCGAACCATTAGGAATGCGCAGTGCCGCTGGGCGGGTGGGCCTGCTTCTCTCATGCTGAGCTGCCACCCATCTTTCATCGACGACATACTCATTACTTCGGGAACCTATGGTGTCGCAATCAACAAGACTGAAGACTCAACAAGACTAAACAGAACAGACATACAACTTCCGATCTATTTCTAATACAAATCCTATCCGAAGGACTTTGTTTTGAACCTTGTTGGGAGGTAGCTAGTTCTAGATAAGACTTTAAACACAGGCATGGTTTATAGATACCCAGAAAAGTGGTAAATGCTATAAAGCGAATGAAAGTCATAATCTTTAGAGGACTCCATCATTAATGAGGATGCAGCAGGTGAACCTCGTCATTTAGCTCTGCAGGATGCCGAGTTCAGGGTCAAGAGCCTATTAGTGATCTATATTTCTAACATAGTCCACTGGCATGGTGACTGACAGCTGTGCTAAGGAAGCACCCAATAATCAATCAGCCCTTGGCACACTGGCATCCAATGGAGGTGCGGTGTTTCTTTGTAATGAGTCAGCATCTTTATGGTTTCTCTGTACACAGCTGCTAGCTTCATGAACACTCTCCTGTCGCCAAGCACACCACTTATGAAAGCAGGCTGACATTTCAGTGGCCTCTTCCTGTGCCTCATTTCAGTCACATGAATGAGTCTGAAATGAGGCCAGAAAGCGCAACAACAGGGCCAGATGAATGTACTTTTATTTTCCTTGAAAAACGCCTCAATGAGACGGAAACTGACAGCTGACGACGGCGCCATGTCAAATCAGACCGCTATCAGGTTCAAGGCGCCGAAAAATCCTCGCCTCCGTGCCTTTTTTACACAAGGAACCAGTGAAGTCGTCCCAGCTGCCATCAACCCCCCAACCATCAACCCCCACCCCCAAGTGAAAGGTCGTCCCTCCAGCTGAGGGCTGTAAATTCAAGACGTAAAAACGGGAAAAGACGTACGCTTCGTTCAACAGGTGCAGATCCAAATGAATGGTCACCCTTTCCTTCTGCCCCTGGCGACAGGAGAGAGGACACAGACGAGCGAGACGCAATCGTTCAGCTTCAAAACAATGGCGGTCCTTCAGAAAACCTCTGGCTTTGGAGGAGGAGGAGACGCTCCAGAGCGATTGGGACATCAAATTAAACGTGTGTAAGCAGAAACGTATTCCTATGTTTTGCATATTTCGCACTGATACTGGAGTTGCTTTTAATCTCATTGTACCTGTGTATAGTGACAATAAAAGGCATTCTATTCTATTCTATTCTAAGTTCAATGTTAACGAGTGCTTCAGTGCGCTGGGGTTCTAAGCAGGTGAGGCACTTTGGAGGTTTTTAGTTCAATTCAATTTCATTTGCTATGATCAGTGTTAAAGGCCTACTGAAACCCACTACTACCGACCACGCAGTCTGATAGTTTATATATCAATGATGAAATCTTAACATTGCAACACATGCTTACTAAAGTGCAATTTTAAATTTTGCGCAAAATATCTTGCTGAAAACGTCTCGGTATGATGACGCCTGCGCGTGACGTCACGGATTGTAGAGGACATTTTGGGACAGCTATTAAGTCGTCTGTTTTCATCGCAAAATTCCACAGTATTCTGGACATCTGTGTTGGTGAATCTTTTGCAATTTGTTCAATGAACAATGGAGACAGCAAAGAAGAAAGCTGTAGGTGGGAAGCGGTGTATTGCAGCAGGTGTTGTGCCGGATAACGCACCCCCGCCGTAGAATGCACCCCCTGACTGTTGTGCCGGATAACACAGCCGGTGTTTCATTGTTTACATTCCCGAAAGATGACAGTCAAGCTTTACCATTGGCCTGTGGAGAACGGGGACAACAGAGACTCTTACCAGGGGGACTTTGAGTTGGATGCGCAGACGCGGTACCGTGAGTACACATGCAGCTGCGGCTTCCAAACATTTGATCGCTTGCCCGTACGTGCGTGCCGCTATGTGCATGTCACGTACGTAACTTTGGGGACTTTGGGGAAATATATGTGCTGTATGAACTTTGGGGAGGTGAACGGTACTTTGGGCTGTGGGGGATTGAGTGTGTTGTGCAGGTGTTTGAGTTGTATTGGCGGGTTATATGGACGGGAGGGGGGAGGTGTTTGTTATGCGGGATTAATTTGTGGCATATTAAATATAAGCCTGGTTGTGTTGTGGCTAATAGAGTATATATATATGTCTTGTGTTTATTTACTGTTTTAGTCATTCCCAGCTGAATATCAGGTCCCACCCGCCTCTCACAGCATCTTCCCTATCTGAATCGCTCCCACTGCCCTCTAGTCCTTCACTCTCACTTTCCTCATCCACAAATCTTTCATCCTTGCTCAAATTAATGGGGAAATCGTCGCTTTCTCGGTCCGAATCGCTCTCGCTGCTGGTGACCATGATTGTAAACAATGTGCGGATGTGAAGAGCTCCACAACCTGTGACGTCACGCGCATATCGTCTGCTACTTCCGGTACAGGCAAGGCTTTTTTATCAGCGACCAAATGTAGCGAACTTTATCGTCGATGTTCTCTACTAAATCTTTTCAGCAAAAATATGGCAATATCGCGAAATGATCATGTATGACACATAGAATGGACCTGCTATCACCGTTTAAATAAGAAAATCGCATTTCAGTAGGCCTTTAATACAGGCTGTTCATGATGAGGATACCAAGAAAAATATAAAATAAAAAAAGACAATAATATCTATACAAAGCGGCCGCTGGTGGGCAACACTTTCAGCCATAGATATGGATGGATAGACGACATACGTCTTTGAGCCGCATGTTTATGGCGACAAAAGCAGAGCAAAGATTCTACTTTATCTTTGCCGCCGTAGAAATGGCTCTCGCGTCGCTCGCTTTACGAGGTCAAAGGTTCAAAATAACCTCAGCGCACCGGTAGAGTTGTAGTCCTTCTGATGAGACCTTCTGGCAACCGAGTTGACGTTTTTATTCTGAGTAACAAACTGTTCAAAGGCCATATTTAAATACTGTGTTTGACGCTCTAAAGATTGCCAGTCGTTGAGGGTCTGATTGAGCCATTAACGGTCAAGTTAGTCTTATGTTTTTGGTGTGAAGATCAGATAATTAGACCTGAATCATTGAGTAGTAAAATAATGATTGTGAGAGGTCTTTTTTACGATTTAAAACTGCCAATCAAATAGACCTTTTAGGCCACCTGAAGTACTTTCACGAGGAGAAAAAACAGGTGAGTTCTCATTTTAATAAATATTTAAATGTTAGTCGACACATTTTCCATAGCTTTGACATTTTCTGTGATGTCACCTCATCTGATTGGGTCGACCTGGATCATCTGATTGTGACCACAATGGAAATGCGATTTATCTAAATGTCACAAAAAATGTGTCGTTTTAGTGTAGAGCACGTGCGTGCATGAAACAAAAGACCATCAGAGATGTGACATGCTGAAAATGAACTTTCCGAGGTGGTTATAGACTTTTACGGTTTAAAAAGCTGATGAAATATAGGAGGTAGGTGTGCATTTTTTTTGTTGGCTTGTGACAATGTTGCAAACCTAATCAAACAGCCAGCATAGAGTTTAGAATTAGCGTAGAGGCAGCACTAATCTACAGGGAGTGGTAACATAATGATAATAATGCTACCATGGAGTTGTATGCACTATCTTGAAGGTGCCCTGACGTGATGGTGTGCTAGGGCTAAATTGAAGCGAACTTGGGCACAAATGCAAATCTTAACCTCTTAATGGTCCGACAGCAAGTGTTTGCTAGGGATAACAATTTAGCTTGTTAGTTCCAATATACTGTAGCCAAAAGCCATGCCTTTATTCCAAATGACAGTTTTACGTTGACTTTGGGCATGTCTTTTTTAGGCTTTAAAGCAAAAAATAGCTAGAAAGTTCCCTATTAAAAAAGTACTTATTTAACAATAATAACATTAAAAACTGTTTAAATTGTTGTATAACACTCAAAATTTGACTTTGATTCAGGCTTTAAAGGGGACTTATTATGCAAAACCAACTTTTCTTACTTATTGTTACTTGTTTTTGTGTGTTTGGGATCTGCATAAGTCCCAAAAATGTGAAACCAAACCATAGAGGCATGGCTGAGATACTTATAAAACAATCTTGCCTTCCTTTGTACTTCCTCTAAACGATTCGTTTGGAATGTGGACAACCTGTGATGTTTTTCCCAATCGTGACATCAGCGTATTATTTATATATGGTAGAAATTTACCCAAAGTGCTTTCCGCAAGTCCGCCATTGTAGTCCGACACTGTAGTCAACTACTTCTTTTTCGCTATCCTCTTAATAATAATATATTTGATTTGTATTGCACTTTACATTCATACAACAAATCTCAAAGTGTCTTGTTGTGGGGCAGACTGGCTCGTACATGCGCATGCATCATCCGCTGTTGCCATTTCTAATATAAAGTAGAATATATTTCTGATATTTGTCAGTAAACTCTATATGGAAGCACTAAAAACTACAACATTGTTAACGGGGAAAAGACGCAGCTGAAGTGGAGTCACTTAAATAAAACCACCCACTAAACGATGCATCCTGAAGAGACGGTCAGAAAGCGGCCTTAAGATGGTCTGTAAAACATAATCTATGCAAAATTTTGACCAAAGAACCACCATTACATGTTATGTAGACCACAAGGAAGTGTTTGCAATGTAAAAAAAACAACATAATATGCCTCCTTTAAGGTGATAATATCATTAGCCAGAAAATGCCTATTTCTTTTGCCTACAATATAATATGAGTCAATCTTTAGGGGAACCTTTTTTTTAGGCATGAAGTAAAATCTTTCATCTATACTTTATTGGAAGTGCTCCACCCACACAAAAGGTACCCCCAGAGAAAGCCACATTACTTTTATTTTCAATATCGTGTCAGAACACAACAGAAGTAATTTAAGGATATATTTCCAACAGGACAGGCCTATACCTTGTGCTTTGTGAAACTAAATACATTTTATTTATCTTATTTACACAACAACATGTAATATCTGTCGCTACATAGTTGCACATTCACAAAGGCCCCACGTATTAAGCAAGCTCAGTGAAGATTTTGACGTTGTAGATTTACAGTATTCTGGACTAGACATGTGGCGATATGAAAATGTCATATTACAGTTATTGTGACCAGAATTATCACAGTTGTAATTATCACGGTATTGTTAAATGCGTTAAAGTACTTAATCACACACTGAAATCTTTGAACCAAGTTTTATTTCTACAACAGTAATGTGTCTTGTATGTTAGCATTTGAGATAGCTAGCGATTAGCTGCTTCTCCAAGAAATTAGCAGTATCGCTATTTAGTATTTGTGTGGTAATTAATCATGATTTTACAATGATTACAATTTTAAACGTTAACAGTAACTAGAGCTTCGCGATTAATCGATTTTAAATCGTAATCCGATAAATAAATTATGACGATGTTGATAAAAAGAACATCGTTAAATCGATACTCCTCTCTATCATGCCTTGTGCCTCCAAGCTACAGCAAAAAGACATAATGTAATTAGAAATGGCTAAATTGTTGATGCCAATAATGAATAAAGACACATATGTATGTTTCTTTTTATTACCTGATTTCATCACAAATAACATCATGACTTGAGCAACCCTTGCACTTCTGCTATCTTTTGTAGTTTTACCAAAAAATTTAAATTCTAATCATAAGAAAAAAAAATGGGGATTTTATTTTTGTCCAAAATTGTGCAGCCTTAGTACTCATCGTCAAGAATTTTACCGCAGTTTATCATAATAGCGGTAATCGTTACAACCCTATTCTGGCTATACCAGACAACATTTGTATTTGAAATTGCAGGAAACTTTCTTAAAAATAAGGGAAATTCTGGTCTTCCCGTCAGAATTGCTGCGGCAAGTGGTTAGAAAGATCAGACTGCCTGCTACCTGTGTGCAATATTTTATTGCCTTTATTTCTTTTATTTTGAAGGCCTGACTTTACTTTATAGGATGTGATAGGGCTGGGCGATATGGCCGAAAACTATATCACAATATAGGTTTTTTATATTGATCGATATCGATAATTTATACATTTTATGACTTATTTAAGCCTGCCAATAAACACAGTAAAACAATTTCCAACTTACCAAGGGTGCTATTTGTAAGTGTGGAGAGTGTCTGGTAGCCAGGTAGAATTAACGCAGCTAAGGTAATAAAATAATTAAAATAGATTTGAAGTTAGTTGCAGATTTGAGACACGAGATAGCAGTAGTGTATAAGCTATTGAACAATACTCGGTAGTTTGGGAAGCAACTAATTAAACAGACACATTGGAAGTGTCAGGACTAGTGTTGTTCCGACACTAATAATTTGGTACCGTTACCAAAATGTATATCTATACTTTGATACTTTTCCAAAAAAAGGGAACTACGAAAAATGTCAATATTGGCTTTATTTTAACAGAAAATCCTACAATACAATAAACATCTTTCCTATTGCACTCAAATAACACTTTTACAAGGTTGAAATATAAATTAAAGGGCATTAAACATATTGGGCTTTTCTTGTTGCACTGAAATAACAATTTACAATTTTCCATATTACCATATTTTTGGACTATAAGTCACAGTTTTTTTCATAGTTTGGCCGGGCTCCAGTTCGACTTATATATGTTTTTTTCCTTTTTTATTATGCATTTTCGGCAGGTGCGACTTATACTCCGGTGCGACTTATACTCCAAACTTTTCTAAAAATAGCTCAAATAGCAGCACTTACCAGTGAGCTGCCTCTATTTTTTAAATTTGATTTATTTACTAGCAAGCTGGTCTCGCTTTGCTCGACATTTTTAATTCTAAGAGAGACAAAACTCAAATAGAATTTGAAAATCCAAGAAAATATTTTAAAGACTTGGTCTTCACTAACTGACAAAGAAACAGATAACAGATTTGGTGTCCAGTTCAAAGTGTGACGTGATTTATTGAAAAATTTGAGAGTTGACTTTTGTATTTTACATGAGTTATTATTTGTATAAAAATGGTGCAAAGTAATTCATGATTTGTTGTGATTTCACAAGACTGTCTTAGAAGTCATCATTTGAAAATGTTCAATTTGAAAAATGTGCACTTAAGAGAAAATATAAAAATAAAGTGTTGCATATTGATATTTATCTGTTTCTATATACATTTATTGTGAGAAATCATTAAGATGATCAGTGTTTCCACAAAGATAAATATAATTAATTACTAATATTAACATAGAGTTAAAGGTAAATTGAGCAAATTGGCTATTTCTGGCAATTTGCCTCACAATACGAAGGTCCTGAGTAATCTTGGGTTCAATCCCGGGCTCGGGATCTTTCTGTGTGGAGTTTGCATGTTCTGCCCGTGACTGCGTGGGTTCCCCGGCTTCCTCCCACCTCCAAAGACATGCACCTGGGGATAAGTTGATTGGCAACACTAAATTGGCCCTAGTGTGTGAATGTGAGTGTGAATGTTGTCTGTCTATATGTGTTGGCCCTGCGATGAGGTTGCGACTTGTCCAGGGTGTACCCCGCCTTCCGCCCGATTGTAGCTGAGATAGGCTCCAGCGCCCCCCGCGACCCCAAAGGGAATAAGCGATAGAAAATGGATGGATGGATGTATCAAACTGGTAGCCCTTCGCATTAATCAGTACCCAAGAAGTAGCTCTTGGTTTCAAAAAGGTTGGTGACCCCTGGTGTAGTTGTTACTGTTATGTGATTGACTGTTTGCGTGTCCCTCCCATTGCTCAGTGAATACTGTTAACTGATTGGCTGTTAGCGTGTCCTTCCCATTGCTCAGTGACAATTCCTGTTTCCCAAGTTCCCAAAACGCAAGTGACTTCATGAAAAAAATCTTGCTTCAAAATTTCTAGTTTCTTCGGACCAAAAATATAAGTATATATAAAATATTTTATCAAACGCATTTTATATTGTTATCGTATTATCGGCCCAACCCTAGGATGTGTTATGCTGATGTTGCTCGAGTGTTGCCGAGCTGTCCGCAAGCCATCCTGCGGTAGAAAGTGCAAATTAACTAATAAAAGCAGAGGTGCTGGGAAAGCGTGGCAAAATACGAGAATTTTTGTCATGGGGAAATGAGAGTGTTGACATTTAGGATTCTGGAGTCATTCTATTGATTTATTTTGCAAAAGGTGACCAACATAATTGGTGAGGTAATAATGGGAGGAGCAATCGCATTGGAGTCATTGAACTTTATCTTCTGTGACCGTTACACGCGCCACTAAGTTGCAGCCTGTAAATCTGAGGTGCCACGTTGGCAATTATTCAACAAAAAGTACAAATTAGTAGATTCATCTCCAAATTGGACAATCATCTCTAGTTGTGTTCCATGTCTAGCCAACGTGAATTGTGACGTTTGTTCCTTTGAAGCTTCTCAAACACGGCAGGCCAAATATTTACACGGCGGGGCGCCTCTTGTTTAACGTGACGTAATGCACACTTCCACTCAAACACTTTAGACAAAACACCTCCAGCTGACAAGTTACAGGCCGTACTCTCCCACAGGTTCAACCTCCTTTTCGGGGCATGCCTGAGAGCCGGTGGTCTGCTTGTGGGAAGCGGGCCGGGGGGGTTGGACTCGGCGGAGAAGCGCAACCCTGCTGACGCTGCTGTCTGACAGAAAAGAGGCGATGTGTGCATTTAGAGTTGGCTCAGGGCCAAAGAGATTAAACAGAGGTGGGCTGGAATACCATGTGAGGGCACGGCATACAAAGACAACAAACCGTCTGAACAGCTGTGAGAACGGCACTCAGCGTTACCGAACAATGAGAAGCGACGTAGGCAAAGCAGCTTTTTGCATGGGGAAAAAAAGAGCCAAGTTACCAGACACATTCCTCTGAATCCCTCCTCCACACACAGCCTAGCCAATCTTAGCTTAGCAACCATAACCAGTAAGTGTTAGCCTTTACATAGCTCCAAAACAGGCGGGGCCTTATGTATAGCTTCTTTAGTCAGTCCCGCTTTTGTCAACCAACTCATCAAGTTACGGGCTTCCGGTATATTCCAGTTGAATAGGCCAAATGATGAACAAGACAAGGCCTAAAATAGAACCTTGAGGAAAACTAATAGTATAACTAAAGTTGACCAAATGACTATGGTCTTCATCTAAATTAAACAAGCTACAGCAACAAACCAGTTACATAAACCACATTACAAAAATTGTTGTATAGAAGAACGTGGACCATGTAAACACATTGGCAGATCCTCGCGTTGACATTTTAACCTTGCTAGCAAACATAGAACATTGGGGCCCAAACTTGTGATAGACATAACTAAGGCGTTCCTCAAGGCACCCCTTTAAGTCCTCTCCTTTTCGGCAGTTACACATTTTTTTGTAATGTGATTAATGTAACTAAGGTGTTGCCTAGGGATGTAATGGTAAACGGTATAATGATAAACCGTGGAAAGATTCCCGATGGTTAGCAGTGTTGGGACTAACGCGTTACTAAGTAACGCGTTACTAAGTAACGCGTTACTGTAACGCCGTTAGTTTCGGCGGTAACTAGTAATCTAACGCGTTATTTTTTTATATCCAGTAACTCAGTTACCGTTACTACATGATGCGTTACTGCGTTATTTTACGTTATTTTTTAATGTAGTATCGGCTAGAAACAGAAGAAGTGTCGTCCTTCTGTCTCACAAGGAAAAGAAAAGGCGTGCTTTCCTCGACCGAGGAGCGGAGCGCAGGGGAGACGTTCCTCCAGGGCCTATGTACTTCGGGGCTAACACCCTTCACTTTACCCGGCAGTGGGTCTTTACAGCTCCGGACTCGAGGGTGAATGACGAGGCCGGCGGTTTGTTGCAATTTTGTGACTTTATTGGTGTCTTGCACGCAGCCATCCACCAAGCTAGAGCACCTGCACGCATCCACTGTTGCGCTCCCTCACCTCTCTCGCCCACTCACTCACTGACGTCACTCACCTCACATGCTGTCATTTCTTAAAGGGCCACACACACACACGCTACTCTCATAACAACTAAAAAGACATCATGGCGAAGCCAGAAGTCGAGTTACATGGAGACATTGTCACTACTTTTCTTTTGTCGAGCACAAAGAAAATAACATTTTAGTTAAATGTAAGTTGTGTCTTGGATCAAAGATCCCATCTACTTAAAGTTAAAGTGACAATGATTGTCACACACACACTAGGTGTGGTGAAATTATTCTCTGCATTTGACCCATCACCCTTGATCACCCCCTGGGAGGTGAGGGGAGCAGTGAGTAGCAACAGTGACCGCACCCGGGAATACTGCCCAAAACAGCAATTCAAATCTGCTGAAACAGCTACATAAATGTAAATGGGTTATACTTGTATAGCTTTTCTACCTTTTTCAGGAACTCAAAGCGCTTTGACACTATTTCCACATTCACCCATTCACACACACATTCACACACTGATGGCGGGAGCTGCCATGCAAGGCACTAACCAGGACCCATCAGGAGCAAGGTTGAAGTGTCTTGCTCAAGGACACAACGGATGTGACTAGGATGGTAGAAGGTGGGGATTGAACCAGTAACCCTCAGATTGCTGGCACGGCCACTCTCCCAACTTCGCCACGCCACATAAGCAACATGCTTTGACGAAGCTAGTAAAGAGAGACACAGACTCCGATGCCACTTCACCTCCACCTAAGGATTTTAACGGAGGGACTGCTAGCCAGGACAACATTGATAGAGCCATTGCAGCGTATGTGCTAGAAGACATGCAGGCTATTTCTACAGTGGAGTCACCCGTTTTCTGGCAGCTAAATAGCATGATACCGGCATCAAACAACAAATGGCACAGAAAACATGTTCCAAGTACCTGGACAGTGAGTACATAAACATGGAAAGCGAGCTAAAGAAAAGACTCCAAACTCTGCCTCTGCTCATCATTGAAGGTACACACTTTATCAATTCTCTTATATACTATTTCATTCTAGACTTCTAGAGTGTTTGATTATCACATCACTCTAAATGTATAGACTATAAAGTTCACAAACATAAAGAGGGATGCTAGTGGGCCAGGCCAATCTTTCATTTTCTCTAAACTAAAACTGGGGAAATGTGTAGTCTTCTGGGCTTCACTACAGTGTTGATCTCCTGAATACATGATTTTATTTCACAATTCCTTGAGAGAAAAAAAATGCCTGATTAGGCTTTGTGTATGTCATGTGTGCCTTCCTTGGGTGAAGCCAGCTTTACAGCTATGTTGTTATTATGCGGTTTGTTACTTATGTATGTTATGTTGCAGATATTTAAAATAGTTTTGTCAATTTGTTGTGGCCTGAAATAAATTGGCCCTTTGAAACATATCTTTGTCTTTGTGTGTTGTATGTAGACCACATTGCTTAGCAGAGTTCAGTGATGCAAATGCATGTCAAGTTGATCAACACATTGTATTATTCTCCAGTGCAATAACAGTACTGAAACGAAGGCTAAAAGGGCATTAATGGGAGCCTTAAAAAAAAGGAGAAAAAAATAAGTAACTAAATAGTTACTTTTCACAGTAACGCATTACTTTTTGGTGTAAGTAACTGAGTTAGTAACTGAGTTACTTTTGAAATAAAGTAACTAGTAACTGTAACTAGTTACTGGTTTTCAGTAACTAACCCAACACTGATGGTTAGTAATACCGTTTAAATTTTTAATTACCGAAAAACAGTCATTTATTAATGCATTTTAGGCAATTTTAGGGACGGCGTGGCGCAGTGGGAGAGTGGCCGTGCGAGACCCGAGGGTCCCTGGTTCAATCCCCACCTAGTACCAACCTCGTCATGTCCGTTGTGTCCTGAGCAAGACACTTCACCCTTGCTCCTGATGGGTGCTGGTTAGCGCCTTGCATGGCAGCTCCCTCCATCAGTGTGTGAATGTGTGTGTGAATGGGTAAATGTGGAAGTAGTGTCAAAGCGCTTTGAGTACCTTGAAGGTAGAAAAGCGCTATACAAGTACAACCCATTTATCATTTATTTATCATTTATAACACTGCTTACTTCCTGGAAACAAAGTCACAGCAGTGCTGGCGCATGCGCACTAGCTTTGTTTGGCTTTAATTATACTAGTATATATACTAGTACTTTATTGATTCCTTCAGGAGAGTTCCATCAGGAAAATTTAATTATTTTATTTTTTTGATGGATACTAGTGGTGTTCCTCAAGGATTCATTTTATGTCCTCTCTTTATTCAATATTTGAGCTATTCAGCTGGTGGCCCGCGAGTTCAGTTCAAAAGAAATTGGGACTCACATCTTTGCAGTAGATTCTTAAAAACACGAGTGCTGTCATAACGATGACCTTAGACTAGCTTTTTTGCAGTAGGTCTTTAAAAACAGCCGAGCGCTCCTGCAACTTTGCCAAACTAAAATCGAACGTCCACTGTGGAGGACATGGTTGCTCCAAAATATACAAGATAATAACAGCAAACTCAGTCCTAAACTTTCCCCAAATGTATTCATCTGAATATCCCTGCTCTATTGTTAATAGGAATTTTCACCAAAAACGCTTGCCTCACTACTTTTTAACTGGACCAGGGGTCCGGTAGGGTGTCATTACGGGGCTGGATTTGGCCCCAGGGCCACCAGTCAAATAGCCCTACTCTCCGCAACATCCCGACCTGCACAGCTGTGGCCCACTACACCTCAAGAGGATGGCTTGAATGCAAATAAGGATTTCACTGTACATTGTACTTGTATTAAAGGGGTTATATTCTGATTTTTCTACATTTAAAACACTTCCTTGTGGCCTACAGAATGTCAAAAGGTGGTTTTGCGTCTTCTACCCGCCAGCCAAATTGTATTTTTAGCGCTTCCATAGTAAATCTACTAACAGATATAAGTTTGTACTATACGCTACTTTGTATTAGAAATGGCAACAGCTGAGGATGCATGTGCATGTAAAGCCAGTCTGCCCCACAACAAGAGAATAGAGAAAAAGAAGGAGCTTATCGACCACAGCGTCAAAATACAATGGCGGACTTGCACAAAGCTCTTCGGGTAAAACTTTATGGAGGTATCCGCTGATGTCACAAATTGGACAAATTCTTAACGACTCGTTTGGTGGAAGTATAAAGGAAGGTAAGATAGTTTTATAAAAATCTTGACCATGCCTCCATGGTTTAATATGACATTTTCGGGACTTATTCAGATCCCAAATACACAAAAACATGTTTCGCATAATACATCCATCAATTATTATTATGACCCATGGGACTGTCTTAACATTTTTGTACGGATAAATAAATTGCCAGTTCTACAGTTATGGCTCTACTGCCCCACATTTTCTGTGGGAAAAAGACGTCTGCCACCTGAATTTGTTGGCAGTATTAAACGTGTGAAAATCTGTCGCATTTCAAGCTTTACCAACGCTTCCTGGCTGTGCTATCGACACCCAAAAACTAATTTTGCCGAGTGCGGTGAGAGGAAAACAGACGAGAGCTTTGGAGGGAGGGATTCACGCCTCTCTCTGATTCTTAACAATTATTCTCCATAATCTGTTAACAATTGAGACCTGGCTATTTCTACTAAACGAAGCATCTGGTGGAGTACAGTTTAACAACGAAATGTGATCAAAGGAGACGCTTTAGCCTTACCGTGATGTTCAGTACAGTATAACATCCAATAATGCAAAGACCTTGTGTATGTCACCTCAGGGAGAAACAAAGACATCAACAATCTAATCTGCAGCGAATCAGCAGCAACAGTGAAAAGAAGAACAGCCATCAGCAGGAAGGCGCAAACAATGTCAGACAACAGAAGAACTCCAACAATCTCCTGTTCTGGTGGCAATCAACCAGGACTCTTCCAAATCGTCCAAGATGGAGAAGTTATCGCAATCAAGATGCGGCAAATGAAAGGCTCAAGATGCGGCCCATCTATTGTCTCGTCTCGCTTGGCACGAGTGACGATTAGAATCACACGTACTAAATGGCTGCCTGCTTTAATTCAAATGAGAACTGTGAGAAAGGGTTACAAAAAATAAGTTTGGCACACACAAAAACAGCCTTTCAATTAGCACTGGTGCTGCTACACACCACCTGATGCTTTGCTGCTGACTCTGTTAGCTGCTGCGTTTTTTACTGAAACTCAATGCAAAAAGAGGCTTGTTGTTCTTTGGTCTTTTGTTTATTAGTTTTCTGTAATTGTAATTTGTTTCATGAAATGTGAAATTAATTTGCACTTCCAGGCCACCGTAGAGAAGGCATGAAAATTCAAACAACAAGCAGCCTGCTGTCCAAGTACCGTATTTTCCGCACTATTAGCCGCACCTAAAAACCACAAATTTACTCAAAAGCTGACAGTGCGGCTTTTAACCCGGTGCGCTTTATATATGGATAAATATTAAGATTCATTTTCATAAAGTTTCGATCTCGCAACTTCGGTAAACAGCCGCCATCTTTTTTCCCAGTAGAACAGGAAGCGCTTCTTCTTCTACGCAAGCAACCACCAAGGTAAGCACCCGCCCCCATAGAACAGGAAGCGCTTCTTCTTCTACTGTAAGCAACCACCCGCCCGCGTAGAAGAAGAAAAAGCGCGCGGATATCACCGTACGTTTCATTTCCTTTGTGTGTTTACATCTGTAAAGACCACAAAATGGCTCCTACTAAGCGTCAGGGATCCGGTTCATGAAAAGACGCAATCTCTCCATCCACACACGGATTACTATTTCACAGCAACTGATATTCCTGTGAACGCACTGTGGATACAACGGGAGCACGTACGGTGAATATTCGCACCACAGGGAATGAGAAGTCATCCTTCACTGTGGTTCTAGCTTGCCATGCTAATGGCCAGAAACTTCCGCCCATGGTGATATTCAAAAGGAAGACCTTGCCAAAAGAGACCTTTCCAGCCGGCGTCATCATAAAAGCTAACTCGAAGGGATGGATGAAGAAAAGATGAGCGAGTGGTTAAGGTAAGTTTAAGTTTACGCGAAGAGGCCGGGTGGCTTTTTTCACGCAGCTCTGTCCATGTTGATATACGTATGTTTGTGATTGCACATTTGCGTACATTTTGGGAGTGAACAGAGTTGTTAGAACGCTGGTTTTTAATATATTGTTAAAGTTTGACTGACCTATCTGACTGTTTTTTTGACATTCCTTTAGCGCAGTTAGATGCGGCTTACAACACCGGGCGGCTTATAGGTGGACAAAGTTTTGAAATATGCCGTTCATTGAAGGCGCGGCTTTTAACCCAGGGCGCCTTATGGTGCGGAAAATACGGTAGTAGCCTGCTACAGTGCTCACATATCTAGTCTTCTATACATCTATGCTCTGCGCAAATACATCATTCATCCATCCATCCATTTTCTACCGCTTATTCCCTTTTGGGGTCGCGGGGGGGCGCTGGAGCCTATCTCAGCTACAAATACATCAGAAAAAAACAAAACAGAAATTAAACAATATTGCATACGTCATCAGCCAAAAAAGGAGCCTTATATACACTTTATTAAATATAATACATTTATAATCCATAATAATAATATACAATATAATACATTATACACAATATAATAATTAAAGGAAACCTGTGATTTAAATCTACATTAAATTATATACTGCACTTTTTTTTTGTAATTTTCCAATTATTCACAATCCTTATGTAAGACAAGCACACATATATTTTTCTTTTTAATGCATTCAAAGTCGTAAAATATGGCAGGTAAGAGGTGGTTAACAATGCAGCTAATGAAAGTGCACTATTCTGTCCAAAAAGCCCTTTAAATAAACATCTAAAAGCCACCAGCAATACTCCATTTACAACTTGTGACCTGAATATTAACTAAGTTTTAGAAATATTGTTATTATAAGCGCTAACGCCGGTGTCGTGATTACAGAGAGCTAATTAGCTTATGCTCCTGTATTGACATATTAAGCCGGTGAGATGCTACATCGCTTCTGAGTTGGTGAAAGTTCATTCTAGATTATAAATAATGCCTCTCACCTGGATAGTAGATGGTTGTGGCCATAAAACGAGAAGTTGGTCAACTTTGACATTCAACTTATAGATGGCAAGAAAGAGACAAAAGACGCTTTTTTGCTGCCAGCTTTTTTTTTTAAACCTTTGTGAGGATAATGGTTAATTATTTATCTAAACAGGAGGATAAAAAACATCACATCAGTCGGCATGCTACAGAGAGCAGATATTTTATAGTAAGTAATTGTTTTATTATGTTCGTAGTTTGTATATATTGTTCAGCACTTGGCAATACTGCTACATGATGCTTAGTGTTTGTTGTTGAAGGAAAAGTGAACGTTGCGATGAGCCTGAAATGAATACGCCGCCATATACTTAAAATGAGCAAAATACATAAATAGTGCATGTTATTATGAATTACATATATACCTACAGCTTATATATAAAACGATGGAGGCTTTTGGATGTTTTTTGGAGCGCTTTATAGGCGTAATAGAGCGGCTCCCATTGGCTCCATTGTTACCTGACTTTAACTAAAGTGTATTTATGAAAAAGAATGCATAAAAAAAGAAAACCATAAGTGTTCTGGTCTTACACGAGAATTGTGAATGATAGACAAAATTCCCCCAAAAAGTGCAGTACCCTTTTAAAATGTATTGGCTATGCTTTTGGGAAAAATAACCACAAATTTTGCCCCAGTCATGTTTTTTGAGTCTGTCTGCAAGCTGTCTGTTGTGGAGGCCTTGTCAGATTGCAAAGAAAACAACACCCTACCTTCTCCAAAAATACCATTTATCTTTTGAAAATGTACACTGTTTAAATATATATCTTGAATTCGTCAATTCTGTCACTGCATGGCACATGTCGATGTTATTATGCACATGCCAAGATTAGATGAAAACAATACGTTATCCTACCTTTTTTTGCATTTCTTCACAGCTTGAAGCAAAGGGTGAGGAGCTCCTCTTCCTTTGGCTAAGAGCTTGACCTAAAGTGTAAATAAGTACCGGTACGTTCACATTGCGGCGACGTCGCAACAAAGCCAGAGTGAAATAAACCCTGCATACAGGCATTCAAAACTGTGTGCAAGCGCAAGCCAAACTGCATCGACCTCATTATTTGATACTTTGGCATTGTTTAACACAAGTAACCAACATTATTAAGTCAAAGAAGACAAAAGTCATCATAAGAGACTTTAAAGATGAATAAATAGTCGATTTATAATAAAATAGTAATCAAATCGAGAAGTGCCCTGCCCTACACTCCAAAATTTTCAACAGATAACATCCCAGTTCTATAGTTGTCCGCACATTTTTTTCTCCTGGCCATCACTGGTAACCTTCTGTGGTGAAATACTAAAATAAATGAAAAAAGACCAAAGGAAAAAAAACAACAAAAAAGATACAGTAACTTTTTAAGGCGCTCACTGAGCTGAAGTCTTGCAGGATTTGCAGCTATCTCATGTAATGATGGTAGGCAGAATTAAACAGAGTACGACTAACAGAGTAGAATAGAAAGAAACGACACAATCCAATGACAACACGACAACATCTTAACTTAGTGAAAGTGTTTGAGGCTGGCTGATGCAGAGTGCACCAAGGAGGGAAGCTTGCATAATGTGCCATGCAGGGGACCCCCGAGGGGCCCATCTGTTTTGTGCAAATAAACAGTATTCACAGTCAATGGGAAAAGAGCCTCATTCCTCCCAGCAGACAGCTCCATTAATCAGAACCAGGATGAGCCCGCAATGACACGTCACCAGCCCTATTCCTCCTCCTACTCACGCTGTATCTCCATTAGCCAGCCCAGGCGTCAGCTGGAGGCGGCTTCTGTTGTCACTAGCGGTGTTTTTGCAACTGTCCTCTAAGAATAACGGAGTGAGATAATGTGGCACGGGAGATAATAAAGGGGGCGTCGCTCATTTTGTTTGTTTTAAGAGGGAGAGGAAAATGGGCATTGAAGCTTGAGAGCAGTGAGTCAAAGGAACCGTAAAATAAATACACTGCAAAGTTGAAGTGCAAATAGAAGCTAACATTGGGGACAACAGTACACATCAGTTATTCAACTGGCGGCCCGAGTTCAGTTCAAAACTTGGCAGACAAACATTTTTGCAGCAAATTCCTAAAACCACTCAAGTGCTCTTGTTGTACAGAATAATTTAAACCATGTAAACAAATTGGCAGCTCTTTGCATTGACATTTTACCCTTGCAAGCAAACATAGAACACTGAGGCCACGTTTGTGATCGACATAACTAAAGCGTTCCTCAAGGCACCCCTTAAAGTCCTCTCCTTTTTGGCGGTTACACATTTTTTTCGTAAGGTGATTTATGTGACTAAAATGTTGCTTTAGCTTGTTTACTTCAAATGCAGTCAGTAGTCATTTGTTCAACTTTAATTGTACTGGTTGTGTTCCTCAGGGTTCCATTGTGGGTCCTCTCTTTTTCATCATTTGGCAATTCAAATAGTGGCCTCCGAGTTCAGTTAAAAAAACTTGAGATACTCGCATTTTTGCAGCAGATTCTTAAAAATCCTAGAGTGCTGTCATAGAGATGATCTGTGACTAGCTTTTTGGAGACGGTCCATAGAAACAGCAGAGCGGTCCTGTAACTCTGACAAAATAATATCCAAAATCAACTGTAGAAGACACAGTTTTTTCAGACTATACAAAATGAGACGAACAGAAAAGGGAGGAGTCTGGCCCCCCGGTCCTTAGCTTTCTAGAAATGTGGCTCCCAAAGCAATTTAGTTGAATATCCCTGGTATACTGTACAGTAATGTATTTTATAAATAATTCCAGAAGTTTCTTTTTCCAATGAAATATGTCTCTGAAATTCACAATTCAACAGAAATACAGCACAGCAACAGATCTCCTAGTAAAATAAGAACAGATATAGAGAAGGATTTTGTAGTAGTTGTCAAAGGTGGTGTACTGCACCATGTGTGTAAAATACACGTACGATATGTTTCCCTATAAGCTTTCCTTACTGTATCCTTGCCATCATGTGGGGATACATTATCTTTGCAGACTCCTAAATCTGATTCATGATCTTGTTCGTCTCCATGCGGGCCTGCGGTTACTCATGCCCTCCACCTTTCTCACAAGCCAAGGACTTGACATTTGGTGAGCATCAAGAGTCCCGCGACGCCTAAACGCACCATCTGACTGGGAGCTGCTGGTTGTCCAACCTAAAAACACCTTGAAATGTCCATCAGTCAGTCAAACGCTTCCCCTTAATCGCGTCACATCCATCCAGGTCTAAAAGTACATTAACCTTTCCGTTGGAACTTTTTAATCAATGTGATGAATTCTGCCAGACAGAGCGAAGCCTGACCTTCCACCCCTGACGAGCGAGTGATGGAGAGCGTGGGCGCCGTCGAGACACAATTAATATTTCATTAGCCGCACTTTAAATGGCCATTAAAGCGCTCCGTGAACTCTGCGACAGCAACATGTGATCCACTGCTGGACTGTGTGCTAGTCCTATCATAAATAAGATGAATTAGCCATCATTGAGATGCACAAAAGAAGCTCTCAGACTCATGTATATGTCAGTTTCTATTTGATTTAGCAGCATTGTAATCATAATGGTTTCATGTATTACAAGGCTGAGACCACTGAGGACTAAAACAAAAAAGGGGAGCACACCCAGCTGTACTCAGGAGGCAGGGTACACCCTGGACAAGTCGCCACCTCATCGCAGGGCCAACACAGATAGACAGACAACTCGGGATGCAACGGTAAATGGTATAATGATAAACCGCAGCAAAATTCCAGGCCGTTAGTAGTACATTTTTTAATTAGCAAAAAAAACGTAATTTATTAATGCATTGCTCACTTCCTGGAAATGCAGGAGCAGCCCCGCCTCTGCACTAACACTGTTTGCAACGGCGGAAAACAACACACGGACCTCGCGCTTGAGATTTTGCCCTTGTAGTAAACAGACACAATCTGAAATCTGGACGTATATTGGATTAGTAAAGCATGCTGAGGGTAAAATAATTGAGGATAGTCAGCCCATCACCAGAAAATGCAGGAAAAAAGTCCCCGCGAAGGGAGGCAACACTTTAAACATGTTGATCCAACTTTGGAACCAGCATTGTGAACAATACATTCAGTGCAAGGTAAGTCAACTTGTAGCTGAATGCATGATGGAAAGTGTTTAAAAATGAACATGTCATTGTTTGTCTGTCAAACTCAGTGTTAAAAACAAATCCTAGCAGAAACACTGCAAAGTGTTTTGTTTTTACAAGTGTAGCATTAGGGTTTGTGTGTCCCTGTGTGTGTGTCAGTCAGATGATTATAATAATAATTAGCATCTAATAATAATAAAAATACATTTGCTTTTCCCTTATTTACAGAGTGGGCGTGCAGCAGGCCAGTTTTGATGCCACAATTACAGTACATTAACATCTACCAACATCACACATACAATACCCAATGCCTTCCAGAAGCAGCTGCTTATGCCCCCTTTGTCAAAAATGGCAAAAGATCTCACTGCAGCGCTGTCATATTTCATTGCCAAACTTACAAATAGTAGATAGGTGTTCGGCGTGGCGAAGTTGGTAGAGTGGCCGTGCCAGCAATCGGAGGGTTGCTGGTTACTGGGGTTCAATCCCCACCTTCTACCATCCTAGTCATGTCCGTTGTGTCCTTGGGCAAGACACTTCACCCCTTGCTCCTGATGGCTGCTGGTTAGCGCCTTGCATGGCAGCTCCCGCCATCAGTGTGTGAATGTGTGTGTGAATGGGTGAATGTGGAGATACTGTCAAAGCGCTTTGAGTACCTTGAAGGTAGAAAAGCGCTATACAAGTACCGTATTTTCCGCACCATAAGGCGCCCTGGGTTAAAAGCCGCGCCTTCAATGAACGGCATATTTCAAAACTTTGTCCACCTATAAGCCGCCCGGTGTTGTAAGCCGCATCTAACTGCGCTAAAGGAATGTCAAAAAAACAGTCAGATAGGTCAGTCAAACTTTAATAATATATTAAAAACCAGCGTTCTAACAACTCTGTTCACTCCCAAAATGTACGCAAATGTGCAATCACAAACATACGTATATCAACATGGACAGAGCTGCGTGAAAAAAGCCACCCGGCCTCTTCGCGTAAACTTAAACTTACCTTAACCACTCGCTCATCTTTTCTTCATCCATCCCTTCGAGTTAGCTTTTTATGATGACGCCGGCTGGAAAGGTCTCTTTTGGCAAGGTCTTCCTTTTGAATATCACCATGGGTGGAAGTTTCATTAGCATGGCAAGCTAGAACCACAGTGAAGGATGACTTCTCATTCCCTGTGGTGCGAATATTCACCGTACGTGCTCCCGTTGTATCCACGGTGCGTTTCACAGGAATATCAGTTGCTGTGAAATAGTAATCCGTGTGTGGATGGAGAGATTGCGTCTTTTCATGAACCGGATCCCTGACGCTTAGTAGGAGCCATTTTGTGGTCTTTACAGATGTAAACACACAAAGGAAATGAAACGTACGGTGATATCCGCGCGCTTTTTCTTCTTCTACGCGGGCGGGTGGTTGCTTACAGTAGAAGAAGAAGCGCTTCCTGTTCTATGGGGGCGGGTGCTTACCTTGGCGGTTGCTTGCGTAGAAGAAGAAGCGCTTCCTGTTCTACCGGGAAAAAAGATGGCGGCTGTTTACCGAAGTTGCGAGATCGAAACTTTATGAAAATGAATCTTAATATTTATCCATATATAAAGCGCACCGGGTTAAAAGGCGCACTGTCAGCTTTTGAGAAAATTTGTGGTTTTTAGGTGCGGCTAATAGTGCGGAAAATACGGTACAACTCATTTATCATTTATTTATGTGTAAAACTAGACCTCTCATGTATTAACACTATTTTTGTATACTCGGACAAAAAGTGCAGTTGCATCTTATGGCCGTCAACTTGCAAATTTTTTACATCTATTTAGTTTCTGCCATATTACCCTGTTAATAATATTTATGTTGCTTTTATATGCACATTTAATTTTTACTTAAGGTACATGCAACAGTTATCTACAATAATGTTTCTTCTACGAAGTATATCATTTTGAATGTGTTATTTGTTTTTTTGTTTTTTAAATAAAACGGTTAAAAGATTTTAGTACTTTTTGAATATTTTGAGCACATTTGAAAATACTGCGATAATAATGATAACGTGATCATTTTGGTCACAATAACCGTGATAAGAAATGTTCATACAGACAACTATTCACACTCACATTCACACACTAGGGCCAATTTAGTGTTGCCAATCAACCTATTCCCAGGTGCATGTATTTGGAGGTGGCAGGAAGCCGGAGTACCCAGAGGGAACCCACGCAGTCACGGGGAGAACATGCAAACTCCACACAGAAAGACCCCGAGCCCGGGAATCGAACCCTTCTTATTGTAAGGCACTGAGCACTGTTTCACCGTGCTGCCTACTAATCCAAAGCAAATGTAGCAAAATAATAAAATACAAATTAGGGATGTAACGATAAACTGTAATAACGATAACCGCGGAAAAACTCCCAACGGTTAGTATCATTGTTTAAATAAAAAATTATCAAAAAACTGTGATTGATAACTGCACTTCGACAAACTCACAGACTGACTGGCGCCAGCTCGATAGCTTAAATCAGGTGTGTCAAACTAATTTTTGTTGCGGGCCACATATGTAACAAAGTAAATGTAAACATGAATAATAGCCTTTTTACACATTTTTCACTGGAAACTCTTTGATTACTATAATTTTACCAACTAATTGATGGATAACTTGCTTTGCTTGTTGCAGGATCAGATAATATTAATGTGAACAACATAAGAAATCTGTCAAAATTGAAACAATATTACATACGTCAGAAAGTGCTTTGTTATTTCAAGCCTTTTTTGCAAGCCTCATAAATGACATGCACACACATAAAATAATGCGGCATATGACATAAAATGACGTGGTAGGCCACATAAAAAATGTATGCAGCCTATCACATAAAATGATGCAGCGGCCCACTTTAAATTATGTGGTGGGCCACATTTGTCACCCAGGCCTCAAGTTTGACACCTGTGGCTTGAATGCTAACATGAATGGCCAATGAAGCTGATTTTAATTGTGATGAAAATGAGACATTATCGTCTTTCCCCATTAAGAAACGACATTCCCCAAACTAAATTCATATAAACACATCGCAGTCTGAGCAACTAAGATATTCAATTGTGCACATTGAACCTACAGGCTGTGCTCTCTTAGAACACACGCAGTTTCCATGCACTAAATTAGTCTGATTTCCTAAATAGTTATTTTTTTTGTATTTTCACACCTACGTCTGAAATCCAAGTGTCCATGCTCACTCTCTAATGTGCCTGTACTCTGCCTCCCGTACTTTGGGGCGCTTGTTTCATATTAGCGCGGACAAATTAATTGCTTTTCCGGTTGACCTATGACGTCACATTAGGCGTTGCAGATCCTTACAACTTGTTTTAAGTGGTGAGCGCCTTCAATCAATTCACAGAGCCTTATGAATGAGTTTCAAGACATTCAAAAGTTTTGTTTCCATGACTCTTCCTCTGAAAATCCCTTCGGAAAAACTTCCGCCTGTCTTTCTTTGGACCTACATCTGCCCCAATACATTCTTGGTAGTAGCGTCATGTCCGTAGCGCAATCTAAGATCATTTATTGATGCTGTCTGCTATTTAACATCAACATAGCCATTAGAAACATAATATTTCTAATCACTTAAAACAAGTTGGAAGGATCCGCAAATCCTAGTGTGAAGTCATGGGTCAACCGGAAAAGTAATTCAGTTATCCACGCTAAAATGAGGAGGCACGTGGTGTATGACCAATAGTCTCACTAGAAAGTGTGCATGGACACTCGGATTTCACACATAGGTGTGAAAATGAAGGGTGTAACGGTACGTGTCTTTGTATTGAACCGTTTCGGTACATGGGGTTCGGTTCGGAACGGAGGTGCACCAAACGAGTTTCCACACGGACATATTAAGTAGCGCACCGCACGTTGTGTAAACAATGCACACTGAGGCACAACGCACGGCATGCGAGCAACGACCGGGCTACGACAACATGCAAAAGCCAGAGCTGGAAGACCCTCCTGCCTCGTTAAGATTTCCCGTTTGGGAACACTTTGGCTTCTGCTCTTTCTACAGACAATGTGGATAAACTGATTTTTGTGGCAAAAAATATGAAGATTGAGTGAAAGTCATCAGGGTTAAAGGCTGGGGGGGGGTAAAATAAAAGTTATTCTGAGGCTGAGTTGACTTGAAACTGCTTAATGTTGCACTTTTTATATGTAGAAGACACGTTTTGTAAAATCTGAGTGTTTTTTTTTTTTTTAATCTGAGCAACAACTTGAAGCCGTTTAATGTTGCACTTTATACGTAGAAATGTTGCACTTTATATGTAGAAAGGTTTGGTTAAGAAACCAATTCTGAGCCATATCTTATTTAGTTTTTATTTTATATATGTTGACCACATTAACCCTGGCAATGAATCCGGTTTGTATATGTATGTTATTGTTATCCTTAGCATTCATGACTGCCTGCTGTTGCACTGATCAGCCTAGTGGTGGCTCACATCCATCACACACAGAGCTATTTCTATATTTGGGCAGAATTACTATAGTGTTCCCAATGTTAAAAGGATAGCGCCATTGTTTACAAATTTGGTAAATAAATAACAAGAACATTTATATTTTTTTGTTTTCTTACTGTATCGAAAATGAACCGAACCGTGACCTCTAAACCGAGGTACGTACCGACCTGAGATTTTTGGGTACCGTTACACCCTTAGTGAAAATACAAAAAAACTAACAATTTGAGAAATCAGACTAATTTAGTGCATGGAAACGTAGTGAGTGTGTCTATTTTTAGTTATTAAAAAAATAACCTAGTCAAAATATTTCAGTGTGTGTACATAAGTACTTTTTGAGCACATTCAACAATACAGCAATAATAATAACTGTGATAGTTTTGGTCACGATAACTATAGCGACTCCGAATCAGCCTGTCATTTGAAAGTAAAAAGCTCGGTTTAGTAATTGTCTAACTCGCTTCCTGTTTTGCCAACAAGCACACACAAAGTTCCGGGATGCAATGTTGTGAATGATTTAATGAAGTAACAAAATGTACAAAAGGAGATTTGCTTAGTTCGTCTGTAGACAGCATGTAGTAGAAGTGTCCAAAGCTCTCAATAAAGCGCCCAGTCTCCTATAAATCGTGCAATATAGCGGTAAACAAAAATTATGGTTATCCAGCTCAACTTTCTCCTCTCGCCACGCCAAATGCAGGTAACAACACATTTTCACATTGTTACATCCCTAATACAAATACTAGGGTATTCATTTAGATCAACAAAAAATATGAAACATGCAAAATGTATGTGACCTCGTATTAAAGACGGTTTCTAAGCAGCTAAGCAGAGTAGTGCCACCCCCTACTGCCTCCTGAGGCAAGGAGGGGTATTACGGCAAAAGATGAGAAAGCTACTTTTAAAAGGTAATGAGGTCAAACTTTGTGATTCAGTGTTACATTTTTTAAATAATTAACTGGATTTTGTATAGCCAGTACAAGGGTTGTGTTGAAAAAAAAACGGTCATACAGCAGAGGATGACAACGAATCCCACCAGGGGATTGTTTGATTTTAAAATAAAGTATAAAAATTTAAAATGATCTGATCTTTGTCAACAAAGACAGAAGACGACAATGCAATGCGGCATGGCGAAGTGGGTAGAGCAACCGTGCCAGAAACCTGAGGGTTGCAGGTTCGCTCCCCGCCTCTTACCATCCAAAAAAAAAAAAAATCGCTGCCGTTGTGTCCTTGGGCGGGACACTTCACCCTTTGTCCCCGGTGCCACTCACACCGGTGAATTGAATGATGAGTGATAGGTGGTGGTCGGAGGGGCCGTTGGCGCAAATTGCAGCCACGCTTCCGTCAGTTTACCACCACCAGGTGTGAATGATTGATGGGTTCTACATGTAAAGCGACTTTGGGTACTTAGAAAAGCGCTATATAAATCCCAGTTATTATTATCAAGAAACACTTCAACATACTGTAGTTAATGGATGCATGGTTTGGGTGTCTCTCAGAGAACACTGGCATAAACAGCTGTGGCTGTAGGCAACGTCCTGTTGTAGTTTTTGATAAGCATTTTAAATATGGGTTGTTAGCAAGCAACAAACACAAACCCTGGGATAATTTAAAAACGCTGTGTTCCTAAATTGGTATGAGACTCATACACCTACATTCACAGACAGTCCCATTATAATGTGTTGCGTTGGGTAGAACAGGTAAACAAATCAATATTAAATTTAAAAAGATTAACTTGAAATGTAACGCCCTGTGTTCAGTTGAAGTAAATAAACATCCCTGCTACAATTCAATTCTTTAAAGTATTCCAGCACCAATACTAAGATTTAGGACGCAGCAGCAGTCCATTAGGTGTGTCCATGTTTCCTTTCCCCTAGCACATAAACAAAGTATGTAGGTCAGTCTTCACCACGCTCGAGGTGAAGCGCATTGTTTGCCAGCGTGACTCATGTCAGCCGCACATCCTGGACACTGCTCCCTGACATCCACTACAGTTATCAGTGAATCTTCTACACCCACTCAGTACCTGAGGATCAGGTTTGCTGTGCTGGAAAAACTGTCGTCCTTATAGTTGAGGTATAGATCCGTCAGGTAGTAGACTTTGGGCACCGGGGTCAACACGCCCTGGTCAGCGGGGATCCCTGTGCAGGACATCGTGTCCCTGAGTAAAATGGCAGTTTGTGATGCCGCTTGTTAAGTAAAATAAAATAAAAAATTCATCATCATCAAGAAATTAGATTCTTTTATGTAATACATTTTTTTTTATTTTTGTGCATCCGCAATTCAAACAAGAGCTGATAAACTGACGTCAAAGGCCAAATAACAACCCATGATTTAATTTGCTTCCGATTCTTGGGGAACAATTTGATTCAGAATCGATTCTCTATTCAAACCGATTCTTGCAGTATTTTGATAAATGAATTTTAATAAAACCTTTTCAAAACAGTTTACAAAAGCTCCTCTTAGCTGCTGACATGACATATATGCACAGTGAGTGACCTGAAAAAAAAAAAAAAAAATTGATTCTTAAAAAAAGAAATCATACAGGGTTTTCCCAAATGTACCGTAACTGAATGTGGCGCAGCGCCACGTCATTTTCATTGCCGCCACAACTTGAAAATAAGTTGTTTTTTACGTGAAAATAAATGTAATTAATATAATGTATTGTATCCCCCAGAAGAAGTGACACACGACACTATTTTTAACTTGTATTGCCAATCTAATGCTAACAAACAGCACATTTTCAACAGGTTTCACCTCCCGTGCACACACTTTTGTCTCTGTGCTGACATGTCAAGTCTACCTGGTTGGCCGCTTGATGGTTAATGGGAGCAGGGGGAGGGCATACCAAGTAGACTTGACAAGTCTGCCTAGTTGGCCACGCCTATAAGAACAGCTGATAGGCAACACGTCACAGTGGTCAAGTAACCCTTCGACGGCAGATGACCGTCGAAACATGTCGGGTAAAAATTCCATCTAATATACCGACAATATTGTCTGATTACAAGAACATTTGAATAGTATGTGCTTGGTCTATTTCTAAACAAAGAAAACATTTTGAAGTTAATTTTATTTTTGAAGTTATCATGCGATAATTTTACCAGTCCGGCCCACTTGTAAATATATTTTCCTCCGAATGACCCCTGAGTAGGGATGGTGTTCGAAAACCGGTTCTCCCGATGCTTCGATAAGAAAAGAACCGATTCCATGGATTCGAATCCCTTTTTGAGAACCGGTTCCCGTTATCGAAGCCACTATATCGTATTTTCGCGACCATAGGGCGCACCGTATTAAAAGTGTCAGTTACGGGTGCTATTTCTGTATTTAATGCATAAATAAGCCGCAGCGTATTTTTGGGCGCAGGCATGGTTAAACATACGCTAGTTTAAAACATACGCTAGCATGCATGGACGCTGTTTTAAAAAGGCAGCAGGAGCAAAGCTGAGTTCGGTTGTACTTTATTGAAGTATTTATCAATGTACTCACATTATTTTTTGATCAATCCTCATCCACAAATCCATCAAGGTCCTCATCTTCTGTGCCCGAAATGAACAGCTGGGCAAGTTCTCCATCAAACACGCCAGATTCCCTCTCGTCATTTTCAAAGTCAGTCTCGTTGTCCATTAGCATAGCAAGCGAGCACAACAGTAAAAGCCGACTTCTCTTGCCCTGTTGTGCGTATCGTGTGCTTCACCGGGATGTCGAAAGTGAGCGGCACCTCGTCCATGTTGGTAATGTGTTTATTGGCAATTTTTTTATTTACAACGCAAATAGCAGCACTATATGCTCACTGGGGGCGTGACTTTAGCGTCCGCTCTCACCTGAAACCTTCACCCTTTAACGTCAGCATGCTGTCCTCAGTCACGTCCGCCTTTCCTCCATATAAACAGCGTGCCGGCCCAGTCACATAACATATTTGGCTTTTGGAACTCAGTGCACACACAACAACCTATCTGGATTCGATAAGAGATTCGATAAGGAATCGGTTCGATAAGAGGATTCAATAATGGCATCGACATCGATAATTTCTTAACGAACATCATCCCTACCCCTGAGCTCAAACGCGTTTGCTTTAAAAACAAGTTAGGTCTCCAAAACCAAATAAAAAATATAAATACACCAGATTTTACAAAGAAAACGTCACTTAAAGGATTGTAAAATTCTCCATATCAACACGGAACACGAAATTAAACTTGAAAACCGCTCTGCCACTGGTTTAGATTTCCAGATGGCCGATTCACTTACTTTGCTGTAAATCAAAAAGGAATTCAGCCCAGACAGATCATCCAATCATCATGCGGAGGCCCGGCGTCCAGGCCAGCCGAGGCCCAGCCCACTTCTCATTCACATCATGAGACGCTCGCCGTCCCTGGGAGGGACAAAGCATTTATCCAATGATCAAATCTAGTTTGGCTGCAGTGGAACAACCCACTCTATATCCCCAATAAATGAAGTTGCGTCAGCTGTAGCGAAAGTAGCTGATTCTGAACAAAAGTTGAACACATTCTAGCGCATATCTGGTCAATGAAATGTACACATAGAAGTACATATTTGACCACTTTTTGATATTTTACATTTCATTGTGGCGGGTGGGGGAGCCGCTGCCTCACCGCCCAAACCGCCAGCCGCCGGAGCCAAGGTGCGGGCAGTGCCTCGGTCATACTACCGACAAAGGCCCCCCCGCGCAATGACTCTTATTGAAAGAGCGAAACTGTCCTCTTGTACATTTTGTAGTTCGCTGTCTGCAGGTATATCCTAAATATTTTAAAGTACGTCCACATCGCAGAGATGCTGCCTCCGCTCCAGACAATCATGTGCGTCAATACAACATCCTGTTTCGACAGTATATTGATCAAAGTCTTTCGGTGGCCAAACTCCCAACTGCTTGGCGGACTTGGGAGAGTGGCCGTGCCAGCAACCTGGGGGTTCCTGGGTCGATCCCCACCTTCTACCAACCTCGTCACGTCCGTTGTGTCCTTGAGCAAGACACTTCACCCTTGCTTCTGATGGGTCGTGGTTAGGGCCTTGCATGGCAGTTCCCCCCATCAGTGTGTGAATGTGAGTGTGAATGGGTGAATGTGGAAATAGTAGGGGTGTAACGGTACGCGTATTTGTATTGAACAGTTTAGGTACGGGGGTTTCGGTTCGGTTCGGAGGTGTACCGAACAAGTTTCCATACGAACATATTAAGTAGCCGCCGAAGCTAAAGTCTTAACAAGCTGCTCCGCTTTCTGCCTCTGTCTGTCAGTACTCTACGTACCTCTAAACCGAGGTACGTACCGAACCGAAATTTTTGTGTACCGTTACACCCCTAGGAAATAGTGTTGAGGCGATTTCAGTACCTTGAAGGTAGAAAAGCGCTATACAAGTATAACCCATTTTACAATTTTCTGGTGTATCATCAGTCAATAGTGCATAAATAATATGCTATATACTAGGCCCGACCAATATGGACTAAACCTGATATCCCGGTGTTTTTAGGTTGTATCATGGTATGCGATATATAACGGTATTTTAAACAAAAAGTGTTTTGTTTAAACTCAACACCACATTGCTGTTACTACCAGTGTTCTGAAAATTACTTTTAAAAACTGCCTGTTGCCAAGCGACGTGTGACGTTAGCGAGGGTTTCAGCTTAACTGTTGTTGTTAGCTTTAGCAGTAAGCAGCGCAGTTTGTCGGCTCTGACGGCTGTTCTGTTTAATCTTTTCACTGGCTTGGGTTACCTCTGGTTAATAAAGAGGAGCCGCCGCCCGCCCCCGCCAGCTTCCAGATCAACAGTGCGGGCATGTCGGCTGTGCACGAAGGCGAATGCAAAGGGGGGTCGGTGTTAGCTATGCACGCTAGACCCTTCCTGCACGCCGGATCTTTCCTCAGATTCGGTGCCTGCCGGGCTAACGGCTGTAAAAAAGGCACATCAAAAGATACCGGTACGATGGTATTGTCTCAAATATATACCGCTTTCTAAAGTAAATCGGTATTAACGATAACACCGGTATACTGCCCAGCCCCACTATATATATATATATATATATATATAGATATAAATATATATATCTATATATATCTGTGGCGCGGTGCCCCTATCAATTACCGTATTTTTCGGAGTATAAGTCGCTCTGGAGTATAAGTCGCACCGGCCGAAAATGCACAATAAAGAAGGAAAAATATACAAGTCGCACTGGAGTATAAGTCGCATTTTTGGGGGAAATTTATTTGATAAAACCCAACACCAAGAATAGACATTTGAAAGGCAATTTAAAATAAATAAAAAATAGTGAACAACAGGCTGAATAAGTGTACGTTATATGACGCATAAATAACCAACTGAGAACGTGCCTGGTATGTTAACGTAACATATTATGGTAAGAGTCATTCAAATAACTATAACATATAGAACATGCTATACGTTTACCAAACAATCTGTCACTCCTAATCGCTAAATCCGATGAAATCTTATACGTCTAGTCTCTTACGTGAATGAGCTAAATAATATTATTTGATATTTTACGGTAATGTGTTAATAATTTCACACATAAGTCGCTCCTGAGTATACGTCGCACCCCCGGCCAAACTATGAAAAAAAATGCAACTTATAGTCAAAAAATACGGTACATTTATGTGAAACCCTGAATTTAGAAAAATACAAATAAAAACAATATAATATCAATTTAAATCTGAAATTAATCTTGTAATTAAAAATGTATAAACAACTTTAAATCTCACGATTTTTAAAGCAAAGGTGCACTAAGACAGCTAGTAGGGTCAAAGGCTAAATCGGTTAATCAATAAGTCGAAAGTATCCCATATTTTTACATTTCCAAAAACTATATAGATTTTAAAGGGCACCTGAGGTCAAAGGCTGCAACTTCACAAATATCAAGAACTATTTCCCCTTATTGATTTTGAGCAACACAAAATGGCGAGCTACTTATTAGCTCTATTTTCCCCCTGACTCAACCCCACAATAAATCGTTTGATCGTTACGCATCACCTATTCTACAGTCTTCCGTTTAAATTCTCAGGATCACCCGTGAAGAGCTTTCCATTCCACGCACGGAGCCGCCATCATGGGACACAGGTCCTTGCAGCTAAATAAGGTAATTATGTCAACATTTGAACTCCATGACCAGCCTTTAATGTTAAACACTTCCAAACTCCAAAGCGCCGGTAAAAAAAATTTCCCTCTTCCTCACCTTTGCTGAAAGAATTCGACAGGGGGAAAAAAAGTTTTCTAATCCTTGGCGGCTTTGATGAGGATACAAGGAACGTCAACGCTCTCTCTGCATACAAATAACACCAAAAAAAGCTAAAATCACCAACTGAATGTTAATAAAGTTGCAACCAGTTTGAATAGCCAAGAACTAGGGCTGGGCGATATATCGAGTTTGTAAGATATATCGATATATTTTTAAACAAGATATGAATTAAGAAAATATCGTAATATCGATATAATTTATTTCACGTTAAAATTACCAAACGCCGCTTATTTGTTGTGTTCCTTGTTCTCCCCCGCCCCCACTCCATGGGCTACTAAACCCCTCCCGTTCCTCCTTCCAAGAGTGCTTGCACGTATAAGAACAACCATGATTGGTTGGTTGTTTACTATGATGAGTCACGATTCGTTAGGGACAGAGGCAAGATAGGGCGGGTCATCGAACCAGGAAGGGAAATACCAAAGTGCCTGCCTGCAAATGTATTTTTTTTATCCGAGTTTGATACATTTTGTATTATTTGCACAGCTATGTTATTTATTTTTACGTAGAGAGAATATTTTTCTATTTTATTAATGTTATCTAATTCTGTACTACTTAAACAGTTTATTTTCTGTACTGTTAATACCTATCTTGACTAACTGGGTTAATAAAAGTGTTTACAGTTCAATTGTCATTCACTTCAATTTCACTGAATATCGCTCAAAAATTAATATATTTATATGTATACTTTCACCAAAAAAATATATCGAGATATATATCGAATTTAAGTAAAAATATATCGAGATATACTTTTTCGTCCATATCGCCCAGCCCTACCAAGAACATAAACTGCCATTTGATCAGCCATCATCAAAGGTGTACTTTGTTTTTCTTTGGCTTTTTTTTGCAACACTAATTAAAATTCTTAGCAAAATGAAGGTAGAGTGCTTCACATTTTTCTGTGTTTAATTTCTTTTTACACTTGAGTGATGCCAAACAATTCAATGCATGACACACTTCATCACATTACATCTTTGTCATTGTCAATAATATTACAGCTTTTTAATAAATGCTAAATGTAAATCTTGCAGATAGTTTGGGACCTTGCACCAGTCAACCAACATCTGGTTGACTGGTGCAGAACTAACAACCTGGTCCTGAACGTCGACAAGACCAAGGAGATCATCGTCGACTTCAGGAGGCATCAGTCCAGCCACACTCCACTCTTCATCAACGGCACAGCAGTGGAGATCGTAAGCAGCACCAAGTTCCTGAGGGTGCAGATAACTGACAATATGACCTGGTCCCTACACACCGGAGCTCTTGTAATAAGAGCTCAGCAGCGCATGCACTTTTTGCGTCAGATGAAAAGAGCACAGCTCCCTCCCTCCATTCTCACCACATTCTACAGAGGCACTATAGAGAGCCTATTGACCAACTGCATCTCTGTCTGGACTGGAGCCTGCAGTGCCTCAGACTGGAAGTCTCTGCAGAGAGTGGTGAGGACGGCGGAAAAGATCATCAGGACTCCTTTTCCTCCTATCCAGGAAATCGCAAAAAGCCGCTGCCTGACCAGGGCTCAGAAAATCTGTAGAGACTCCTCCCGCCTCCACTAAGGACTGTTTTCACTGCTGGACTCTAGAAAGAGGTTCCGCAGCCTCCGTCTGTAACAGCTTCTTCTCTCAGGCCATAAGACTCTTGAACGCATCATAATAATCCCCTCAATTCCCCCCAAAAACGGATTAACTCGCTGGAATATAAAGACAATATAACATACATCCATAAACGTGAATGCATATGCAAAAGTGCAATATTTTTATCTATACAGTAATCTATTTATATCTGCACCTTATTGCTCTTTTATCTTGCACTACGACGAACTACTACAACAAAATTTCGTTCTTATCTGTACTGTAAAGTTCAAATTTGAATGACAATGAAAGGAAGTCTAAGTCTCTACCTTATTTGCGACACAAAAACACAGGAAGCACACCTTTTGGCAATATTGCAAAACTTGTTCATAGTTGTTTCAAGTATGGCAGTGGTTAACTTATTTTTACAATGGTGATAGCCAATGTTAAAAAAAGAGGTGCACGAGACTAGGGCTGGGCGATATATCGATATACTCGATATATCGCGGGTTTGTCTCTGTGCGATATAGAAAATGACTATCGTGATATTCGAGTATACGTTCTCACACAGTTGCTTTTAGCTGCAGGCATTACACTACAGGCTTTGTTCACTCTTTATTGTCTCTCCTTCTCACACAGACATAAAACCAGCGCACCTTCTTACATACGTCACATACTGTCGCACGTGCAACGTCATACGCCCTCGCGGAGCAGAGCGGTAGCAGTATGGGTAACATTAGCTGTGATGCTAGCGGAGTGGTGCATGTGATAATACGAGAGAAAGAAGGTGTGAATCTGGTAACAAATGAAGGAAGAATTCATTCCTAAGACAAACAGCACGGGGTCCATCGTCTGGCGGTGGTTTGGCTTCAAGCGGGAAGATGTCGAACAAGTATGCGGCAAAAGCATTGCTACAAAAAGTAGCACCTACTGCTAATTTGTAGCATCATTTGAAAAGTCACCCGCTAGAGAATGAAGAGTGCTTGAAACTCCGCATGTCAACATCTCCGTTCGGTGCCACACCAACAGTATGCCGAAGCAACCAATTCCAGATCAACACCATATGAAAAAATTAGTCAACAACAGAAGGAGATAACGTCTGCAGGAACCTACCACATAGCGAAGGACATACACTATTTGATTTCCTATTATGCAGCTCATTTTTATTTGACAGTTATTGAAATATCTTGTGTGACATCATGCACAAAAAGTGCACTTTATTTGTTTTAAACTATTGTAGTTGCGTTCTGTAGAAAAAGTGCACTTTAATTTAGTGTTGTTTTGAAATGTCATCTTAGTGACATCATGCACACAAGTGCACTAATAGCTTGTTTTAAAATGTCTCCGACAATCTTGCACTTTCTGTTTTGAAATGACATGAATGTTTGTGTCACTGCTTAATAACTGTTTAATAAATACAGTATTTGTAAATTGACTTAATTGTGGGTTCCCTCTCTGCACTACAAAGTGTAATACTTTTACTTTTATCTTTTGAACAAAAGACAGCTACCATGACCACCCCCGAACTGTGAACCATCACTGTAGACATCTTTTCACCTTTGATCACTAAAGACACTTTAACTGCTGCTGTGACCCAACGTCACCTCCATATTTATACTGTTGACTGTAAATCAGAATGTGCAATAATGTAATGTTACTTACTGTGCCTTGTATATACATTTTTATTTGTATTTTTACTTTTATTTTAGCTAAGTACCATGTGACTTGTTGAAGGGTGGACTAGCAAAGTAAGATTTTCATTGTACGGCAAACTGTCTGTTTAACTGTGCATAGGACAATAAACAATCTTGAATCTTGCATGAAAGTTTAAAATGAGCATATATTAATGCAGTATGAACAAGAATGTTTTAATGTAGACACAAAGAACAGTGGTTCTTAACCTGGGTTCAATCGAACCCTAGGGGTTCGGTGAGTCGGGCTCAGGGGTTCGGTGGAGGTCGAAACACACCAAACTCATCGTGTAAATAAAAACTTCTCCCTATCGGCGTATTACAGATACGACAACAGCAGAAGTCACACTGATTTGCAGGTGTGTAATTTGTTGTGAGTTTATGCACTGTGTTGGTTTTGTTGTTTGAACAAGGTGATGTTCATGCACGATTCATTTTGTGCACCAGTAAAAAAACATGGTAACACTTTAGTATGGGGAACATATTCACCATTAATTAGATGCTTATTAACATGCAAATTAGTAACATATTGGCTCTTAACTAGTCATTATTAAGTACTTATTAATGCCTTATTTGGCATGGCCTTATTATAACCCTAACCCTCTAACCCTAACCATAACCAAATAACTCTAAATTAAGTCTTTGTTACTTAGAATATGTTCTCCATACTAAAGTGTTACCAAAAACATGTAACTTTGCCTTGAATTTGAAAAAAAAATTTTTTTATTTTTCACTAAAGAAGAGTTCGGTGAATGCGCATATGAAACTGGTGGGGTTCGGTACCTCCAACAAGGTTAAGAACCACTGACATAGAATCATCATACTGCTGTGATTATATGCATCAGGTGTTCATTCAAGGCTAAGGCAAAATATCGAGATATATATCGTGTATCGTGACATGGCTTAAAAATATCGAGATATTAATAAAAGGCCATACCGCCCAGCCCTACATGACACTTAAATGTGTCCCTTGTCTTCAGTTGCAACGTGGTGAAGGAACACAGTTGTGAATTGTATAGTGAATTGTCAATAAAGTTGCGATGACCCCAAAGGGGACAAGCGGTAGAAAATGGATGGATGGATGAACAAATCAGTGCATTCACTACTGTTAGCTAGCTCTATAGCTAGCTGTCAAGTGGGCTTCAAGCTATGTTAGCCACACACACACACAATACAACTCCATAATAAAAACTGTGATGAAGCCATTTTTTAATGTTATACAAGTCACTTACAGTTGAGAGAACGTTGAAATATAAGTCATAATAGTTTGTACACAAAGCTCCTAATGAGGTACAGCTGCGTTAGGAATAAGCACCATAGCGGACAGTAGCATCCGCTCGCTTGTGTAGCACAAATAAACAAGAATAGTGCAACAAACACACAACAAATAAAGCAAAAGTGACATTATTATTAGTATTATTAGTAAGTTAGCGTCAACCAAACTGAGAAGCTGACCGATAAACATTGAGCAGCACGTGGAAGTGGTCCCACACTGCACATACATAAAAACAACGCCAAACAAACTCTTACCGTCTCCTCGTCCGTGTCCTGTTTTAAAAACGACATTTTTGTAATCCTTTCTTCTTGTTTATCAGCTTTGTGGTCGACAAAAATCATCTCGACGTGACTTCCATGTGCTCTCTTCCTGGCTGCACGCGCTCAGTCGGAGCCGAGAGCTCAGGACAGCGACGCGGCGTGACGTCACGACCACACACACACACACACACACACACAATCAGACGTCATGACGTCACATCAATTATATTAATGTTTGTCTTGCGTTTTACTTTAAGAGTCATTCAAATGAGAATATACACAAAAACAACTTGTGCCGTGTTGCTTGTAGTGTTTTTGTACGGGTTTCTACTTCCGGGTTCTGGCAGGCATGTGGGTGTGGCCATGGGGTGTGGCTGTGACGTGCGTTTTCTGATTTGATTGATTGAAACTTGTATTAGTAGATCGCACAGTACAGTACATATTCCGTACAATTGACCACTAAATGGTAACACCCGAATAACTTTTTCAACTTGTCCACGTCCAGTCGGGGTCCACGTTAATCAATTCATGGTAAATGCCAAAGCCCCATTTGACCTATGGGGAATCGGTGTTTTGTGAAATCTGCCTAGCAACAGCAAAATAATGCTAATATATGTTGTGTAAATAAAGTTAAGCGTTATTAGTTCAAACAAGAAATCTTGAGAATTATGTTTTTTTTTTAAAAAGAAGGTATAAACCTTCATTTTTAAGCGTTGTAAAGCAGACTCCCAGGGTTAAAATGGTCTGAAGATTAAGAGTATGCAAAAAAACAAACAAAAACATTACTTTGACCATACATCAAATCTGCATTAGCCATTGAGGATGATGCAATTGTCTTAAGTCAATTGTGTCTACAAGATTAGAATAGTCTGTTTAGAGGGAGTTCAATGTCTTTAAAGGTAAATCACACACCTGACAAAAAATGCATTTATGCACTTTGGATTGGACATAGCCTCCGAATGTTGACAATGACATTAAACATTGTTTTTTTAACTGGAGTATTTTATCATATTGCAAGTGCTTTAGTCTGTTTTCGGAGCAACACAGATCAAAGGTCAAGCACTAGTCAGAACAAACATCCTGACTGTGATGTGAAGACAGACGTGAGTGTAAACATTGAGTGATTACGTCTATTATGTGGTGTACTACAGTACTTGTTCCAAAGTGTTGGCATGGAAGATGGGCCTGATAAATGTGAGTGTATGTAGTCTCGTGGTGCAAGAAAGGGAGGCACAAATCAGGAACCATTGTTTTTATATTTTGAAAAAAGAATCTAGGAACATAATGGAAAAAACAAACACTGGGTCTGAACATCCAGACAATTAAGATCCAAAAATACATTTTCTTAGGAATATTAATTATATACAAAACATAAAAATTCATATTTTAGTTTGGGCACTCTGAATTGTGTCACCCATTTTTTTAATATATTTTATTAATAAAATAAACTTTAAATATTTAAATCCAACCATAACTTCAATTGAGGCAGTTTCAACATTGAAATCAATGATTCCAAACATCCTTTTTTCCTGCATTTCCATGCAACAGCTGTACAGTCTTGAACTTGCATAAAAAAACAAGAAAAAGGGCAACAAAACGAAACAAAAAACATTTAAGCGCCCTGAAGCTGCGAGAGTCTCTGCTTTAAAAGTTCACTCTTCTTCCTCAGCTGCTCCTTGAGCGACAGGAGCCTATGCTCGTCCGTCTGCATGCTGCAGATGCACTCCGCCGCCTTCTTCAGGATCACCACCTTGGCCGCCTTCTCGTTGTTGGCCACCTCGGGGATCTCGTCCCGCAGGGCGAAGAAGCTCAGCTTGAGCTCGTTCCTCCGCTGGCGCTCCAGCACGTTGTGAGTCCGCCGCTTGTCGTGGTCCTCCGTGTCGGACGTGCGCGGGCTGGAGCACTTGCGGTTGCTGCTGATCTGCTTGAGGACGCGGCTCTGGCTCGCCACGACGCCTACTCCTCCCGCGCCGCCTTCTAGTTTGAGCCTTTTGACGGCTCGCTTCTCGTGCCGGCTGGGCGGGTGGGCGGCGTAGTTGTGCTGGTGGGTGGAGACGTGGCATCTCTTCAGCACCAGGGGGCTGGGATGTCGGGTCTCTCCTAGGCTGGGATCGCATCTTTTCACCGCCTGCCGCTTCTCCACCGTCACTACATCAATCTCCTCCTCCTCTTCTTCTTCCTCATCATCATCATCATCATCCTCCTCCTCCTCATCATCATCTTCTGCAACAAACATGACAGTCAGTCATCATCCCTTTACAATCTTTGACATGTGACTTCTTACCTGAGTCGCTGCAACTGCTGCTTCCGCTATGAGCCGGCATGTCCGGTCCCAAGTCCCGACAGGGCGAGGCGCTGCGCTTAGGCGTTTCCGCCACAGGGTAAGGAAAGACCACCGAGGGGTCAATGCACTCCGACGCCGACGTGTTAAGGTCCTGCAGGTAGCTGCTGCTCAGCTTCCAAGCGGCGGAACTGGCAGGCTCGGAGGCACTGCCGGCTGTCTGCACGGCAGAGGAGGCGTTGCTTGAGGCGGTGATGGTCATGGTGATGCTGCTGCTGGTGTTGGTGGTGGAGGTGGTGTTGACGGACTCTCTGCGGGCGGCGTGCAAGGAGGCGAGCTGCTCCGACACTACTTTCTTGAGCTTGGCCGCCGCCGAGAAGCCGCTCCACATGCAGTCCTGGATGATGATGGACTTGAGGAAGGTCTGCGAGTAGTCAGCGTCGCAGATAATGCTCTGGTTGACCGCGTCGTCGCCCAGGAACTCGCTCACCATCTCCAGCTGATCCGCCGTGGAGGGGTACAGGCTGGACAGGGACGGCCGCCGGCTCGGGGACAGAGGCGGGGTGGGCAGCAGCTCGAATTTCTTCCAGATGTCCTCGCTGGGCGCCGGCGGCTGCAGCTGCTGCGGGTAAAAGTCCTCCTCCTCGTTGTTGTAGTAAAAGTAAGGCTGCAGGGAGTCGTAGTCGTAATCGTAGTTCTTACTCGCCAAACTTGAGCTCAGCGGCATGATGGCGGTGCCGGGTGGAGTGGGTCTCTCGTCGAGCTGCAAGCAAAAACGTGGCGGTTACTCGGCGGGATCAAACATGCATACTTTACAACCAAAAGTGTGCACGCTCTGCATGCATTCATGAAGCAGCAGGTGTCCAACCAACAGTAGTCCGTCTTACCGTTTAAAGTGCAAAACACGACAAAGTAGTCCGAAAATGAGCCAAAAAGCGACGCGCAATAAAAGTCCACCAGCGTCCTCCGCGGACATTAAATCCTCCCTGCGGGAAAAACACGCATGTGTAGCCGGTAGAAGCGAGCGAGCCGGCCGGCGGTGGCCAAACTCCGAATGTCATGAGCGGCTTGAGAATCACAGCTGAGCCCACGGCAAAGAGGCTTATAAGCAGCCGCGTCACTACCCCCCCCCACCCCCTCCGCCGCGGAAGCGAGTCCCCCCACCCCCTTTAAAAACCCACCTCGAAAACAGCAGCGATTAACTCCTTCCGATGTCTCCTTGAGACGAGGCGACACCCTAAAGAACGAAGAGTTTAACTCGGTTTGTCTTTTTGTGACTATTTTAAAAAAAAAGGGCACTAGCGAGTCGATTATTAGTCCGTCAGGTCAAGCAGGAAGAAGTGGGCGTGGCCATAGTAAAGTGGCGCCTCCATTGACTGAAGGCATGCTAGTCATACTAATGTGGTCAAACCGGGCGAAAATTCACTAGAATTGCTGCCGTTTATAAACATATTCTCCTCAAATAATGTAAATTGACATCACATCATACCTCTATGCCACAATTAATCCTCATTTATTGCCTAAAATTGGACAACTAGCGCCATTTAAGCATGATCAGGAACAGGTGTGGACGCCATTGCAACATTTGCATGCGTTACCTTGTAAAGCGAGGTGAAGTCAGCGAGGATGGACAAATTGGTGCTAATTAGCCACATGCAGGAGGCAGATAATACAAATCAGGCGTGGACCGCAGTTTGAATGTGGCGGAAAATCGTCCAGTCTGCCGCAGGAAAGAGATGGACCAGAGATGGGCGGTGCTGGAGCACCCCATGCTGGTCATTGGAGGTACTGCAAGGACATTCAGCCTCAATAAATCAAAGGTTCATTAAGATGACAGGAACAGAAAACCTTTGTACAAAAAACATTAGGCTACCATTGCTATATAATATTAAGCTAATTGTCTATTATAGGAGACAACCATGACAATTAAAACGGTTTCTAAAGTATGTTGAAGATGAATTGCTCCTAATTAGTGTCTTTGATAATACCTTATTGTGTCCTTACTGTATTACAATATCAACATAAAACATTATAAAATAGTCATCATTTTTGTGCACACTGTCACAAAGTGAGACAAAGTATCAAAACAGTAGAAAACCCCTGACAGGAATATTAGAAGATGCTTTCAAAAAACGAACAACAAAGATGAAAAGGACATCAAACGTAAGTTTCATGACTGATGTCTTGTGCATGGTCTGTGAAGCACACACACACACACACACATTCTTGTATCTGTTACCTTCTTGAGACCTGAGAAAAATGCCTACCTCTTTAGCACCAAGCCTTTGTAGATATATAAAGATTAGTATTTACAACATTAATAATATATACATACTATGCAAATATGAAAAAGCTTGTTGTGAAAAATGGGTTGGAATTTCACAAGAAAAATGTCACAATTTCACACGAAAAACTTTTGACAGTATTATAATAAAAGTCGTAATTTTACTCAACGAAAGTCAGAATTTTACAAGAAAAACTGAACACTTGTGCAATATTATGATAAAAGTCGGAGTTTTGCTCAATAACAGTCGCAATTTTCCAAGAAATGCTTAAAATGTTGGCAATTTTTTGAAAAGAGTCGTAATTTTACTCGACAAAAGTCACAATTTTATAAGAAAACTTTAAAATGTTGGCAATATCATAATAATAATCGGAATTTTACTTGGCAAAAGTATAACAAAAGTCATAATTTTACTCCAAAAATGTCACTGTTTTACAAGAACAACTAAAAAAATTGTCAATACTGTGATATAAGTCAGAATTTATATGACAAATGTCACCATTTTGCATTAAAAAGTAATAATTTTACATAGAAAAGTAATAATTGTACGAGAAATTATAGCAATAATACAGAAACAGAAATAACATTAGAAATTGTTCCCAATTTTATAAGAAAAAAGTAAACAGATTGTGAGAAAAAGACTGCTCTTTGATAAAAAAAATGTTTTTATAATCTTTTGTTAGTAATTTGTTTTTAATCTTCATTATTTACTTCAAATGATTACAGTATGTATCTATAGACATATTTATTTATTTTTTTAAATACATTTTGGCAAAAGGGCCCGCATTTTAATTTCTTACACACACTTGTTATTACATATAGAGGGGGAGCACTTCAAATTTTTACACACACTTATTTCATATGTTGACCAGAGGGGGAGCACTTTTAAAACCGACACACAATTTGAAAAATCCCTCCTTTTTGGGACCACCCTAATTTTGATAGATTTCACCAGCAGGGGTGCAAATGAGACATTTTCTATTAGATGCAATGGTTTCCCATATTGGGACCATGATTTCGGTCCTAACTTGTTTACATATAGAAGGTACTCTCATATGGAAGGTGCTTTTCCTTGTTGATGTCTCAAGAAGGGTAGAAATACAAGAACACACACACGCGCACACACATCACTAAACTTTAATTAAACTGTAATTAAGGCAAGCAAAATATTAGAAATTGCTCTCTGTATGCACAACAGCTGTGCACAACCACAATATGAAATCAGTACATAGAAGAAAGTGTCTGTCAAACATGCTGTTGCCAGGCAGATTATTCACTCTCCACTTACACTTTTATTATGAACAACTCTATTTGGAATGAGGTTCTAACAGTAAAATGTGTTTAATGTTGTGTATTTTCATGATGTCATTAACAAGGTGGGGGACTCCTCAGGCTTCGCTACACATCTTAAAGCACTGCGCTCTGCCAATATAGTCAGTCATTTGCAGACTTATCTATTGAGCATATTCTACATATTTTGGCCTAAATCAAGTCTTATGTTGTATTACAGTAGTACCTCAACTTCTAATTTAATTGGTTCTGTGACAGAGCACCCAACTCAAAACACTTGTATCTCAAGTCAGTGAAATTAATTGAAATACATTTAATTGGCGCTTGGCCCCCCAAAACAGCACAAATTTAACATGTAATGCCTTTTCAAAATATAAGGCGTATTGTTTAAACAAATTAAAAAAACAATACAATCAAATGTATTACAAACAACAACAGTAGTTTTATGAAGTTATGTAATAATTATGTACAGCATTTACCTGAATGAGGGGACTTCTACGGTATCTACTTCCAGCTCCGTCGCTGTCAAACACCCTATCAGCAGCTTTTCCATATTTTTATGGATAAATGTCCGCTGTTTAGATATTATCTTAACGTTCTTAGCTGACGTTAGACCCATTCTGCTTCAGTATGGGCCCTACTTTAATAAGTTGGCAACACTTTTTTAATTGCATAAAAATCATCCACTTCTTTTTGTCAGTACTGTCCTTCACAGTCACATTATTCCGAGAACTTGACAAAACAAAGTTATCTATCTCTAGCTATAAGCTAATACTAGTGAGTAAGACCAGGAGTAGTTGCTCCTAGTGGCCAAATTGTAAGACAATTCTTAAAATCATGATGTTTTCTGATAGTTTCCCCTAAAAGTAAAACTAGATCTTAGTAAAGATACAAGCTATTCCGAAAGAATCCTAGTTCTTAAGAGAGCTTCTAAGGTGAGCTAGGTTAAGAGCAGGGAAAATGACTTTTAAGCGGATTAGGAGTTCCATAGGTAGAGGACCAAATGGCGGACGTAAGAGACGGGAGAGATATTTTCCAGACACTGCATGACGGTGAATTAACGAAACACTACAGTTTGGATTGTGCAGGAATCATGTTTGTAGTTGATCTCTTTGGAGATGCACTTACTTCTCCAAATCAACGCCACAACGCAATACCACCCGAAATGAAAGCCAACCCACATTGCTTCTTATTGCTTGTATTGCATCATGTGACTTCTTCCCGGAAACTATCTGAGTACAAAAAATGTTCCTGCAAAAAGCAGGTAGGAGCAAAACATCTAACTATGCAATGGACTAGATCCCTATGATATATCAAAAAAAGATTTGTCGAGTGATATCAAGGATTACGTCGGTGGCGTTCTCAGACATATGGAACGATTGTGCTGCAGACACCATTCTACATGACAAAACAGATGAAAACTTGGAAAAGCATGGGGATGTACAACTTCTTTGTGTGTGACTGGGTCAAGGATATTGGTATCAAGACTCTCCCAGATAAATATGCATAGTTTTTGCTCAAGTAAGGTTGCCTTTCATGATTTAGACAATCTGGACGAGTATACGGACACTGTGACACTGTGACCTCATACATACAGTTCAATGAGGCGCGCATCATTCCAACGCGCACCAGGGCTTGTTATAACAACGACAAGCCCTGGTTCACACCCAAGCTCCGACAGCTGCCGCTCCAATGATTCTGCGTCCGTTTGGAGAGGACTAAGGACCCTTACGAACTATAAGCCCAAAACCCCCAGGCCCTGAATGACCGGACTCTCGCTCAGGGCCTCAACACACATTACTGTCGTCATGAACGGCCTTCAGCTCATCAACGCTCTGCTCCCCCCACTATCACCCTCTTCACCAACGCCAGCACTTCATTAAAGGATTTAAAGGACTCAAAGAACATCATAGGACTTTAAAGGCCCTCTCCATCCGAGAGGTGGATGTACGCCGGCAGTTCTTGCAGCTGAATTCGCTGGCGTCCTGGTGCAGCCTCAACAACCTGGAGCTGAACGCACAGAAAACAGTGGAGATGATCATGGACTTCAGGAATGTCACAGCCCCACCAACCCCCCACACCCTGATTGACTCTCTCACCCCCGTCTCCATTGTGGACTCCTTCCGTTTCTTGGGCACCACCATCACCCAAGACCTCATCAAGAAGGCCCAGCAGAGGATGTACTTCCTGCGGCAGCTGAGGAAACTTAAAAAGGCCGACCGAGATGCTGGTGCAGTTTTACTCAGCCATCATAGAGTCCATCCACACCTCCTCCATCACCGTGTGGTTCCCCGGCGCCACAGTCCAGGATAAGCATCGACTGCAGCGCATGGTACGTGCTGCTGAGAAGGTGATTGGCTGCAAGCTCCGATCCCTCCAGGACTTGTTCTCCTCCAGGACCAGGAGGCGTGTGGGTCGGATCACAGCTGACTCTTCTCACCCTGGACACAAACTATTCTCCCGTATCCCCTCAGGCAGGAGACTACGGTCCATCCAAACCCACACCTCCCGCCACCTGAACAGTTTTTTTCTACACAGCCATCAGGCACATGAAAAATAACTCCTAACAGTAGCTCCTTTGAATTCCTTCTAAGTCTATAACAAGATCTGATAGCTCAGTTACAGCTCTTGTTATTACCAAATCTGTGTTATATGTGTTTTATGTTGCACGATTGCACCAAGAAAAATTCCTAGTTTGTGAACCCGTTCTCAAACAATGGCAATAAAACTATTCTGATTCTGATTAACTTCGCGTCTCAGTTACAACTCATGTTATTCTATTCTGTGTTATATGTGTTTTATGTTGCACGATTGCACCAAGTAAAATTCCTAGTTTGTGAACCCGTTCTCAAACAACGGCAATACAAACTCTTCTGATTCTGATTCTACTGGCATGTTTGTTGCGGTTGCACTCGCCGTTTACAAGTACGCGTGTTTTCCCCCGTCTTCATCAAAATATAACTATAGATGTCAACATTGTGTATGTGCTGGAAGCTTCATTTATGATTGCTGCCTTTGGTAAAAGCTTAATTACGTTTTGCTCACATTTGCTTTCTTTTATTTAGAATCGCTGAGTTTGTGCTTTTTGAAACACTCGTAGCAAACGTGTTTAAAAATTTAAAATAATATCGAGATCATACTTAAATGGGTAATAATAACCGTTAAAGATATATTATTGCGCTTGTATCGCAAAAACAAGACAACTTGAAGTATCTTTTGACACACAAAAACGTGTGCGCTGTTTATTCTATCAAAGAGACTCAAAAAGGCGGTCACAACAAACCCCCACCTTTGGGTAAATCTCCTGACGGTCACTTAAAGGGGCCGCACCAAATTACTCACTCTTACATACTGTATATGAATGCTAAACAAGAACAACATTGTTATGTGCACAATAGAACAATGGCAGTATATAATGAGGACCACGTCAAGTAAACAGGTGTGGTGAATTATGTCCTTAAAGCAACCGCTACAATATCAAACAAACCTTTAACAAAGTAGTCACTGCAAACTCCATCCATCCATCCATTTACTACCGCTTATTCCCTTTGGGGGCGCTGGAGCCTATCACAGCTACAATCGGGCGGAAGGCGGGGTACACCCTGGACAAGTCGCCACCTCATCGCAGGGCCAACACAGATAGACAGACAACATTCACACTCACATTCACACACTAGGGCCAATTTAGTGTTGCCAATCAACCTATCCCCAGGTGCATGTCTTTGGAGGTGGGAAGAAGCCGGAGTGCACGGAGGGAACCCACGCAGTCACGGGGAGAACATGCAAACTCCACACAGAAAGATCCCGAGCCCGGGATTGAACCCAAGACTACTCAGGACCTTCGTATTGTGAGGCAGATGCACTAACCCCTGTTTCACCGTGCTGCCCACTGCAAACTCATGCATTCTTTAACTCTGCTCCCTTGGACTATAGTGTGAGCTGCATGCTTTTCTCTCGTCGTTTCATAAAATCCTGCACTCTTCGTCCCTTTTTGATTACCTCTCGAGGAACTCTGAAGAATTTTTTTTCTTTTTCTTGATTTGAACGATTCATACAGCTGAAAACCACACAAGCATAGGGCATGGTTTTCTTCGAGAAAGGCTAAAGGTGCCTGGTACCCATTGAGAACAGAGCTAGCTTGACCACCAGGCATATTCATTGGGCAGGACGTGAGTCGGATGTGTCTGACATCGATGCAAGTGGAGCCATTTCTACCCTCCTAAATACCAAATTGGGTTGAAATGTTGAAAGTGCAAAATTACCAGCATGGCAATTAATATGAGCAAATAAATATAACTATCACTACGTCACATACACGGTCCGCTCCCCATGATCAGTGTCAGAGCTTGGTCCGCATTGCCGGCAGACAGTGAGACCTGTTTCCAGTGAGGGTTGGACTCCTCCAGGGCTGCCCTTTGTCACCGATTTTGTTTACAACTTTTATGGACAGAATTTCTCGGCGCAGTTAGGGCGTGAAGGATTTGAATATTTTTAAAGCTAACTACACATTTTTCTAGCATACACATATACCTAATAAAATGAGTACATTGATATTCTTATCATATTTCTGCATGCTAACTACCATATAGTTATTATAGTAAATCATTAGGAATTAATGCAAATGGTTAGTTTTAGTAACACATATAATGGGACACTCAATAAAGCCCTGACATGAGGGGGCAAGGTATTTGCGAGCGGCAATAATCATCAAGATAAGCCTGCAGAGGAACAATAACCATGGAAACCGCAGTCAGAGGGGACAAAGACAACCCAACCCCCCGTTGGGAAAAGACTATATATATATATATATAGAGACGGCGTGGCGCAGTGGAAGAATGGCCGTGCGCGACCCGAGGGTCCCTGGTTCAATCCCCACCTAGTACCAACCTCGTCATGTCCGTTGTGTCCTGAGCAAGACACTTCACCCTTGCTCCTGATGGGTGCTGGTTAGCGCCTTGCATGGCAGCTCCCTCCATCAGTGTGTGAATGTGTGTGTGAATGGGTAAATGTGGAAGTAGTGTCAAAGCGCTTTGAGTACCTTGAAGGTAGAAAAGCGCTATACAAGTACAACCCATTTATCATTTATCATTATATCAGTCTTTGGAAGGAAAGAGAAGACAGACATTTTGTGAGGAGCCAGAGGAAGCAGGATGTCTCCCTTTCCCTGCTTGTGTGTAAACCACATCACCAAAACTGCATTCTTCCACCTCAGAAACATTGCCCGTCTCCGGCCCTCCCTCACATCCTCTGCTGCCGAAACCCTCATCCACGCCTTCATCTCATCCCGGCTAGACTACTGCAACAGCATCCTCTACGGCATCACCTCCAAAACCCTCAACAAACTGCAATACGTCCAGAACTCTGCTGCCCGCCTGCTCACCGGAACCCGCTCCAGAGAGCACATCACACCTGTCCTTCATGACCTCCACTGGCTGCCTGTCAAATACAGAATCACCTTTAAAATACTCCTCACCACCTACAAGGCACTCCATAACCTGGCACCACCCTACCTCTCTGACCTCCTCCAGCCACACGTCCCGTCCCGTTCCCTCAGGTCTAGTGATGCCGCCCTCCTTGAGGTCCCCAAGACCAGGCGCCGAACCTGGGGCGACAGGGCCTTCCCCGTGGCTGCCCCCTCTCTCTGGAACGCTCTCCCCAGGCACATCAGAGATGCCCCCTCCCTCCCTACCTTCAAAGCCACCCTAAAAATTCACCTCTTCACATTAGCCTTTCCAAACTGACCCTGCCCTAGGTGTCTCTTATTTATTTATTTATTTATTTTTTCTAATAAAGTTGTTTTTATCGTCCCCCCCCCCACACACACACACATGTAAAGCGACTTTGGGTATTTAGAAAAGCGCTATATAAATCCCAGGTATTATTATTATTATTATTATTATGAGGGAATTGTATTTCTTTGCTTCCAACAATCACACTGTCAAATAAATCTAAGATGGTGAATCTGAAAATTGACAACGACTTGGTGATCTTGTTTAGAGATTAAACGAACACGCGTAGGAGAAAAAGTACTTCTACTACCTTCAGGCGTTTAGGGGATCCGGTTTGGTGGCTGCAGGATTGGGTCTCTGCTTAGATGATGTGGTTCTGCTGGCTTCATCTGACCAGGATCTTCAGCTCTCACTGGATCAGTTCGCAGCAGAGTGTGAAGCGACAGGGATTAGAATCAGCACCTTCAAGTCCGAGTCCATGGTTCTCGCCCGGAAATGGGTGACGTGCCATCTCCGGGTTGGGGAGGAGATCTTGCCGTAAGTGGAGGAGTTCAAGTACCTCAGGGTCTTGTTCACGAGTGAGGGAAGAGTGGATTGTATCGGTCCATCTTGGTGAAGGAGCTAAGCCGGAAGGCAAAGCTCTAAATTTACCGGTTGATCTACGTTCCTATCCTCACCTATGGTCATGAGCTTTAGATTGTGACCAAAAAGACAAGATCACGGGTACAAGCGGCCAAAATGAGTTTCCTCCGTCGGGTGGCGGAGCTCCCTCATAGAGATAGGGTGAGAAGCCGTGTCCTTCGGGAGGAGCTCAGAGTAAAGCCGCTTTTCCTCCACATTGAGAGGAGCCAGATGAGGTGGTTTGGGCATCTGGGGAGGCGTTTAAAGTTAAAGTTAAAGTTAAAGTACCAATGATTGTCACACACACACTAGGTGTGGCGAAATTATTCTCTGCATTTGACCCATCACCCTTGATCACCCCCTGGGAGGTGAGGGGAGCAGTGGGCAGCAGCAGTGGCCGCGCCCGGGAATCATTTTGGTGATTTAACCCCCAATTCCAACCCTTGATGCTGAGTGCCAAGCAGGGAGGCAATGGGTTCCATTTTTATAGTCTTTGGTATGACTCGGCCGGGGTTTGAACTCACAACCTACCGATCTCAGGGCGGACACTCTAACCACTAGGCCACTGAGTAGGTTGGGGCGCGTCCAACCAGTAGGAGACCATGAAAAAGACCTAGGACACAGTGGAGAGACTATGTCTCCCAGCTGGCCTGGGAACGCCTTGGGATCCCCTTGGAAGAGCTGGACGAAGTGGCTGGTGAGAGAGAATTCTGGGCTTTTCTGCTTAGGCTGCTTCCCCCGTGACCTGATTTCGGAAGAAGATGGACAGATAGATGGACTATGTGAATACTGTGCAAGTGGGCCTAAGTTTTCACAAATCCATCCATTTTTCTACTGCTTCACCCTCTTTGCAGTTGCAGGGGGGCTGGAGCCTATCCCAGCTGCACTCAGACGGAAGGCAGTGTACACCCTGGACAAGTCGCCAACTCATTGCATTTTGTAGGATCATTTTAAAGTATAACTTATGATTCATTGAACAGATATTTTCTTTTATTTGAAATATTGTTAACAAATACACAGGCTTCATAAGATTAGATTCCGTGATTAAGTTTATCGATTTGAGGATCCATCCTTTGCCCATTATCACCAAAAGTATATATTTTTTATCTAGCTTTTAGGATCAACCAATCACAACTTTTAAAAACGATGACTCGTACCTGGCAACGGGGTCAACAAGGAGATGCCTCACGAAGATAGGAGTTTATGTCCATTCCTTCCTCAGAGTTCTTAGACAATGTTCTGGAATCACTCCTAAGCCAAGACTCCTTGCTATGAATTTAAGTCAGGAGCTCTCTGAGAGGATTTACAGAACCTTTAGGAATACGGAACCAGATGTCTAGGGTTGGATCAAACGAGGCTAACTAATGGCTGGGACGCTTGTAACTCAAATGTTTGCATGCAACTGCAACTTAACCTTTGACCAAAAAACGGTAATTTTTTGCATTTTTTTCCATCTTTGACAAATCAGTTAATTTTTAAGGTTAAAGGGTTGAAATTTGGAACACGTCTTTATTTAAAATGACACCATGGCACTTTTTGCAAAGTTATTCCAAATAGGAGATATTGATTTACTCTACACTCAACCCTTTTGCCCATTTTGGTCACCCATTGACTCCCATTGTAACCCATATTTTATAATATGCTTAATACCTGATATGTTACAATGCTTTTGCCATGAATACTGAATGGATCTAAACATGTCCCTTGGAAATACAAGGAAAAATGTTTTGGGGTGTAATTACACCTCTCAACCACTAGTTGATGAGAGGAGCCAGATGAGGTGGTTTGGGCATCTGGTCAGGATGCCACCCGAACGCCTCCTTAGGGAGGTGTTTAGGGCACGTCCGACCGGTAGGAGGCCACGGGGAAGACCCAGAACATGTTGGGAAGACTATGTCTCCCGGCTGGCCTGGGAATGCCTCGGGACCCTCCGGCAGGAGCTGGACGAAGTGGCTGGGGAGAGGGAAGTCTGGGCTTCCCTGCTTAGGCTGCTGCCCCCGCGACCCAACCTCAGATAAGCGGAAGAAGATGGATGGATAGATGGATGGATATTGCTACAGAGAGGTGTGTAAATGGAGTTTTAAAATCATTTTGTGTTTTTAAAGATTTGAAGCGTTGAAAGTTAAAAAAAAATAATTTTGTATGATTTACTTACAGTATAACACTTTTATGAGTTTGACCATTTTCCGGCTAGGATGGAATAGTGTGAGTTTTTGGAAAAACTGTCATAGTTCCAAAAATAATAATGCATCAAAATCAGTTTTGTTATGAATTATTGACCTATTAAAGGCTGTAATTACCGGTACCTCATCTAAAGTATTCCACTTTGTAACTCGTTTTTGAACATTATGCATACTTACTTATAACATTTATTGGAGTACGACCATTTTTCGTGGCTTCGGAGGCTTAACGTAGTTTTGAATAGGGCTGGGCGATATGGCCTTTTTTTAATATCTCGATATTTTTAGGCCATGTCACGATACACGGTATATATCTCGATATTTTGCCTTAGCCTTGAATGAACACTTGATGCATATAATCACAACAGTATGATGATTCTGTGTGTCTACATTAAAACATTCTTGTTCATACTGCATTATTATATGCTCATTTTAAACTTTCATGCAGAGAGGGAAATCACAACTAAGTCAATTGACCAAAACTGTATTTATTAAACAGTTATTAAGCAGTGGCACAAACATTCATGTCATTTCAAAACAGAAAGTGCAAGATTGTCAGAGACATTTTAAAACAAGCTATGAGTGCACTTTTGTGCATGATGTCACTAAGATGACATATCAAAACAACACTAAATTAAAGTGCACTTTTTGTACAGAATGCCACTACAATAGTTTAAAACAAATAAAGTGCACTTTTCTGCATGATGTCACACAAGATATTATTAAGCTATTTTTTTCATACAGTGTTGATGTGGAAATGGTTGCATCGGCATTTTGTTGGTGTGGCACCGAATGGAGATGTTGACATGCGGAGTTTCAAGCACTCTTCATTCTCTAGAAGGTGACTTTTCAAATGATGCTACATATTAGCAGTAATGCAACTTTTTGTAGCAACGCTTTTGCCCCACACTTGACAAATTACGGTTGTCTGTTCGACATATTCCCGCTTAAAGCCAAACCACCGCCAGACGATGGACCCCTGCTGTTTTTCTTGGGAATTAATTCTTCCTTCATTTGTTACCAGATTCGCACCTTCTTTCTCCCATATTACCACTCGCACCACAGCTAACGTTACCCATGCCGCTACCTCTCTGCTCCGCAAGGGCGTATACGTATGTGACGTATGTAAGAAGGTGCGCTAGTTTTACGTCTCTGTGAGAAGGAGAGACAAGAAAGAGTGAGAAATGCCTGTAGTGTAATGCCCGCAGCTAAAAGCAACTGCGTGAGAACGTATCGTATCACGATATAGTAATTTTCTATATCGCACAGAGACAAACCCGCGATATATGGAGTATATCGATATATCGCCCAGCCCTAGTTTTGAATTAAGTCAAATCAAGGGTTAGAGCATAATAATTAGCCTTGAGACAGCTCTTATCTCAAAACAAAACACAAGTTGAAGTACAACTGTATTATGATGTGGCGATTGATGAAGATTGACCTCAATTTCCAATTAAGGGTGACAATAACATGACGGCTAATCTCAACGCTATCTTCGCCACAACGAGCTGACCAACTTTTGGCCTAACAACATTTTTGATGCATTTTATCTTCGACTCCTACCTCATCAATAGGTTGTATTCATCTGATGTAACGCCTGGCTTATTATCTATGCAAGGCTCCAAGTGGTGGGCCAGTCAGCGTTTGTTGCCATTACATTCTGGGCGCAATTTGCCTTTCTTGAAGAAAAATGCCCTATGCTTGCGTTAATTAGGCTATCGGACCAGTGCAAATCCCGGAAAAAATAAAAGTTTATATGGAGTTTCTTGAGAGGTAATCCAAAAAGGGCGAAAGATGTCAAGATTTAACGAAAGATGACAAGAAAAGTGGCACGCACTCCAGTCCAAGGGAGCAGAGTCGGAGAACAAACAAGTTTGCAGTGATCACTTCGTTAAAGGCTTGTTTGATATACTTTCAATGTTTAGTATTTCCCAATTAATTATTATCTTGATTGTATTTGTATTTGATCTTGTTTTGGAGTTCTTAAAACACACTTTTTTGCTACAAGTGTTTTGTAAAGCACCAACTCGGCAAGTCTAAATAAAACAAAGCAAATGTGAGCAACACCTGAAAGAGTTAAGCTTTTACCAAAGGCAGCAATCATAAATGAAGCGTTCAGCACGTACACAATGTTGACATCTGTAGTTATATTTTGATAAAGACAGGGAAAAACCACACATACTTGTAAACGGCGCATGCAACAACAACAAACATGGCTGAAGACGCAAAGTTAAATCATGAAATGCAACTTAACCAAGCAAAAACGATGCATAATTATCCGGGAGAGTCTTGATACCAATTTCTTAGACCCAGCCACACACAAAGAAGTTGTAGACCTCCATGCTTTCCCAAGTTTTTATCTGTTGTGTCGTTTAGAATGATGTCTGGCGCACCAGATAGTTAGATATGTCTGAGAACCCGACTGACGGATAACCCTTGAGATCACCCGTCAAATCTTTTTTCATAACAAATAGGGATAGATTCCATTGCATGGTTTGATTTTTGCTCGTATCTGGTTTTAATGAAAAGATCTAGGCCCTTGGCGTACTCAGATAGTTTGCACTCTGTTTGCTTCACAGTAGCCATGATGGTTTGGTGGCCCCCCACTTTGTTTACTTCCGTTCAAAAGTCACGCGACGGAATACGACCTAAAACAAATCTTCCCCTTGGTGAGCTTTTGACGTGAGCAACAGCGGTACGTAGCAGGACTCGGAAAGCAATGACGGTACATACAAGAATGCACTCCATCTTCAACATCAATAACACAACTCCACATGACATTGGTGAGCGATGTGGAATGACAATGCGGCACACGCAATGATAACAACAGAGAAAAAGGACAACGCCACGACGCAAGGGCGGTGTTCGAAGTGATTCATGGTCATTAAAACTCCACACGGCGGCTATTGCATCCATTTTTAATCCTTTCGTATGCAAAGATCTTTCCTGTGGGTGGTCACGTTTACAGACATGAAAAATTGATGCCAATCGAAGCCAGCATTTCCTTTTGACCATGCGGAAGTGTTTGACAAAGTTGAACTTCTAATTGTGACAAATATAGACATGTATGTATTAATTATGTTCTGTTGAAAAAAGTTGCAAACGGCACCTTTAATTGGTTCCGGACATGACCGCGATGAAAGAATTTCTGCAAAGTAGGAATCACTAATTATGAATTGAATATTTCCATAGCGAGAGCATAAAAACGGTTTACTACTTTCTAAACAAATCTTTTAACATTGTGAGAGCCTGCTGGACATGAAACATCTTTTAGTCACCTTTACACTCTTTTATTTCAATATAGTAATGCTGCCTGAGGCTGAGCCAATCAATGGCCACGATACTGAACAGCATGCTCTGATTGGTTTAGACTTATCTACTTGACAATACTACTGTATTGATATTTTTTATTTTGCAATATATAGAGCAGCCTCTAGGTTGATTGGCAACATTAAATTGGCCCTAGTGTGTGAATGTGAGTGTGAATGTTGTCTGTCTATCTGTGTTGGCCCTGTGATGAGGTGGCGACTTGTCCAGGGTGTACCCCGCCTTCCGCCCAAATGCAGCTGAGATAGGCTCCAGCACCCCCCGCTACCCCGAAAGGGACAAGCGGTAGAAAATGGATGGATAGTAATTTGAACGCTTGAAAATGCCTAATTTAGGGCAGCATTGTTGCAGAATATGCTTTAAAAAAAATACATATATGAAATGTGGTGAAGCTGCAATATTTGCAGCGTGATGTGAGGACTATAATAATAATAATAATCCAACTTCGCTGAAATTCATTTATCACGCTCAGGCCTGAAACCAATTTGCCACAATAACATGAGGTACAACTGTAGATCTTACTAAAAAACATGTTTAACGTCTGATAATTCCTACATCAAGGCAAGATTTTGTACGAAAATAGCACAACATGGGGCTTAATTTTGCAAAGTGCTACTCTCACAACACAATCTGGTAGTCAAAGTGATCAAATGCGTCGATACTTTCTCGATCAATCACGACATTCTCCGCGACATAGCGCCATCCATCAGCAGTAACGACAACAATAGACACCCGATGAGCTACACAGCAAATAATACACTGACAAACCCTAATAATGAATAGCCTGCCACTCTGCATGGACATGACTCAGCAGCCAGGCCTTGAAATGAGGCAGGAAATCCATAAAAGTTCCGCTGAGTCGCTCATCGATGAGAGGACCTGCCCTGTATGTCAAACTGCTTTCGAGCTAATTGTGTCATTAATTATTGATGCCAAGTGTGCGTGCTGGATGATGGCCAGCATCCTGTCATCAGCGTAACTTTGCAGCATTAAACCACAAAAATGTCAACGGTAAAACTTTACAACGGTTGCACGGGCGTGGTCTTCTCACTGGCAAAATGTCTGCCATCAAGAATGTGGGAACGCGTTCATCATACATTCTGGGGTTTCCATGACATTTTTTTTGCTGGTTTGCCAAAAAAAAGGGGGGTGCCAAAATGTCACATGAAGTGTGGCGTTTATGTATTCATGCAGTGAGGTCATTATTTGAGATAATACGTTACTCTGCTTTGTTGTGTAGACGTGACACGCAACAGCCGTCATCAAGGTGAACGCCAGGAAACCTGCAAGAGAGAATTTTAAGAGTTAACGGTGTTGGCAGTCATGTGAGATTTGTAATTTCACCCTCTGTATGATTATTAATTCCAAAAAATCCATATTGTACAATGACTTGACCCCTACAATAAACATGCCAGGTAGGGGCACTGTTTGTCCAGTGGCAGCTTTTTTCCAACAATCTTGTTAAATTGAGGGTAAAACTGCATAATAAAACATACAATACAGTCCATGGTTATGTTTTACTTTAGGAAAAGGATCACGATTAACATAAATTTTACTTTGTACTATAATTTGATCAAATCTGATAATTTCCCATCTGGCAACACTGGTTCCCGGCAAGGTAGCAGTTGCGTTAGATGACCACAAGATGGCAGATTTAATCAACTAAGCACCCACAAGACACATTTTCCTTCTGTTCAAATGTTTGTGCTTGGATGTTACCTTACTTTTAAGGGGAACTGCACTTTTTTTTTAACTTTTGCTCATCATTCACAAACCTTTTATAAGACAAGAACACATATGTTTTTAATGCATTCTAACTAGTAAAAAGAGGTTTGTAAAAGTCAGCAAACAATGGAGGCAATGTGGGTTGCTCTATTCCGCCTATAAAGCGCCCTAAAAAACCTCCATCATCGTTGTATTTACAAGCTGTAAGTATATATGTAATGTAGTGACAGGTACATTCATAATAACATTTAATATTTACGTAGTTTGCTCATTTCAAGCATAATTGCAAAGTTTCAAACACGCATCACAACGTTCACTTTTCCCTTCAATAACAAACACTTAGTATGGGGAAGGCGTGGCGTGGTGGGTAGAACGGCCGTGCCAGCAACTTGAGGGTTCCAGGCAACGTTCCCTCTAAGGTGCGCGCCTGCGCAATTGCGCACTGCTCACGCGTCCTCTGCGCACAGCAAATGAATGCCGCGCAGAAAATCAAAAATCCCATCTGAACTTTAAACAAAATAAACACATTACAATTTATTCTGTATGATTTTGCAATGCAACTCTGTGAGTGACAGGTGACGACAAGAGTGGCCCCAATGAATAAAACAATCTTTGTCAACACAGTTCAATTATCGTCTGTCGAGACACTTTACGGACAGGAATTCCATCAATCACTTTATTGAGCAAAACTGTTTGTAACCACACCAAAAACATGAGTAAAAAAACCTTTTATCTATAAAAACTGGTAATTTTATGCCATACAAACCAGGCTTAAACCAACGTTGTCATCCGTAGTTTCAACAGAAGCCGCTCGCTCTGTCTCACCTGCACCAACACACGCACTCATGGCACTTAGCCAGTGTTGCGTTTATGGCAACACAAAAAGTCGGACAACCCCAACGCCACACAATGTGCAAATGCTGGTTGTAACACTCTGACTCCTCAATCAGATGTGTGCTTAGTTTACTGCCATTTATTAAGAATGTTAATCTAAGGATATTATTCATGAAATATTGTCACTAGATTTCATAAATGCTAATAAAAAGATGTATTTTACAGACAGAAAGTTACAGGAACTAAATGTAATCTCTGAAAGGGATAACATTTCTTTTAAAGGCAGGACCCACAGCCAGACATACAATACTAGCACATAGGTCATGAAAAACATGTTTTTTTGTTATTGTCATTGTAAGAGGGCAAAATCCCTGCCATCCATCCATCCATTTTCTACCGCTTGTCCCGTTCGGGGTCGCGGGGGTGCTGGAGCCTATCTCAGCTGCATTCGTGCGGAAGGCGGGGTACACCCTGGACAAGTCACCACCTCATCACAAGGCCAACACAGATAGACAGACCACACTCACATTCACACACTAGGGACCATTTAGTGTTGCCAATCAACCTATCCCCAGGTGAATGTTATTGGAGGTGGGAGGAAGCCGGAGTACCCGAAGGGAACCCACGCAGTCACGGGGAGAACATGCAAACTCCACACAGAAAGATCCCGAGCGCAGCATCGAATCCAGGACTACTCAGGACCTTCGTATTGTGAGGCAGACGCACTAACCCCTCCGGCAAAATCACTTATATCAGAAAATTATTTTAATAAAACATTTAAATGGTTATGATGTCAGGTTTGGGACAGGTGTGACGCTGGTGTAGCCACAGTGTGCAAGTCTGATGTTGCTCACATGTGCTCCACTGAATGCTCAGGGAGTTTGTGCGTTTGCTCACACACATGAAAAATTAGAGGGAACATTGGTTCCAGGTTCGATCCCCGTCTCCGGCCATCCAAGTCACTTGTGTCCTTGGCCAAGACATTTCACCCTTGCTCCCAGTGGCGCTCACACTGGTGGTGGTCAGAGGGGCTGTAGCCACAAATTGGCAGCCACGCTTCTGTCAGCCTACCCCAGGGCAGCTGTGGCTACAAATGTAGCTTACCACCACCTAATGTGAATGAATAATGGGTTCTCACTTCTCTGTTTATTATTATAAGCATCATGTAGTGAAGTGAAGTGAAGTATATTTACCTGGACACAAGTCGAGGGACTGATCACCCTCGGCTGGGTCGCCCGGGAGAGGGTGTTTGATTAAGACCCGAAACACCCTATGACCCCGGAAGAATCACTGATGATGTGTCCAGGTTGCACCGTAAGGTGTATTATGAAACCGATCCAGTATGGCATTGCCATTGACTTCCAGGAAGAGGCTGGATGACAACCCCGAAGAGTGGTGACAACTGGAGAGACAGTTGACAGCCCGGAAAGACGGCAACCGGGGCAGGGAGGGGTAGCATCCCAAGCTGCAGCTCCCGCAAGGGAGCACCCATATAACGCTGCGAAAAACCCTGAAGACACATAAGACCAAGATAGGCTGACTGAGGAAACCCGTGGTACAACGCACAGGGCCAGTACCTTGTACGGTCCTGATGAGACGTAGGAGGACCCAGGCCAGGACACTCCCCACAGTGCCTGGAACCTCCAAGCACCACCGGCGCAACCCCGGGGCAGACCGTCGGAAGGGGGACGCGTGGCGTGGAGCGCTACCTGGACACAAGTCGAGGGACTGATCACCCTCGGCTGGGTCGCCCGGGAGAGGGTGTTTGGTTAAGACCCGAAACACCCTATGACCCCGGGAAAATCACTGATGATGTGTCCAGGGTGCACCGTAAGGTGTATTATGAAACCGTTAGCGCTTTTCTCTAGTGACTCAAAGCGCTTTTACATAGTGAAACCCATTATCTAAATTACATTTAAACCTGTGTGGGTGGCACTGGGAGCAGGTGGGTAAAGTGTCTTGCCCAAGGACACAACGGCAGTGACTAGGATGGCGGAAGCGGGGATCGAACCTGGAACACTCAAGTTGCTGGCACGGCCACTCTCCCAACCGAGCTATACCGCGTAGCAGTATTGTGAAGTGCTGAACAAGATATACAAACTTTGAACATAATAAAACAATCACTTACTGCATAACGTCTGCTCTCACTGGGATGCTGACTCATGGGATGTTCATATCTTCCCATTTAGATGAAGAATTATTCATAATCCTCACAAAGTGATACTAAAAAAGTGCCAAAAAGAGCGTCTTTTTGTGTCTTTCTCTCTTTCTTCGGGTCTTTAATAGAATGTTTAAGTTGACCAACTTCTCGGTTTATGGCAGTGGGGCGCAGTGTGATGCCAGGGGCAGCGCGTGTGACCTTGGGGAACATGCCTTTTTTTGCCGTACCAGAATATGATGAAGCGTATGTAGCACTTGGCTTTACAGTAACCACGGTGGGAGCGAGGAAAGGCCGGTGTGTTGTTTACTTTGATGTTAATAGGCTTACAATGTTATCAAGAGGTATAGTTATAGCAATTTTATAGACAAATTATACTATTTATAGTCACTGTGGAGAGTGAAGGGGTGGGGGCGAAGTATTTTCTTCTTCCTGGGGGGGCGTAGTAACAGAAAATAATTGAGAAGCATTGATTTATGGCCATGTCCTTCCACTATCCAGGTGAGAGGCATGATTTATAATGTAGAACAGAGGTGTTCAAACTTTTTGACTTGTGGGCCGCATTGGGCTAAAAACATTTGGTCGAGGGCCGAAAGCCTGTTAAGTAACATATACTGTATATAGATATTTTTATATGTGTGTGTGCGTGTGTGTACCGGTTCCGGTTCACCGTGCGTGACTGCTCGCTGACTGCTCGCTGTTTCGAAAAAGCTAAGTATCGTTCTATTTGTGTGCTTTTAAATTGTTCTGCAGCTTTCTTTATTACTTTCTCAACATATTTAGTAGTACTATTTAACTTGCAAATCACCCGATCTCTGTCTCTCCACCCCTCCCGCAGCTAGCTAGCAGATAGCTGCTAAGCTAACGAAGCTAGCGCGGAGAAAGGCGTCGCCGGGCGCCGGTCAGAAGGAGTCTACTCCTGCACACCGTGACCAGGACTTCTCGGAAGACAGCAGGAACTTCACTCGGTGACAGATAACACCGTGAGTATGGCTTCCTGCGCGTCTTGCACCTTACTCACGGAGAGGCTGGCTCTGCTAGAGGGCCGTGTCCGCCAGTTAGAGCAGAGTAATCTCGTAACTTTAGATGTTGCGGACACATCTGCTAGCGTTAGCTGTAGCGAGCTAACTAGCCCAGCATGTAGTAGTCCTAAGCGGCCTACAAGCTACGGTGTACCGGTTGAGACGCATAATAGATTTAGCTCTTTAGCTAGTCCTACACCCCAGTCTACCGGGCACCACACCTTAGTCATAGGGGACTCCATCACCCGAAACATAAAGCTTAGCAAACCAGCCACAATTAAGTGCATCCCGGGGGCCCGAGCACCTGACATAGAGGCTAATCTTAGGGAGCTAACTCGCAACAGGCCTAGTAAACACGTACGACAGGCTAATCGCACCACTAGTTATGCGAATATAGTTGTACACGTTGGCTCCAATGACACTAGAATGAGACAGTCAGAGATTACAAAGAGAAACATAGCCAGGACTTGTGATCTCGCTAGAAAGATGTCCAGGCATCGAGTAATTGTCTCTGGCCCCCTGCCTGCGAGAGGCAATGATGAGAGATATAGCAGATTAGTCTCGCTTAACAAGTGGCTGGCTAGCTTCTGTAGACAACAGGGACTAACGTTTATTGATAATTGGCCCTCTTTCTGGGGCAAACCAGGCTTGCTGATGAGGGACGGCCTTCACCCTAACCAGGAAGGCGCCATCATCCTGTCTAAGAATATAGACTACTGTTTAAGTCACATTTGACTAACTACACTAGAGCAAGCCCGGTCACAGGCAATTACAGAGCCTGCTAGTCCGGGTGAGGAGTCAGTTAAGCTAGAACTAGCCAGCGCCAGGCTGGATAATTCCTGTACGCATAGCAATTTTCTTAGAATAACACACAACTCACATAATGTGTTTTCTGTTGTGAATGTGTCCGGGGTAGATATGCATTCTACTGAGGTGGCAAATCATGATGCGTTCAGTCGATCGCAGCATCAAGCAAACAATCTGAAAATTCCCGTCGTATCAATTCCTAGATATGGTCGAAACTATTTAAAGTGCACTACGTATAATAAACGTAACATTATTAATATTTCTACTACGGATAATTTAAACAAAAACTCGTCAAAACAGCCCAATACTTATAATATGGGCTTTTTAAACATAAGATCATTGTCTCCCAAAACGTTATTAGTTAATGAGGTCATTAGAGACAACAATCTTAACGTCATTGGTCTTAGCGAAACCTGGCTCAAACCAGACGAATTTTTTGCGCTAAATGAGGCATCTCCTCCTAACTATACGAATGCGCATATTGCCCGTCCCCTTAAAAGGGGTGGGGGGGTCGCATTAATATACAATGAAAACTTTAACCTTACCCCTAACCTAAATAATAAATACAAATCGTTTGAGGTGCTTACTATGAGGTCTGTCGCACCGCTGCCTCTCGATATGGCTGTTATCTACCGCCCCCCAGGGCCCTACTCGGACTTTATTAATGAATTCTCAGAGTTCGTTGCTGATCTAGTGACGCACGCAGACAATATAATCATAATGGGGGACTTTAATATCCATATGAATACCCCATCGGACCCTCAGTGCGTGGCGCTCCAGACTATAATTGATAGCTGTGGTCTTACACAAATAATAAATGAACCTACGCATCGCAACGGCAATACGATAGATCTAGTGCTGGTCAGGGGTGTCACCACCTCCAAAGTTATGGTACTCCCGTATACTAAAGTAATGTCCGATCATTACCTTATAAAATTCGAAGTTCTGACTCATTGTCAACAAACTAATAATAATAATAACTGCTATAGCAGCCGCAACATTAATGCCGCCACAACGATGACTCTTGCTGACCTACTGCCTTCGGTAATGGCACCATTCCCAAATTATGTCGGCTCTATTGATAACCTCACTAACAACTTTGACAATGCCCTGCGCAAAACCATTGATAGCATAGCACCGCTAAAACAAAAAAGGGCCCCTAAAAGGCGCACCCCATGGTTTACAGAGGAAACCAGAGCTCATAAATTATCATGTAGAAAGTTGGAACGCAAATGGCGCGCGACCAAGCTTGAGGTTTTCCATCAAGCATGGAGTGATAGTTTAATATCGTATAAACGCATGCTTACCTTAGCTAAAGCTAAATATTACTCAAATCTCATCCGCCTCAACAAAAACGACCCAAAATTTTTGTTTAGTACAGTAGCATCGCTAACCCAACAAGGGACTCCTCCCAATAGCTCCACCCACTCGGCAGATGACTTTATGAATTTCTTTAATAAGAAAATTGAACTCATTAGAAAGGAGATTAAAGACAACGCATCCCAGCTACAACTGGGTTCTATGAACACAGATACAACTGTATCTACGACGGATACTGCAATACAAAATAGTCTCTCTCTTTTTGATGAAATAACATTAGAGGAACTATTACAGCGTGTAAGTGGGATAAAACAAACAACATGTTTACTTGACCCACTTCCTGGGAAACTTATCAAGGAGCTTTTTGTATTATTAGGTCCATCAGTGCTAAATATTATAAACTTATCACTTTCCTCTGGCACTGTTCCCCTAGCATTCAAGAAAGCGGTTATTCATCCTCTGCTCAAAAGACCTAACCTTGATCCTGACCTCATGGTAAACTACCGACCGGTGTCCCACCTTCCCTTTATTTCGAAAATCCTCGAAAAAATTGTCGCACAGCAGCTAAATGAACACTTAGTGTCTAACAATCTCTGTGAACCTTTTCAATCCGGTTTCAGGGCAAATCACTCTACGGAGACAGCCCTCGCAAAAATGACTAATGATCTACTGCTGACGATGGATTCTGATGCGTCATCTATGTTGCTGCTTCTTGATCTTAGCGCTGCTTTCGATACCGTCGATCATAATATTTTATTAGAGTGTATCAAAACACGTATTGGTATGTCAGACTTAGCTTTGTCGTGGTTTAACTCTTATCTTACTGACAGGATGCAATGCGTCTCCCATAATAATGTGACCTCTGACTATGTTAAGGTAACGTGCGGAGTTCCTCAGGGTTCGGTTCTTGGCCCTGCACTCTTTAGTATTTACATGCTGCCGCTAGGCGACATCATACGCAAATACGGTGTTAGCTTTCATTGCTATGCTGATGACACCCAACTCTACATGCCCCTAAAGCTGACCAACACGCCGGATTGTAGTCAGCTGGAGGCGTGTCTTAATGAAATTAAACATTGGATGTCCGCTAACTTCTTGCAACTCAACGCCAAGAAAACGGAAATGCTGATTATCGGTCCTGCTAAACACCGACATTTATTTAATAATACCACCTTAACATTTGACAACCAAACAATTACACAAGGCGAATCAGTAAAGAATCTGGGTATTATCTTCGACCCAACTCTCTCGTTTGAATCACACATTAAGAGTGTTACTAAAACGGCCTTCTTTCATCTCCGTAATATCGCTAAAATTCGTTCTATTTTATCCACTAGCGACGCTGAGATCATTATTCATGCGTTCGTTACGTCTCGTCTCGACTACTGTAACGTATTATTTTCGGGTCTCCCTATGTCTAGCATTAAAAAATTACAGTTGGTACAAAATGCGGCTGCTAGACTTTTGACAAGAACAAGAAAGTTTGATCATATTACGCCTATACTGGCTCACCTGCACTGGCTTCCTGTGCACTTAAGAAGTGACTTTAAGGTTTTACTACTTACGTATAAAATACTACACGGTCTAGCTCCGTCCTATCTTGTCGATTGTATTGTACCATATGTCCCGGCAAGAAATCTGCGTTCAAAGAACTCCGGCTTATTAGTGATTCCCAGAGCCCAAAAAAAGTCTGCGGGCTATAGAGCGTTTTCTATTCGGGCTCCAGTACTATGGAATGCCCTCCCGGTAACAATTAGAGATGCTACCTCAGTAGAAGCATTTAAGTCCCATCTTAAAACTCATTTGTATACTCTAGCCTTTAAATAGCCCCCCTGTTGGACCAGTTGATCTGCCGTTTCTTTTCTTTTCTCCTCTGCTCCCCTTTTCCTTGAGGGGGCGGGGGGCACAGGTCCGGTGGCCATGGATGAAGTGCTGGCTGTCCAGAGTCGGGACCCGGGGTGGACCGCTCGCCTGTGCATCGGCTGGGAACATCTCTACGCTGCTGACCCGTCTCCGCTCGGGATGGTGTCCTGCTGGCCCCACTATGGACTGGACTCTTACTATTATGTTGGATCCACTATGGACTGGACTCTCACAATATTATGTCAGACCCACTCGACATCCATTGCTTTCGGTCTCCCCTAGAGGGGGGGGGTTACCCACATATGCGGTCCTCTCCAAGGTTTCTCATAGTCATTCACATCGACGTCCCACTGGGGTGAGTTTTTCCTTGCCCGTATGTGGGCTTTGTACCGAGGATGTCGTTGTGGCTTGTGCAGCCCTTTGAGACACTTGTGATTTAGGGCTATATAAATAAAGATTGATTGATTGATTGATTGATATTATATTAATATAATGAATATATAATTAACCTAACTGGATACGAAGAGTATGTGAAAGTTTGACTTCTACCTTGTTTACTTCTGAGTCGTTGTGGCTATATGAATAATCTTTGATTGATTGATTGATTTAACCTCCTTAAAGTTTTGTCATCAATCAGAAATATCAAGCAGCTAAAATGCTCCAAACATGGATAAGTGTGGAGAGTGTTTCGCATTTTCCCCACCATCCTTTGTTTTAAATTTGATTTAAATGGGTGTAGTTTGGAATTTTTTTTTTATGGTGAATAGAATTTAAAAAAATAATATCAACAAAGTTCAGTGACCATGTCTGTTGTAATCTTGTGTTGGTTGGATTTTTTTTGCACCATGAGGTATTTTGCATTGGGCCATATAAGTAAATGCTGCACATATAACCATTCAGAGCTTACTAAAGGTTATTCACCTGAAATCCTCATGGTGCCCACATGGTGGCGACCAAATAGCAGCATCGAAGATGTAAGACTTTTAATATGAATGCAATCTCCCTACGGGCAAGATTCCTTATAGCCCATGACGTCTCGACGGACCAATTTGAAGATATCGGCGGACCACTCTTGGCCCTCGGGCCGTAGTTTGGACAACCCTGATCTAGAATTAACTTTTACCAACTCATGAAGGGGATGAAGCAGCTTACCGGCTGACGTTGTCAATATAGCAGCATAAATTAGCTCTGTGATCACAGCGCCGGTAAAACTAGTTTGTCTGCGTATGGTGTTTATTTATCGCTAATACTTGGTTAATATTCAGGTCACGAGATGTAAGCGGAGTATTGCTGGCTGTTTGGAGATTTTTTTAGAGGGTTTTATGGGTGAAATAGTGTATTCCCATTAGCTGCATTGTTAGCCACCTGCTGTATTTTACAGAAAGTTTTCAGTCCCATTTTAATGGCACAATTACTGGGTTTTAAATATAGATGATTTTACTACTCAGTGACCTAGTGGCTAGAGTGTCCGCCCTGAGATCGGTAAGTTGTCAGTTCAAACCCCGGCCGAGTCATACCAACGACTATAAAAATGGGACCCATTACCTCCCTGCTTGGCACTGAGCATCAAGGGTTGGAATTGGGGGTTAAATCACCAAAAATGATTACCGGGCACCGTCACCAAAAAAAAGTTAAAGTACCAATGATTGTCACACCCACACACTAGGTGTGGCGAAATTATTCTCTGTATTTGACCCATCACCCTTGATCACCCCCTGGGAGGTGATCAAGGTGATCATGGGTGAAATGCAGAGAATAACTTCGCCACATCTAGAGTGTGTGTGACAATCATTGGTACTTTAACTTTTTTTATTCTCTGAGATCAGGTGGAAATATTAATTACTTCTGAAGTTGATGGCAAAAACTCAATAAAAAGTATTATGGCTCTCAGTTTGACCACTGCAAGCAGGAATCGCAACAGTAAAAAAAGTTAATTATCATTTTAGAGCTATTACCTCACCCTAAAACACACAACTGCAGACAGTGTTTACTTTAAAAAAAAAAGACTTTGTCAGTAGACATTTGGAAATGAAATATTTTTGGACTGTGTAGCTGTCTGCTTGTAAGCATACATCTGACTTTACTTAGCGCTGTGAAGGAAAGCACGCCTGCTAGTAAGCGCTGTGAAGGAAAACACGCCTGCTAGTAAAAGTGTGAGGCGACTGCCTACCATCCCCTCAGGCACCGTTATATGCACAAACAAGTTTTTTTTGTTTTTGTTTTTTTAAATAGCTTTTCTTACCACATACTTGCCCCTACCCGAGTTACACACTGCTGCACATTTAATAAGAGCATACTTGTTAAGTGTCAAAAACAGGATGCATGTAAAGCTATGATGGCATATCATCACACTATGTTGACTTACAGCTAAAAATGCACATTTGCAGCAACAAAGCCTATGCTTCTTTGTCCCATATCTTTGACTCTGTTGACAGGAAATATACAAAGCAAGGGGTGTGCTTTGTGTAAGAGTGTTATGTGCCTGGGCAGACAATATGATTGGGTGTTTCCTCAGACAATGTTTTGCAGCCGAACAGAAGTCAAGGTTGCGTTATGTTACATAATGAGTGTTTTGGACAAAAAAAAACACATCTTTTTTTGTATCGTCAGCAGTTATTTTGGTTTGACTTAACTTTTGAGCAGCAGACTAAACACCAGTGATTTCCCCCCCAAGGAGCTTTGAAAATACTTCTGCATTTGCAGTGTTTACAAACATAAACTTTATGATTCTGTCCACTAAGGGTCAGCATTTGACATCTTTTTCCAAGTGAAATTATTTAATGCATTAATGTATATGGTGCACAATATTTATGCACACGTTAAAGTCGACAATGCTCGCAATGGCGTTAATGGAGAGTGTGCCTGGTGCGCATGCACCAGCTGACGTACCACATGGCGTCATCGACATACAGGATAAACACGGTGGTTTATGGATTAAATGTCGTGCAAATATGTTATGGATGTTTATGAGGGGCGTTACTTGCCTCCTGTAAAAAAGTGTGCGGTTTTAAAGTCACCTTTCCACCCCCCCCTTCCTCGCTGCCACTCTCCTCCCCTCCCCTCCCCTCCCTCCTCCTCCTCCTCCTGGGTGATGATTTGCGAGGAAGATGCGCGCTCTCAGAGATTTCCGCCGACATTCGCCCTCGCTCGGCCGCATCGACGCGCTGTTGTGACGCGCCGCCGCCGCCACCGGAGCGCCTCGGCTCCTGCCGCCGCGGGACCCACAGGTGCTTCGCGCGCCTTCCAGCTGTTTCGACGAGCCGCCCCCCTCCCCCACCTCCGCTCCAGTTCGCCCACCAAACGAGCTCCTCCAGCCCGAGCGAGACCGAGGCAGATGCCCGTCGCACTGCTGTCACCCCGGCTTCTACTATGGTGGAGTTCCCATCCCTGAGCCCTTACTGGCCGCTGCTCCGCTTCCTGGTGCCTCTGGCGATCACCAATGTTGCCATCGACCTCGGCGAGCAGGTAACTCTCTCTCTCCGTGTGCCCCCCCTCCCCCGGTAGGCGTTTAGGTTCGGGCAGGAAGCTGCTTGCTCGCGGCGGCTATTGCTAACGATGACTCGCATCCTCCACTCCTCACACAAAATGACAACATTTCGACGGTGTAGCCTTAGCTAGCTTAGCTTAGGTGTGTTTGGAGAAGATGCGTGTGTCATCACCACCTGCCTTGCTAAATCAGTGTTGCTGTGATCAGGCGGCAGGAAGCACAAGGAGATGTTGGGATTAAGCTTATGTAACTGTTAACCTATAAATAGCCTTGCTTCTGTAAAGGGAAAGGGCAGCTGGAGTGAAGGTGGACTTAAGACTCTCTAACCGGTTCTTTTTATTATTGCACGCCGGGACTTGACTCCCTCTCATCTGGTTGGTCCTCCAGGCCCTCAACAGGGGCATCGCCACGGTCAAGGAGGATGCGGTGGAGATGCTGGCCAGCTACGGCCTGGCCTACTCGCTCATGAAGTTCTTCACGGGCCCGATGAGCGACTTCAAGAATGTGGGCTTGGTGTTTGTGAACAGCAAGCGCGACCGCAGGAAGGCCGTGTTGTGCATGGCGGCGGCGGGGACCATAGCGTTCATTCTGCATATCCTGATAGGTGCGTGCCAATCCTCAGCCCACTTCCTGTCAGTGCGATGTGTTCTTGGTGACTCGTACGACTCACGTGATGTGTTTTCATGCAGCCTACACAGACCTGGGCTACTACATCGTTAATAAGCTCCACCATGTGGATGAGTCTGTGGGCCACAAGACCCGGAAAGCGTTTTTCTACTTGGCAGCGTTCCCTCTCCTGGATGCGATGGTGAGCCTTCTGGTCCTAATGTTCGACCGGTGTTGAAAAATGACCCCGGGCAAATCTTCTTCCTGTAGGCGTGGATTCACGCCGGCATCCTCCTCAAGCACAAGTACAGCGTCATCGTGGGCTCAGCCTCCGTCTCCGACGTCGTGGCCCAGGTACCGTAACCCCACGCCCTCCACCTTAACTTTTCGGTACTCTAATGTTGAGGAATTAACTACAGTTTTGGGGCATTTAAGGGGGGTGGGGCTCGAGAGTGTAGTTTGTTTATTGATGGGTAAACAAAAAATAAACACTGAAGATTATTTCCTTTGTTCAAGGCTGGGCAGTGATTATCAAACTGGTGGTATGCCAAATAATTAATAAATATTCAACCATACAGTGTCACTGTTCAAACTGTGATGTAATGTTACAGTGGCCAAAATGTTAAATATACTTGTTAAATAAAATATCTGCCTTGTTTTTAATGAATATTTAGGCCTACTACACTACTGTGTTTTACTGTTGGTCATTAGGGTGGTACTTTGAGAGCCAAGCGTTCTAAGAAATAGTACTTGGTGAAAAGAAAAGTTTGAGAACCAGTGCGCCCTCTACGGTTGTCAAATGGTAGTGATGTTCTTGTGCCACTGCGCCTTGTTTCTACCAAGTTTAGTAGGATACTTAAAGGTGTGGCAGTATATTTGATAAGAGTATTATATTATATTTTCTTTGCTCCAAGGCTCCCCCTGCTGATGTGAAGTGGACCTTTGTACAATTTGGCAGGGTTGTAAAAAAAAAAAAAAAAAAAAAAAAAAAAAAAGCCTAAAATAACTACTTAGTGGGTGTGTGCCCAAGGGAGGCGTGGCTAGACAGTAGAGTGTGCTGATTGGTCAATAGAAAAATGACTTATTTAATGCTGCTAATAAGTGAAGTTGCAAAACTATGTATAAACTTTAGATTGATGATTCAAGATGGCAGCCATAACAATCTGAAGACTTCATAAGTGTGGCTGTAAGGATGTTACTGCCTCCCCCGGACTTTTGCGCCTTGTTTCGACAAAGCGGTGCAATTTGGTACCACTTTTTGGGACGCAAGACACAAAAATGGGGAAAAAAACCTAAGATTGTACGAATGAGGAAAAAAAAGTGCCATGATATAATCTTGCATAGCATACACACACATTAAGGAATGTGGAAATCTTACTGGATCACACGGATTGATGGTGGTTCTCTTCTCGCAGATCGTGTTCGTGGCCATTCTCCTCCACAGCAACCTGGAGTGTGTAGAGCCTCTCCTCATCCCCATCCTCTCCCTCTACATGGGCGCCTTGGTCCGCTTCAGCATTGTGGGCCTGGGTTACTACTGCAATATCCACGACGCCATTCCCGACTCCAGCGGACTGGATGTTGGCGTGAGTGCCACGAGAGCTCTGCGCCAGAGGAAAAACAAAGAGAAGCTGATTAGCGAGATGTTGTTGCTCCTGTGCAGGGCGACGCCACCATCAAGAAGATGCTGAGCTTCTGGTGGCCGCTGGCCCTCATCCTTGCCACACAACGCATCAGCCGGCCCATCGTCAATCTCTTTGTGTCCCGAGACCTCAAGGGTACCACTAAGGCCACAGAGGTGGGGCTACTTTTTCAATGATAAGAGTGGTAGATATAGGGATGATTTATTCTATAAACACAAGACATGGCAACAAAACTGGTAGCTAACTCCCTCCGGAGTTTTCTGCTGTGCACGCTTCCACAAAGCTATTTCCCGGAGAGACCTAGAAACAAGTGACAACACATTCCTACCTGCGCTACCTCGTGTGTGTGTTACAATAACAAGCCAACACACCTGAACCTCTCATATCTGCAAAAATATTTTTAAAGAGTCTGGGTGTATCTGCTTCAATGACATATTTGCTGTGGTTCCAGGCTGTGGCTGTGCTCACAGCGACATACCCAGTGGGTCACATGCCCTACGGCTGGTTAACTGAACTGAGGGCAGTGTATCCTGCGTTTGACAAGGTAAACGGCACGCACGCACACAAACACACAAATCATTGTAAAACCCTTTGTTGATTTGTTGTTTTGTTAACACGCTCATCATTCCCACAGAACAACCCCAGCAACAAGATAAACGCTGGCAGTCCCGTCACCAAGTCGCACATTAAAAAGTTTACATTCTGCTGTCTGGCCCTGTCGCTAACGGTAAGGCTCGTTCACATGTTTATGAAACAAGACAACATAACCTCCTTGGTGCAGTTACAGTAGTAAGTAACATTCCACTTTGGCGTAGTGAAGTGTAGTGTTTCAGTATTCATTTCCATCTCGGATTGTTTACGTTCTCGCTTGACTGAGGTGGTGTCAGTTTCTCTTGATTTAGCAATGTAGCCTTCACCTTCCAAGTGACAATGCTACAGAGAAGAAGCATGGATATACTTTAGAGTAGTCAGTGTACAGCTTGTAAAGCAGTATAGATGTATTATCCACTGAAAATAATAGCTGGCAACACAAGTGAGTACACTGCACAAATTGTGTCCCTTGTGTGAAGTACCAAGCACTGCCTTAATCCTTTTAGGCATGGACTTTCACCAATTTCGCCCTTCCATGTTGACATCAATGGTGGAGCGGGTTGGTTTTCAGACACATTATTCGTTCATCCCCTTGAGCAGGGGTATCAAACTCAAATACAGAGTGGGACAAAATTTAAAACTGAACAAAGCCGCGGGCCAAGGTTTAACAAATTAACCTTTTAATAGGGACCCAAACAAGTTTTGCATTGAATATTGAACAACCAAGGCTTATATAACTTTTATAGTGACATGCAAAATCGAGTTTCAAATAATAATAATAATTAAAAAATATCAATGGCATATCAAATACAATTTAAATAAAAATTGGATGCCTCTTTTCTATTTGCAGCCTTCTGAGGTAAATATCAACATTAACTTTTAAACCAACCATTCAGGACTTTAAACTGCTCAGTTTGCAACACACTGATCTAATCTGATGTGCCCAAGCCAGACACCTGGCATTTTTTCTTGGATGCTAGTTCATTAATGTCAGGGCTCAGGCTTTGAGCTGAGGCAACCTTCATTATAGAACGAAGGTGTTCATCAGTCATTATATCTCGTAGTCCACCCGGACCACAGTCTTGGGGGCGTGCCTTAAAAGGCACTGCCTTTAACGTCCTCTACGAGCTGTCGTCACGTCCGCTTTTCATCCATTCTAACAACGTGCCGGCCCAGTCACAAGATATGTGCGGCTTCTGTACGCACACACATGTGAATGCAACGCATACTTGATCAACAGCGATACAGGTTACACTGAGGGTGGCCGTATAAACAACTTTAACAATAAATATGTGCCACACTGTGAATCCACACCAAACAAGAATGACAAACACATTTCGAGAGAACATCCGCACCGTAACACAACAGAAACACAACAGAACAAATACCCAGAATCCCATGCAGCCCTAACTCTTCCGGGCTGCAATATACAACCCCCCCCCCCCCCCCGTGCGTCGGTTGAGGTGGGCGGGGTTTGGTGGTAGCGGGGGTGTATATTGCAGCCCGGAAGAGTTAGGGCTGCAAGGTGTTCTGGGTATTTGTTATGTTGTGTTTATGTTCTGTTACGGTGCGGATGTTCTCCCGATATGTGTTTGTCATTCTTGTTTGGTGTGGGTTCACAGTGTGGCGTATATTTCTAACAGTGTTAAAGTTGTTTATCCGGCCACCCTCAGTGTAACCTGTATCGCTGTTGATCAAGTATGCATTGCATTCACTTGTGTGTGCGTGCAGAAGCCGCACATATTATGTGACTGGGTCAGCACTCGTTGGACTGGGTGAAAAGCAGACGTGACGATTTTCGGGAGGGGCACTGAAATTTGGGAGTCTCCCGGGAGGGTTGGCAAGTATGACAATTAGAGAATTTTAGCCCGCGGGCCAGACTTTGACACCCATGCCCTTGAGGATGCCCCACAGGTACTCCTGGTTCTAGGTTCCTTCTTCAGTGTGATCATCTTGCAGGTGTTTCAGAGACCTTTTTTACTTTCACGTTTTGGCGGTCAGCCGCAGTCTTCCTAAAAAGTGTCACGTGACCACTGTCAGCTGTATTTCCTAGGCGTGGCGAAGTCGATAGACCTGACAGATTAGATCCACTTGGGTGGCCAAGTCCCCCCCTACATCATCAGGTTTGTCGGGTTGGCCACGCCGAGGGAGTACAGCTGACGTGAGACTTTGGAGGAAGACTGCAGATGACAGTCAAAACATGTCAGGGTACAAACATTATCTGATGTACTTGGAAAAAAAAAAAGTGTCTGAATATTACAAACTAAAATACAGACTTAATAAGGAAAAATCGTCCCAGTACATGTTGGAATTCATGTTTTCTTTAATGAACCACAGGTCAACAGCTTTCATGCAGCCACAGACCATGACATGACATCGTTCACTTGTGTTGCCAGTGAATTTGACAATAATGGCTGTTTGATGCAATAAATAAATCTGAAGCTACAAGCTGTACACAGACTACTCCTAAGTGTATCGTAGTTTACTGTCTACAATATTGCCCCTTGAGAATACACCTCTAGCTAAATATGAGAGTTGTGTACTTACTTACGTGAGATACTGTACAGCCAGCATGCAGGACAAAACCTGCATGTGATCCAACACTTGTGGAATAGTGCTGCATGTCAAAAGCGTTCCAGTACTGGTGCAACCGGTCCGCAGCAATGAAGCAAAATAGAGTGAGGCATATGGAACAAGGTCGAAGGGCAACTTCTGCATTTCAAACATGTAAAGTTGGGAGGCCGACTGTGTCACGTGGCCCCACTGCATGTGCCCTTCCCATGCTTGTGGTGTCAGGTTGCACCAAGTCCAAAAAGAAAAAAAGAGGGGGCTCAATATTTTGGCATTTAGAAAAAAGTTAAAGAGGAACTGCACTTTTGGGGAAAAAAGGGGAAAAAAAGCCTATTATGCACAATCTCAATGTCAGACAAGAACACATGTTTTTTTCTTTTTTTTATGCATTCTAATTTGTACTATACAGAAAGTATGAGGGGGCTAACAATGCAGCTAATGGGAGTACTCTTCCAGTCATAGAGCCCTCTAAAAACATCCAAAAACCACCAACATTACTCCATTTACATCTTGTGACCTAAATATTAACAAGTATTAGCGATATTGTTATTATAAGCGCTAACGCAGAGAAACTACTTTTAGTGGCAAATTGAACTCAGAAAGCTAACTAGTATGCTCAGCAGCGACAGTGTTGACATACTGGGGTGATGAGCTGCTGCATCGCCTCTGAGCTGGTGAAAGTTCATTCTAGATTAGAAATCCAGCGCTCAAATTTTACCGCAGCATTTGCCGCGACCGCCCTCGTCATTTGCCGTAATGCCCAAAAAATTTACCAACATTTGCGGCAAGAACATGCCGTGACCGGCCTTGACTTTTAACTTGTTAATGTACAAGGGATATAATGGTTTAATGATATAAACGGTATAATGATAATTTGCGATAATTCCCGACGGTTAGTAATACCGTTTAATTTTTTAATGACCGAAAAACAATCATTTATTAATGCATTTTCAGCAACACGAAGTTGGGTGCATGCGCACTGGCGTCGTTTGGCTCATGGCGGGCCAACGACACCGACTTTGCTGCGGAGATTTTCCCTCGGATTAAACGGAGCCAAGCGCTTGGTTTAACGTCATTTTTCCTCGCTTCCCGCCGTGTGTTTAAGAGCTCACTGCTGTGTTTAGATGGAGACAGGTGTGGACAATATTGTCCCCACACAAAGTATACAGCGAATGAGAAAACTATTTGATGTTGTGCAGCAGGTGATGTGTCGCGAATGTTGTCACAACTTGTTTATATAGTCTTTACTTTATAAACAAGTTATAACTGCAAACTGTATCAGTGTTCAAATAACATCAATACTAGCTATAATGTTTTGTCATCTCATCGAATTGAACGCAGGCGGTGAAGATTGTTTATTCGATGTGAGAGGGATCACTCCGGGTTTTTTTTGTTGGCCAAACTGTTGTACTTAGTGTATGCGTGTACACGGCTCAAACAGAGACTTGTCATGAAGTCACGATTGTGCGCTGTCAGTTCAACAACACTGCCTTGCTGCCTTTAAACACACTATCAGAGGATTTACTGCGTGTTTATACATAAACATGCTGCTATTTTCACTCAACATGAATAAAAAAGACACATCAAAAAGGGCTTTGCGACACTCCCGCTATGACAGTCAGTTGTTTTGGATACGATCGCTGTCGGACCTCCACCTGATGGGACAACTTTGACAAGAAATACTTTTTGCTCTGTCATAAGAAAGGTGCATCATTATCTTATGTTTTAGTCCTTATTTAACGACAAATCATGAAGTTAACTTAAGTGTCTTGCTTCCATTTTTGTCGATGGAGACGAGCATGCGTGTAAAAAGAGACCAAGCAGTTAAAAAAACATGGTCCTCCTTGTAGTGTGTTCTAATGTTAAAGACAATGTACACTTCATTGCACATGTACCATATCACTATATTCATGATTAAATGCTTTATAAATACACGAGAGTTTTGGAGCGGCGCACGCATGTCTGTGCGCTTTCTACAGGCACTCAAACATGCGAAAGGGGTTCCTTGGCTCGTTAGTGCATGCTAATTTTAGAAATAATGTACACTTCACTACACATGCAATATATCACTGTGGACGTCTTCTTAACCCCGGGGTTCTTTTGGACCAACAGTATCACGAAACACCCCTCTGATGCGGAGTTACAATAGTCGTTTTATTCTTTTTTCCTTTATAGAGTCTCTGTTGCTTTGTAGCAGTCTTTTTGTTCATTGCTCTCTAGGTGCTTTTCAGTTGTCTCTGGCAGGGTTGGGGGCGGGGGTTTGGTGGTAGCGGGAGTGTATAATGTAGCCCGGAAGAGTTAGGGATGCATGGGATTCTGGGTATTTGTTCTGTTGTGTTTATGTTGTGTTACGGTGCGGATGTTCTCCCGAAATGTGTTTGTCATTCTTGTTTGGTGTGGGTTCACAGTGTGGCACATATTAGTAAGAGTGTTAAAGTTGTTTATACGGCCACCCTCAGTGAGACCTGTATGGCTGTTGGCCAAGTATGCCTTGCAGTCACTCATGTGTGTCTGCAGAAGCCTCATATAACATGTGACTGGGCTGGCACGCTGTATGTACAGGTTGTAGAGGGCGCTAAAGGCAGTGCCATCACGGCACGCCCCTATTATTGTTGTTTGGGTGAAAATCAGCAGACATTGAGAGAATAGTTGCCCTGAAATTCGGGAGTCTCCCGGAAAGGCTGCAAGCGCCATTCATATAAAACTTGCGGGCCGCACTAACATTACATTTTCATATTAAGGTGCGGGCCACGTGTCTGACACCCATGGTTTATACATAGCACAAAGCAAAAAAAAAACTTTGTATTCAGTGTTATTTCATTTTAAATTTCAAAAGAGTTTTGTGGCTCCCATTGTTTTCTTTAATTTGTGAAACGGGTCAAAATGGCTCTTTGAGTGGTAAAGGTTGCCGACCCTTGGTCTAGTATATCAAAATAAACATAATAGAGGTGTAATGCCACCAAGTCAGCTGTTGCTTTTTTAGGCTTCGGATTGGACAAAATGTGCATGACAGCAGGTGTATGCGATCATTTTAAACTCAAATATGCGTTTTTGAAACTCTTCGTCTTCATGTGGACATGGCCTTAGTGTTTCACTAAAGCTTAAATCTGTTTAGCACACAGCTTCTAACGCTTGTAGCGCATCCTCCTTATAGTCACGCTCAAAAGCATAACGTACTGGATCATCATCATCATTTGTCAAAAAGTAGTCTTTGATAGCTCTCAAGTCTATTATGATTAGTAGTTTTGTTGAAAGGAAAATCGAACGTTGTGATACGTCTGTCAAATTAATATACCGCTGTATGCTTACGTAATCACATGTTATTATGAATGTGCATAGTAACATGTAATTACTACATTACATATATACTTACAGCTTGTATATAAAACGTTTTTGGATGTTTTTTAGTTCATTTACAGGCAGAAAAAAAGATTCCCATTGGCTCCATTGTTAGCTGACTTGCTTAGGTTTATTTCCGAGTTAAAATGCACAAAAAATAATACTTATCATACTTAAAGATTGTGAATGATAGGCAAAAAAAAAAAAAAAAGTGCAGGTCTCCTTTAAGAAGCTGTTTGTCCCACAAGAATCACATAAAACGCATCTCACATTCCAAAGCCACAGGCATGCAGGTGAAAATAATAAGCACCACCTCTCCAAAACAAAAACAAAAAGTGCTTGCATCACTAAATGAGGAAAAAAAAGTCTCGCACTCATCATGTTTACACTAGCTTTATGAGCAAAGCCAATGAGAAGCCCTTATTTTAGTATGTGTGCGCGCTGACAGCACCCATGCCAGAACTTGTTGAAGTATGGAATGAGAAAAAGCGTCTGAGTACCTGCTTCACCATGCCAAAATATTGGTGCCTAACATGAGGTTGTGCAGCAACATCACATTTTCCCTGTGCACACAATTTTTTGTATGATTTTATTAATTGCATGCACAAACGTATTGTAATAGTTTGTGAAACTTGAGGGGCGTGTTTGAGATGTGCATCTAAATACGAATTTATGGCCCTTGCTTTGTGCAGCAGGAACAGGAAAGGGTGTTCCCCACACTTAGGCGCATACAAGGAAATACAGAAATTGGGTGTGTCCCAATACTCTAGTCTACCTCCCGCAAGGATTCATGTTGTTTCATGGCTTCAAAAGAGCACAAAGACTTCAAAGCCTGCTAGGATAATAAACTAATTAATTGCAAAGGGCCGCGGCCAGCGTGTCTATTGTGGCAATGCAAAAACATTAATTAGCTTTTTGTTGTGTGTTTGTGTGTGTAGCTTTGCTTTGTAATGTTCTGGAGCCCTCACGTGTCCGAGAAGATCCTGGTGGACATCATCGGGGTGGACTACCCTTTCGCCTTGTTGTGTGTGGTACCGCTACGGATTTTCTCCTTTTTCCCCCTTCCAGGTAAAGACACAAACAGTTTAGTTTCACAAAAGGAGCCGGTGTGATGATGTGTGTCTGTGTGCGTGTAGTGACAGTTCGAGCCCACCTGACCGGCTGGCTCATGACTCTGAAGAAGACCTTTGTGTTGGCCCCGAGCTCAGTGCTCCGCATCATCGTCCTCATCACCAGCCTGGTCGTGCTGCCGTACATGGGGTAAGGCCCCCCCCGCCATCCTTTTCCCTTTCCCATGCGGGGTCACACAGTTCACCGTGAGTCATGGTAATTGTCGGCTGTTGCAGGGTTCACGGGGCCACGCTCGGGGTAGGGTCCCTCCTGGCCGGCTTCATTGGGGAGTCCACAATGGTTGCCATAGCAGCCTGCTATGTTTACCGACAACAGGTGAGGACAGATGCTAGCATCCCGCTGAAAGCGCTTTTAGCATAAAAGGACCATTCATAGGCTATAAAACAACACATTCTTTTGTCCGCAGCTGCACAATTTGGTCAGGTTGTTGTTCAGTATGTTTTCATTTGTTAAAACGTGAAATACATTTTGGTAATTAATATATTAAGATATATCATCTGCAGAACCATACATCTGTATTCTCAGATGTCCCACAATATTGGAAGTGTGACATTTTATATTTACATAGATTAAGATGTTTTTTGTGTGTCTATGGCTAATCTTAATTTTGTTTCGCAAGTACAGTAGAACCTTCATTTACGAACCTCTCTTTTGCGAACTTTTCAATTGAGCCCAAAATGCCTTTGTGTGCAAACCATGTCTTCATTTAGTCAATCATTTTGTGTCAGGCCTGCAAGCAAAAAGCAGGGCGCAGCATTGTTGGGGAGGCAGATCCTCCACTTTACTTGCTGCACTCCTGGTCACTTCTCAGCGCTTCAGTGTGTTTTTTTCACTTTTGACAAGTTGTGTCCATTTTGCCAACTCTATGAGTCCCAAAAAGACAACAGACCAAAGTAGAAAGGATGAGGTCATTGCTGTAGTTAAAAAAAACCCCAAAAAAAACAGACTATTTGCGATGGGTACATGGTGCTCAAGTATGGAAGAATCATCGAAGCAGGCTTCGTACTATAGCAAGTTGTAATTGTGATGAGACAGGACTTTTCTGTAAAACAAATTTGCCAAAGCAGACTTATTTCACAGCAGAGAAAGGAGCTCCTCTTGTTCAGCAGCGTGTCTTTCAAGTCACACATACGCACTTCCCGTTGTCCCTCTTTCTGTTGCTTCCTTCTAGTCAGCTCCTCCTTCACCGATGTTAATTTATAGTAAATTGATTCCACTTTTTAAAATGTTTATTATTGTAGCCATATGGTTTAAAGGTTCTTCTGTGTGTGCACGTGTTGGCAGAGCAGCTTGTTAATATATAGAAAGTTGATCCATCACTTCCTTGTTATGTTTGTTTGATATACAGTACTGTATAGCACTTTATATTGTGTTGAAAGTGTACAAACCTTCACTAAAATATGGACTTTTGGCAAGAATGGAACCCATTCTTCATATTTACATTATTTCTTACAGATAAATTTGCTTCACTATACAAACTTTTCAATTTACAAACCCTGTTCAAGAACATTCTAAGTTCATAAATCGAGGTTACACTGTAGATGGTTGATAACCCGAGGACCACCTGTTTTGCAAAAAAACGAGCATTCCCTGACATTCCGTCTTGTCGTCTTCACAGAGGAACAACGAGATGTCCAACGAGCTGGTGGTGGAGGGCGAGGACTCTGCCCCCATGAGCGAGGTGTGCTCTCGCTCTCAGATGGACGCCATCGAGGAGGTCCAGGAGGACGACGACGAGCGGCGGGAGTGAAGGCGTGGACGGTGAGGCAGACCTCCGCGAGTGTTACAGTGCGGGACGACGAGGGAGGAGCGCAAGGAGTCCGATTCTCCCGACTTTGTGACGCCACCCTTCCTCGGCACGGTGAACTTACATCACCATGACGACGCACACTGTAAACCAAGCCATGCACCTCCAAGTGTTGATCAAATCAATGTAAATACCGTCTGAGCATCATCACTTCAACCTTCCTTTGTGTTTACTGGTAAACAAGGGAATAAAAAAAACATGTGGGACGATTAGTTTTTTCTCTTCGCAGAGCAAGAAGGGAACATCTTGCGAGGCGGAGTCCTAAATATCTGAGTTGAATTCTAGAAATGTTGTGGGACTTGCTGGATTGTGCAATTGTGTTTTACATAAAGTGGTGTACAGATTATTGTTTTCTAAGGCAATGTGTATATTTGATTGCAAGGAGGGGTCGGGAATCCCTCATTATATCACAACGTATTCACTTCATACGGTCTGTTTAGCCAAACATCTTTCTGCTAGTGTTCAGACTGTCCCATGTGCTGTATATATTGTACAGACATTCTTATTTGGCAAATAAATTGCTTTATTATTAAGCCGCCTTCTGTTGCTTTTAAGCAACGATGGAAGGAGACGACGTAGAGAATTGTGCTTTCGTTTTATTCATTCAAACGCCATCAGCAAGAGGACAATCCCTGCCGCTGTTGACTTCTGAGACACGCCACATACATTCATTCTTGTGCATTTTTTTTTTCTAAGGCAACATGGAGGACCAAGCTGGCCTTGGCAACGAGATCCAGCGGCTGGTGGTCGAGACTGAGGCCAGCCCTTGTGGCAACATTGGCACGTGTTCCTCCTCAGTGGCTTGACTTGGCTTTAAAAAGGCAACGTGTTACACGTCCACTTTCACCCAACTTTGTCGCAAAAAAATATGGCGAGCACCTGATTCTTCTTTCGGCAGTCGTTCAATTAGACTTTAAGAATAAATTAATGAGATTACCCTCAACTTAAAAAAAGTGCCATGATTCCAGTGTGAAGGCCAAACACGTTAAGGTGGCACTGTTGGCAAAAACATGTACACACTTCTTCCATTTGACGGACCTGAGGTTTGGGTTTGCGTGACAGGACAGCGTCTCAGCTAGACTCCGCCTCCTCGGCTGTCTGGACAGCGTCCGCGACGGGCACGTTGTAGTGGCGGTCGTCTTCGGTGACGAGGCTCACGCAGGGCCACTCGCCCTTATGGTCGTCCGGGTAGTAGGTGACAAACTCCTCTGTGTCGACCATATAGAGCCTGTACACCTGGATGGTGCACCGCAAGGCGTAGCCCAGCAGGAACATCTCCACCTGGGTAAAAGTCATAAAGAAGATTTGTTAAAAGTGAGCAGAGAATAACAGTGGAAGAGAACCGCAACAAAATTAAATCAATTAAGTTGCATTGTAAACAAGAACAAAAACACGCACACTTAACTGTTATGAACCAACAGTCTCACACTAGATTTTAAAGTTAAAGTCCCAACGATAGTCACACACACACTAGGTGTGGTGAAATTTTCCTCTGCATTTGACCCATCCCCATGTTCATCCCCTGGGAGGTGAAGGAAGCAGTGAGCAGCTGCGGTGGCTGCGCTCGGAAATGTATTCACATATTTAATAGCTTATATTTAATTTGTAAATATATTTTACAAGTAGGTACCAGATAAAAATAATATGTAATTTGCGAAATCTTTTTTTTTTTTTTTTAAGTAATCATCAAATTAAACAAATCTATTAAACTGACTCGGCACATCCAATCATATAATTGTATATAATTCACAATATAATTCGATGAGATGGCGACTTGTCCAGGGTGTACGCCGCCTTCCGCCCGATTGTAGCTGAGATAGGCTCCAGCACCCCCCGCTACTCCGAAGGGAATAAGCGGTAGAAAATGGATGGATGGATTACACAATATTAAGCAACTACATGGAATTAAATCCATGGTTTCTTACCATGGTGTGTGTGGTCATGGTTTTTAAATTGGTGTATGTTATTTTTTTCAAATATCTTAGAATAGCATATAATTCAATAATCTGCCATTACCATCATGTGTACAACACCTGGAAAAAATGATGGAATCTTTGAGGATGTTCATTCAGTTATTTAATTTTGTAGAGACAAAAACAGATAGCAGACATGTCAAAACTTTAATCATCTCAAATTGCAACTTTCTTGCTTTAAGAAACACTAAAAGAAATAAAGATTATAAATTGTGGCAGTCAGTATCAGTTTTCATTTTTAGATCAAGCAGAGTGTAAAAAACTATGGAATCACTCAGTTCTCAAGAATAAATTATGGAATCATGAAAAACCAAACACTACAGCAAAACACGCTCAAAGTTCGATATAAAGAGGTCATTGGGGTCCATAAAATACTGATCCCGTTTTCCTGAGATCGCGTTTTATAGAAATACTTTTTTTTTTAACTTCATGCGGTTAGCTCGGCTGCCTAAATCTGCTTGGTGGATAGTGACCCGACGTGACGTGACGTGCCATTTGAAACGACTTTAGTTTTGTGTCATGTCCTTTATTGTTTCACAAAATTAGATAATTGAATAAAACCTGCAAGATTGGTCATTCCATCATTTTTTTAGGGGTTGTAGTTACAGACCTTGCAACATTTGGTGTATGCAATCCAGTAGATCTCCTTCCATGCACTTTTGTTTAGGGTCCATACTTGGCAGAGACTTCATTAATGTTTGGGGTTAAAGTCTTTGCTGTTGAAAGGCCTACTGAAACCCACTTGTAACGCAGGTGCCAAATTTATACCTTTTTGAATTTGACTGGTATGCTCTTGCTTACTAGTTACTCTTTGAGCGCTGTGCGTGCTTCCTGGTCACGTGACTGCCGCGGTCCAATTAGCTGGGCTTATAAGCCGGTAGCAGGAAGTGGCCAGCTGACAGATCGATTGTTTGCTCGAGAGCGGACTACCAGCGCCTGAGTTTTTTTTTCTCTCTCTCATTAAGCTGTTGGCCAGGCTTTTCTTGTTTTGATGGCGAGCTAAAGAAAGGAGCATCTAGTCCAAGGAGTATTCTTGGAGGATTCCAGCCAGAAACCCCACCACCTGTTCGGTTTGGGCGGGTAGGAGGCTCTCGAGCCGACCCTTTACATTTTTTTTTTTCCATCTTTAACCTGCAGTACACGAGCTGTACTGCCATCCTTTTTTTTCTAAGAACTCTAAGTCTGAACTGAGATTTATTCAGATCCAGAAATATTAATTAATGAAATTTGAATTGTATGTATGTATATAGTCACTGTTGTCCCGATTTATTTCATGTTGAATGGCCATTCAACTTATTGTATGTATATATCTGCTGTCCCTCACAAATTGTCTAATACACGGTGTCAAGCAAACTACAGTTTAAGCTCTGCCTTCTCTCTCCAAGTCGAAAACCCTAGTCTTCTGTTCTGAGCCCATAAAACCCCGTATATACAGTATTGCATTAAATTTGTAGTACGTATAGGTTACAAAATTAGTGGCGAGCTAGCCAGGAGAGAGAGCAGCTTAAGTTGTGTGTTTGTGTCTGTGTGTGGACAGAGAATAACTTTACAATGGACATAATTGAGAAACATGGCATAAATATACATAATGCAGTATTGATTGAGTGTGATACAAAGGCTGAAGAAAATGAAGAGGTCGTGGATTTTTTGTCTAAATACGGTTCGATTGGTCAGTGTGAGATTATTGATGATTGGGAATCTGAGTTTAGGCATAAATGGGTTGTTGAGTATAATTTTACTGATGCTATTAACGCGCTGCGTCACATTTTGCCTTACACTTTTGTGAGTCAAAATGGTAAAATTTATGAAATATCCGAATTGTCCGCTGTTTGCGCTACTCGCATAGAGAAACAGAAAACAAACGCATATTTATCTGATTTAAAAGAGTTAGCTAAGCTAACTGGTAAGGACTTTACGGAGGTCCTCAACGATGTGATGTTCCTGCTTGGTCACTCTGTTACGCAGCTTGGCCCAGTCCAAGCTAAAACTCTGCCAACTTCTGCTGCCCAAGCAACACAGTCAAATCCCACTGCCACTACCGAGAGTCAGGAATTGCTCTCCGATCACACTGAACATAAACCCCAATCCCAAACTAGAACCTCTCTCCCAAATATTGCTGCACCTACCTTGAACCCACCAGAAGTCCAACGTTATGTGGTTGAGCACATTGTTAAAAACGAAGACAGCGCGATGCTTCATCTCTCCAGCCAGCGTCTCAGAGTATTTTCTGGGAGGTTGCCCCGGCCTCAGAATGAAACCGATTATGAAACATGGCGTGTTACTGTGGATTTACTGTTAAATGATTCCTCTGTTTCCGATTTGCAGCGATCACGCAAAATCTTTGAGAGTCTTCTGCCTCCCGCTGCCGACATGGTCAAGCACTTGAAGCCTGAAACACGGCCTGCAGTCTATCTCCATATTCTGGATTCAGCGTACGGCACTGTGCAAGACGGAGATGAGCTTTATGCTAAATTTATGGACACGTTCCAAGACGCAAATGAAAAGGCATCATCATACCTTCAGCGGCTGCAAGTTGCTCTCAATTTAGCTGTCAAGAGAGGGGGAGTTCCATACGAGGAGACCAATAAACACCTACTCAACCAGTTTTGTAGAGGCTGTTGGGACAATGTCTTAATCTCCGAGCTCCAACTCAGGCAACGTAAGCAAAATCCGCCATCCTTCGCTGAACTATTGCTGCTATTGCGCACAGAAGAGGACCGAGAAGCAGCTAAGACCCTTCGCATGAAGCAGCATCTCGGCCCATCCAAGACAAGAGCCGCAACTCAAGCACAATACGCTTATGCTGGTGGGGAAGATCATGAAAGTACAACACTGGAAAAACTTACAAAGCAACTGGCAGATATACAGAGACAATTGACAGCTTTGATCGCCGCCCAATCAGGAAAAAAACAAGCTGTACCAGCGAAGACACCATCGACTGGTGCTGGTTCCCCACATGCCAAACCTGCTGCTCGACACTACGGTTCTGCACAGTCTGGACCAAGACCCGGTTATTGCTACCAATGTGGTGAAGAGGGGCATATTAAAGCAACATGTGACAGTCCCCCAAATCCTGCTCTGGTCTCATTCAAGAAAAGACAACAGGCAGAGAAGCTGCAGAGATGGAAGAAGTCAAGCACAGGTCATTCTTTAAACTGACCCCAGTTCCTGTTACGGGACGAATTGGAACTGCTTTGGATCAAAAATGTCCCAAGAATCTTACAACTGTTACCTGCACTGAGCTTACTCCTTCTTCTCCAATCACAAAAACATGTCTACCGAAAGGGTTGATTGGATCGAAATGTACAAGTGAAGTCCGCATCGCTGGTCAAGTGTGCTCCTGTTTACTTGATACTGGATCCCAAGTTACAACTGTTCCTGTGGCAGTTTATAATAAATATTTTTCTCAAGAACCTTTGAAGTCTCTCTCTGACCTTCTGCAAGTTGAAGGGGCAGCCGGCCAAACTGTACCCTACCTGGGCTACATTGAAATGATAATTACATTCCCCAAAGATTTTGTGGGTGCAGACACAGAAGTAGCAACACTAGCACTTGCGGTTCCGGATTCCCGTCCAGAGTTTCAATCACAAGTACTGATTGGTATGAATACCCTTGAGCCATTGTACGACCAATATGTGGAAAGAAATCAAGGCACTTTCCAGCCAGAGACACATGGATACAGAGCTGTCCTGCAACTGCTCCAACTGCGGCGCCAACAAACACAGTTGGGCAGCGAAGGTGTTGTGAGGGTTTCAAGTAAAGGATCAGTCACAATTCCCCCAGGACACACGGTTGTGGTTGAGGGCTCCATCCATGGCAACACTCCAACTGCAGGCTGTTGTGTACTCATTGAACATCCCTCATCTCCAGTGGCTGGTGGACTCTGTGTGACAAGTTGTCTCATTACCATTGCAAAGAATACCCCCCATAAAGTTCCCGTCATTCTCAAAAATGAGTCAGAGCAAGAAGTGTCCATTCCATCTCAGAGCACCATTGCAAATCTCGTCATGGCACCTCAAATCTTGTCACATCAAACTTCTCCCTCATCCGAACCCATTGCAAGTTCTTCGCACCATCTGCATTTCGATTTTGTTGACTCACCCATCCCAGAGGAATGGAGAGACAGGATTATAAGCAAACTGAAAGAAATACCGGAGGTCTTCTCTTGTCACGATCTGGATTTTGGAAGAACTGGACAAGTCAAACACCACATCAAACTGAATGACGAGACACCATTCAAGCAGCGCCCAAGGCCAATACATCCACAGGATATAGAGGCAGTTCGACAACATCTGCGAGATCTTCTAAAAACGGGAGTAATCAGAGAGTCCGATTCTCCTTTTGCCTCGCCTATTGTAGTTGTGCGCAACAAAAATGGTGATGTCCGTCTGTGTATTGACTACAGAAAGCTAAACCTCCAAACCATTAAAGACGCCTATGCCCTCCCCAACCTGGAGGAATCATTTTCAGCGTTGACTGGCTCAAGATGGTTTAGCGTGCTGGATCTCAAGTCTGGTTATTACCAGATTGAGATGAATGAAGCGGATAAAGCAAAAACTGCCTTTGTTACCCCGTTAGGATTCTGGGAGTTTAATCGCATGCCGCAAGGCGTTACCAATGCTCCCTCAACTTTTCAGCGCCTCATGGAAAAGTGCATGACAGATCTTCACTTGAAAGAAGTTCTTGTGTTCCTCGATGATTTGATTGTCTTTTCACAAACCCTGGAGGAGCATGAAAAGCGCCTGCTAAGAGTCCTTAACCGATTGAAGGAATATGGCCTCAAGTTATCCCTGGAGAAGTGCAAGTTCTTCCAAACCTCTGTACGGTACCTGGGTCATGTGGTGTCTGAGGAAGGGGTGAAGACTGGTCCAGAGAAGATTTCTGCCTTAAAGACCTGGCCAATTCCACGCACCCTGAAGGAGCTAAAATCATTTTTAGGATTTGCTGGTTACTACCGAAGGTTCATCCGGGGATATTCCGCAGTAGCCAAGCCACTGAATGACTTGACAAGGGGCAATACACCACCCCGTAGGACTGGACAGAAAGGGTCCAATTTCAAGTCACACGGCTCGAAACATACACCTTTTGGAGGAAGGTGGTCGTCAGAATGTCAGAGTGCCTTTGAAACCTTGATTGAGCACCTAACTACTGCACCTGTTCTGGGGTTTGCAGACCCGAAGAAGCCATACATATTACATACAGATGCTAGTGCCATAGGTCTCGCTGCAGCTCTTTATCAAGAGCAAGATGGTCATTTGAGAGCCATCGCGTATGCTAGTCGTGGGTTATCCACAAGTGAGTCGCGATATCCTGCTCATAAACTAGAATTTCTAGCATTGAAATGGAGCATTACAGCCAAATTTCATGATTATCTGTATGGTGCTAATTTTGTTGTGGTTACAGACAACAACCCATTGACATACATCCTGACATCTGCTCAACTTGATGCTGCCAGTCACCGTTGGCTTGCTGCACTTTCAACGTACACTTTCACGCTTCAGTATCGGACTGGCAAGCAAAACCTCGACGCTGATGCACTGTCACGCCGTTCCCATGATTCCTCTCCTGATACTTCCTCTGATCTAGATCTCGTCCGTCAGTTCACCGATGGGCACAGCAGTGAACCAGGATATGAAATTTCCCCAGAAGTCGTTGCGGCCATTTGCCAAAGTCGTCTTGTGAAAAACTGCAATTCAACCAGTTCTACCGATTACCCTCCCATCACACTGGTTGAGTCCATGACCACCTCTGCCAAAGCCATCCCTGAGAGTTATCTGGACGAAAATCAGCATGGGTTGCTGGTTGTGCCAGCCTTGTCCATTGAGGAAATCAGGGAGAAACAGAGATCTGATCAATCCATCCGAGAGGTCATTCACCAGTTGGAAACGGGAGAGCATGTACCCCCAACAGTGAGACACGAGCTTCCCGAATTGTCCTTGCTTCTTCGAGAATTGAACCGCCTGCAATTGGTGGATGGTGTCCTCTACAGAAGAAGGAAAGATGGAGATGAAGAACTTTTCCAGCTCATTTTACCTGAAGAGTTGAGGGCTTTGGTTCTGAAAAGTCTTCGTAATGACATGGGACACCTAGGTGTTGAGCGAACACTAGACCTCGTACGCTCTAGATTTTTTTGGCCACATATGTCAGTAGATGTTGAAACCAAAATCAGGACTTGTGACAGGTGTGTCCGACGAAAATCCCCACCAGAGAGAGCCGCACCCTTGGTTAATATCACCACCACTAGGCCACTTGAGTTGGTGTGTATGGATTTTCTATCTCTAGAACCTGACCAGAGTAACACCAAAGACATACTTGTTCTTACAGATCACTTTACTAAGTTTGCTGTGGCTCTACCTACCCCTAATCAAAAAGCACATACCGTTGCACGTTACTTATGGGACCACTTCATAGTTTACTACGGCATACCCGAGAAACTTCATACTGATCAGGGACCAGACTTTGAGTCTAAGCTCATAAAAGAACCCTGTGAGATTGCTGGTATTAAGAAGACAAGAACTACTCCATATCATCCACGAGGGAACCCGGTAGAGTGCTTTAACCGAACTCTATTAAGTATGCTTGGAACCTTGGAGCCCAAGCAGAAGAAGCGATGGAAAGAATATGTGAAACCACTCTGCCATGCGTACAATTGTACCAAGAATGATGTAACTGGCTATACACCCTATGAATTAATGTTCGGTCGCTCACTCCGCCTTCCAGTCGATCTTGCTTTTAGTCTTCCAGTCCGAGGAAAGCAGTCAAAGTCACATTCCCAGTATGTTGAGCATTTATGTTCCCGGCTCGAGCAAAGTTTCAAGCTTGCTGCTAGATATGCGCAGAAATCTGCAGAACACAATAAAAGAAGATTTGATAAACGAGTTACCCCATCTAGTTTGGACGTTGGTGGTCGTGTTTTAGTTCGCAATGTGAAACTGCGAGGAAAACACAAACTTGAGGATAAGTGGGAGCGTGAGGTATATGTCGTTCTCAGCCGTGCTGGTGACCTTCCAGTATATACAGTGAGACTAGAAAGGGATGACAAGGCTCCAACTCGAACTCTTCACCGTGATCTTCTCTTGCCCTGTGAGTCTCTTCCGAGTGATACTTTCCAAAAGTCTCCTGAGGCAACGCCTCCTCGCAGGCCAGTGACCCGAAGCCAGCAGCAAGAGACACCACTTAGTGAGAATCATGACAATTCTGAAGATGAAGATGATTGCCAATTACCTCTATTTGCAAACCTTTCACCTGGAACCTTAACTGTTGAAAAAAACATCCTACCATCACTTGACAATGCGCCAGAGTGTATACTTACTGAACCTGTGAAACCTTACTTACCTGATCTAGGGAAGTCCTCTGCCAATCCAGCCACATCGCCGCCTCCATCTGTGGGAGAAGATCATCAACACTTACCTGCATCCAATGAGCCTGTTAACTTTTCAGCTGAAGAACCTGAAATTGGAGAACAAGATAAAATGGATGGAGTAACGGAGAAGAGTGGCCAAGCAGAGACATCCCCAGAGTCTACCAACCCTGCCCTTACCCAATCGGTTGTGTTTGACTCTGAGGTTCTTAATGCGCCTGATGTTGAACCTGATGCTATTCGTCGTTCTTCAAGACAGCGACAACCCCCTAAGCGATTTGGTTATTCCACGTTGGGTAATCCTTTTATTTCAGTTGTTCAGACGCTTTTCCATAGTCTAGGAGATGCCTATGGTGAAATACTTGGTACCACCCCTGCAGGGAACTCTAGCTTAGAACTACCCGTTCACATTATATAGTATGCACACGGAGGTGCACTATCTTAAGGGGGGAGGGTGTAACGCAGGTGCCAAATTTATACCTTTTTGAATTTGACTGGTATGCTCTTGCTTACTAGTTACTCTTTGAGCGCTGTGCGTGCTTCCTGGTCACGTGACTGCCGCGGTCCAATTAGCTGGGCTTATAAGCCGGTAGCAGGAAGTGGCCAGCTGACAGATCGATTGTTTGCTCGAGAGCCGACTACCAGCGCCGGAGTTTTTTTTCTCTCTCTCATTAAGCTGTTGGCCAGGCTTTTCTTGTTTTGATGGCGAGCTAAAGAAAGGAGCATCTAGTCCAAGGAGTATTCTTGGAGGATTCCAGCCAGAAACCCCACCACCTGTTCGGTTTGGGCGGGTAGGAGGCTCTCGAGCCGACCCTTTACATTTTTTTTTTCCATCTTTAACCTGCAGTACACGAGCTGTACTGCCATCCTTTTTTTTTTAAGAACTCTAAGTCTGAACTGCGATTTATTCAGATCCAGAAATATTAATTAATGAAATTTGAATTGTATGTATGTATATAGTCACTGTTGTCCCGATTTATTTCATGTTGAATGGCCATTCAACTTATTGTATGTATATATCTGCTGTCCCTCACAAATTGTCTAATACACGGTGTCAAGCAAACTACAGTTTAAGCTCTGCCTTCTCTCTCCAAGTCGAAAACCCTAGTCTTCTGTTCTGAGCCCATAAAACCCCGTATATACAGTATTGCATTAAATTTGTAGTACGTATAGGTTACACACTACTACCGACCACGCAGTCTGATAGTTTATATATCAATGATGAAATCTTAACATTGCAACACATGCCAATACGGCCGGGTTAGCTTACTAAAGTGCAATTTTAAATTTTGCGCGAAATATCCTGCTGAAAACGTCTCGGTATGATGACGCCGGCACGTGACGTCACGGATTGTAGAGGACATTTTGGGACAGCATGGTGGCCAGCTATTAAGTCGTCTGTTTTCATCGCAAAATTCCACAGTATTCTGGACATCTGTGTTGGTGAATCTTTTGCAATTTGTTCAATGAACAATGGAGACAGCAAAGAAGAAAGCTGTAGGTGGGAAGCGGTGTATTGCGGCCGACTGCAGCAACAGAAACACAGCCGGTGTTTCACTGTTAACATTCCCGAAAGATGACAGTCAAGCTTTACCATTGGCCTGTGGAGAACTGGGACAACAGAGACTCTCACCAGGACTTTGAGTTGGATACGCAGACGCGGTACCGTGAGTACGCATGCAGCTGTGGCTTCCAAACATTTGATCGCTTGCCCGTACGTGCGTGCCGCTATGTGCATGTCACGTACATAACTTTGGGGACTTTGGAGAAATATATGTGCTGTATGAACTTTGGGGAGGTGAACGGTACTTTGGGCTGTGGGGGATTGAGTGTGTTGTGCAGGTGTTTGAGTTGTATTGGCGGGTTATATGGACGGGAGGGGGGAGGTGTTTGTTATGCGGGATTCATTTGTGGCATAATAATATAAGCCTGGTTGTGTTGTGGCTAATAGAGTATATATATGTCTTGTGTTTATGTACTGTTTTAGTAATTCCCAGATGAATATCAGGTCCCACCTGCCTCTCACAGCATCTTCCCTATCTGAATCGCTCCCACTGCCCTCTAGTCCTTCACTCTCACTTTCCTCATCCACAAATCTTTCATCCTCGCTCAAAATAATGGGGAAATCGTCGCTTTCTCGGTCCTAATCGCTCTCGCTGCTGGTGGCCATAATTGTAAACAATGTGCAGATGTGAGGAGCTCCACAACCTGTGACGTCACGCTACTCGTCTGCTACTTCCAGTAGAGGCAAGGCTTTTTTATCAGCGACCAAAAGTTGCGAACTTTATCGTCGATGTTCTCTACTAAATCCTTTCAGCAAATATATGGCAATATCGCGAAATGATCAAGTATGACACATAGAATGGACCTGCTATCCCCGTTTAAATAAGAAAATCGCATTTCTGTAGGCCTTTAAACTCTCTGGATGAATTGCAGGTATTCATATGTAAGACGACACCTATTCGCTGATTTTAAAGATAATATACACGTCTAATACATCACTATACAGTATTGATGAACAGGGGTGTTATGTGCCGGTCACCTGTGGTTTTTTTTGGCTGCAACAAAACGCTCATGAACAGTCGGTAAATGTGTTTTAAAAGGTGCCATATGTAATAATTTCATGTCAAGTCATCATTAAATGGCCCTGATATGTCAAAAGGCATTAATAAATCATGTTCCTTTTGAATACCTTTATACCTTTTTATTTCGATACCCCGCCCTCCACGGTTTGACCAATTAAAAAGTCTGTGAATGTGTCAAATCCAGGTTGCCAGTTACGCACCGCCCTTTTCGTCGAGCTACTGCCACTGGTAAAGTTACTAAACATGTCAGACCTTAGTAAATCTAAAAGGCGTCGTTACAATTCTCAACTTATTCATGACAAAGCCAGGAACAAAACGAGTATTTGTATCGGGGATGCCTTTGAAAGATGGAGACGATTGAAGGCGGAGAGGATTTTTTTCATCTGATGCCAAACTTGCTAATTTCTTCCTTGATAGGTAAGTAAGGCCTTTACGTTTTTTTATTACTTGTAATAAATGGAAATAGACATTTCGTATGTAAACTATATTGTCCAATACAGTCTATGATCTTGTCTAACAAAGCTAGCATGTTAGTGCAACGAATGCTTAGGAACGAAGCACCATCACACTAGTGTAATGCTTTTAGCATGCTAGCCCGGTCAATGACACATCGACATACAGGCTAACAGGGGAAATATATGCCTGTTCGTCGAGCTACTGCCACTGGTAAAGTTACTAAACATGTCAGACCTTAGTAAATCTAAAAGGCGTCGTTACAATTCTCAACTTATTCATGACAAAGCCAGGAACAAAACGAGTATTTGTATCGGGGATGCCTTTGAAAGATGGAGACGATTGAAGGCAGAGAGGATTTTTTTCATCTGATGCCAAACTTGCTAATTTCTTCCTTGATAGGTAAGTAAGGCCTTTACGTTTTCTTATTACTTGTAATAAATGGAAATAGACATTTCGTATGTAAACTATATTGTCCAATACAGTCTATGATCTTGTCTAACAAAGCTAGCATGTTAGTGCAACGAATGCTTAGGAGCGAAGCACCATCACACTAGTGTAATGCTTTTAGCATGCTAGCCCGGTCAATGACACATCGACATACAGGCTAACAGGGGAAATATATGCCTGTTAGCCTGTATGTCGATGTGTCATCCAACTGACAGGGCAAAATATATTTTTCGACAAATAAAACCTATGTGGATATGGGTAGTATCAGTGCCTATTAATTCTCAATATGCTGATATGCAGGGGAAATGGGTTTCAACATTAGCACGGCTAATTGGGTTTCTCGTACTGTATGCATTAGGCACATATGGGGTGGCATTTGCTTGGCACAATATCATGCATTACATGTAATGATTTTCTACTTTGTATTGACATGGTAGTAGGCTATATGATTTATGCGTAACGTGGTTTTTGTGTAACGTGGGTTAGCTCATAGAATCACACTCTGCACTGAAAGATGGTGATGTGTGTACATGGAAGACAATGCAGTGTCAGGTTGGATGCAACATGGAGTTATGCTGAACAAAATGTGGCGGGAATTTTACTGTTGCCCTTGGCTTGCCATCAAAGTAGGCCTATGCGATATGTGAAATAGTATATATTATTATATATAATATATTTCGATGGTGGTCCGTGCGGTCAAACTAGACATTTTAGCAGGGTAATGCCAACAATATGTCCCGACTACTGATTAAAATATAGCCGCGTAACTTTACAAAAACCTTTGGCTAATCAACATCAGTAAAATGTGGCATAATGACTTAGTAAACCACCTTGCAAGAAGCATAAACAAGAGAAACCTACAGCGTAGGACTCGTCGATTGCCATTTGAAGTTCCATGGAGTAGGATTCGGATTCGGCTGCGTATCTGGCAACCTCAGTCATGGAGAGTGGGAGGGGACTACAGAATTTTGACGTGATTGCAGTACCATTTCTGGCACCTTTAAGTGAAGAGACATTTTATTAAAACTCCACTTGCATAGATGACTTTTTTTTTTTAACAACTGCATTGTTCAAAGTACCCGTTGTTCATTCCTTCTTTGGAGTTGTATTTTTCCACATTTTAAGAGTCATTGAATGTGTCGTGACTAGTGATTGGATGAGTGTGGGGAAGACAGAAGGGTAAGTACAGTATGCACTTTAAGCAAGATGGTTGTAGATGTTTTGACGTGTTTTTTTTTTCTTTTCCAAGTGATTGTTGATCGACCACCTCCTCGTCATCCTTTCGATATCTGGGCAAAAGCTACAATATTTTATATACACAAATACAGCTACACACAAAAACATTGCAATCGAGGAGACTTGTAATTTAAATGGCGATGTTGGTAGACGAACAACATCTGGTAATCAAGTCCGCTCACCATCTCTCCAACACGAATACGTCGACAGCTCGTGTTTTTATACACTAAATAAATATATCCTGTTAAAAAAAAACAGCCCTTTTTTTCTTTGTCTCCAATTGCTTGTATTTCAACATTCTTCCCGGAAAACCAAGCAAGGGGCCTAGATCTTTCTGCATAAAGCAGATAGGAGCAAAAAAATCCAACTGTGCAAAGGAATAGATCTATACTTCATCAAAAAAGATTTGTCAAATGATATCAAGGATTTTCCGTCGGTGGAGTTCCCACATGTATTGAACTATCTTATGCTCCGATGTAATTTTACACGACAAAGCAGATGAAAACTTGGAAAAGCATGGAAGCCTACAACTTCTTTGTGTGTGGCTGGGTGAAGGAAATCGGTATCAAGAGTCTCTCGGATAAATCTTGCATCGTTTTTGCTCGGATAAGGTTGCATTTCATGATTCAAATTTGCGTCTTGCGTCCATATAAACAAACTAGCACTTGACAGCTCGACACCCGTGACTACATATCCATTTAACAAACAATTACTGAACTATCACCATATTTGATTTTTGTCTTGTTATCATATGTACTCTGACATATTTGTTTACAAAATAAACAGGAGGGGAGATGTAGAAGTACCTTTCCTGACAAAGTATAATTGACTCTGACTTTCTAGTTTCTGTTTGTTAAAAATTTAAATACAAATAATATCAAGATAATACTTCAATGGGAAACACTAAACGAGTAAAGCATTTAAAAAATATATCAAACAAAACATTAACGAAGTGGTCACCGCAAACTCGCGCGTTCTTCAAATCGGATCCCTTGTACTGGAGAGTGTGTACCACTTCTGTGGTCGTCTTTCAAAAAATTTTGCACTCTACTACCAGTACTCGTCTTGATTACCTCTCGAGAAACTCTGAAGAAATTATAATTTTTTACGCGATTTGAACGGCTCGTACAGCCAAAAACAACGCAAACATAGGGGCATTTTTCTTTGAGAAAGCCTAAATGGCGCCGAGTGCCCCTTGAGAACAGACGCTGTTCAACCACCACCCGTATTCAATGAGCTGGATGTGATGTTAGTAAACTCCAAGCAATATGATTATATATATATATAGTTTGTTATGGTTTTATTAAAAACTAAATATTTTTTACTTTATGACCACTTATTATTTAAATTCCCTTTAATTTTTAAAAACTTACTTATTTACTTGGCTTCCACAACATTTTTTGGATGGTGTATCAGCAAACAATTCACTTCATAATTAATCATTTAAATGAACACCTTCTTGTATTGTTTAGGTGTCTAACAGCACTAATGTACAGTCATCCCTCGTTAATGGATTTTAATTGGTAGCAGATGTTACTGGGCTAACCAAATTCCTGCCAAGTAGGAATTATTAATTATAGATCAAATATTTTGTTTAAAACCTTCTGAATACAGTTTTCAATATTATGAGGGCCCTGTAGTCATGAAATAACACTCTTTAGTCACCTTTACACTCTTTTATTCCAATAAAGTAATGCTGCCTGAAACTGAGCCAATCTATGGTCACGATACTGAACAGCATGATCTGATTGGTTTTGTCTTATTTAGTGGCTAATACTACCGTATTGTAGTATTGATATTTTAGTTCATTCAGCCATTTTTATGCTTAAAAAAAGCTTCACTTAGGTAAAAAAAAGTTGTAGGATATTCTTTAAAAAAATCTACGATGTGGTGAAACTGCATAATTTAAAGCGCAATGTGGCGAGGGACGACTGCATTCTAAATATTATCAGCAGTAATAGTAGTTCTGTCTGACCTGCTCCAGGCCAGCGTCGAGGCCCACGTGTCCCAGGTGGTTGATGAGGAAGGAGCGCGGGCAGTCGGAGGAGTCGCGTGCGAACAGCAGCCAGCAGAAGAGCGGCACATCTCGGCCAGCCCGCATATCAGCATGCAGCTCCACGGCGCGAGCCAACATCAGCAGCTTGAGTGCTTCAAGCATGGCCAGTTCCTCTTCGCATCCTTGGAAGATTGCCTCGCACAGCTGCAGACGCTCCTCGGCTGACGAACAACCAGCCGCTGCACGCCACTGTGGAGGTCGACAAGAATACAATAAAATAGGGACAAATTACAGATTTGCTCCCCAATTCAATTGTTTCTGTTAGAGACCGCCCGACAACGTTCCCTCTAAGGTGTGCACCTGCGCAATTGCGCACTGCTCACGCGTCCTCTGCGCACAGCAAATCTATGCCGGGCAAAAAATCAAATCCCACTCTAAACAAAATAAACAAATCGTTTGTTTTGTATGATTTTGCAATCCAACTGTGAGTAACAGGTGACGAAAGGCGGCCACAACAGATAAAACAATGTTTGTCAACACTTAAATTATTGCAACGTCTGTGGAGACACTTAAAGGAGGACAGGAATTCCATCGGTCCCTTTATTTAGCAAAATTGTTTGTCGGCCATAACCACACCAAAACAATGTGTAAAATACTTTTATCTAGCAAAACTGGTCGTTGTCTTCCGTACAAACCAAGCCAAAAGCAACTCTTTGTCATCTGTTATATCAACAGCAGTCGCTTGCTCTCTCTCTCATCTGCACCAACACATACACTATGGCAATTAGCCACTGGTGCGTTTATGGCCACACAAAAAGTTGGACAACTCCAACACTACACGTAAAGTGTAAATTTCAGGTCGTTTTACTATGACTCCTCAATCAGTGTGCTTATTCTACTGTCATTTGTTAAGAATGTTATTTCTTTTATATTAATCATGAAATTATGTTACAGGACTACATAATTGCTAATAAAAATATTTATTTTACGGACAGAAAGTACTTCATCTCATGCAACATGTGAATGTTTTAAGGTGAACTAAATGTGATCTCTGAAAGGGGTACACAATCTTTCCAAAGCAGGACCCCCACCAAGGCATAAAATACTATAGTGCATAGCTGATTAAAAAAAAACATTATCTAAGTGGGCCAAATCACATACAGTATATTAGAAAATAATCTTTTAAAATTGACTACTGTCGCTTGATTATAATAATAAGACATTTAAATTGTTATGTCAGGTTTGAGACAAATGTGCTGCTGGTATGACCACAGTGTGCACGTCTGTATTCCACTGAATGCTCAGGGTGTTTGTGCATTTGCTCACACACATGAAAAATTAGAGGGAACATTGCCGCCCGATATGTTTTTTTCAGGGCCAATACCGATTATTAGTAGTCAAGGAGGCCGATAACTGATATTTGGAGTCGATATTAATTTGCAATAAAAGTTAACTAAACATGAATAGTATACTTCAGTTAACAGCTGGACGAGGCTTCAAGTTGTTTTTTGCACATTTTTTTAGGAAACGGACCAGTAGCGACATAATGTTTTATGCAGCGTTTAAGTTGTGGTTAATTAAGCAGCAAAAAAACATCAGGGGATTTCACAAACACCTTTATTACGTGTGTCTAAAAGGACCGTCAACATTTGCAAAATATGGGAAATCTACTAGGAAAATTGGTAAAACTATGGGATTTCTTTTCTTCACAATAACTCGCGAATTACTCAATTTTATAGCAGTTTATGGATTAAGTTTCCTTGTGAAGAACCCTAAAATGTTGTGAACATTAAATAAAAAAAATTCTGGGCTCCTTCACAGAGCTTATAGTTAAGACATTTTTCAAGCTGGCTGACATAATTTCTTTCTGAATGTTACAGAAAGTTAAAGTACCAATGATTGTCACACACACTAAGTGTGGTGAAATTAACCTCTGCATTAGACCCATCACCCTTGAGCACCTCCTGGGAGGTGAGGGGAGCAGTGAGCAGCAGCGGTGGCCGCACCCGGGAACTATTTTAGTGATTTGACCCCCAATTCCAACCCTTGACGCTGAGTGTCAAGCAGGGAGGTAATGGGTCCCATTTTTATAGTATTTGGTATGACTCGGCCGGGGTTTGAATTCACGACCTACCGATCTCAGGGCGGACACGCTAGCCACAAGGCCACTGAGCAGGCAGAAGAAAATGTGTGAGCGGCTGCCTGTTCTCCTTTACTTATATAATAAGTCTCTTATTTGTCAAGATATTTACACAAGGTTTGGATTTTGGCAGAGAGACAAACAAAACGGGACCGGGAAGACGTCGAGAAAGAAGGACAAAAAGTGGATTTTCAGGCAAACTTCGTTTTGACAGGTAAGCAATAGAGATGTTCTGTAGGCAACCAACACTGCTTGAATGAGCGCCACAGTGAAAGCAGACTGGAGAAGAATTCTCACAAGAACTCAAATAAATGCCCTGTCAGATATCAAAACAAATTTGGGGAGAATTATTGGCAATGAAAGTAATTTTTATTACTAAATGAATTAAAAAATACAATTCACTAACTTTTCTTATGCAGGGCAAAAGGGCTTGAACAATCCTTCTTAGTATCTACTTCACTCATTTTAAATACTAGTATTGTATCTGCTGATGTAATTCTTTTTATTTAAAAAAAGAAAAGGCAGATACTGGTATACGTTAAAAATGCCAAATATCGACGCCGATAGTCGGTCGAGCTGTAGTTTTTTTGGCCATGCCCAATAAATCCAGGTAATTGCAAAGGGAGCTGCTTTAGAACAATTTGTCTCATACTACTACCAAATAAACAAGATGCAAGTGATATTGAATATCTGTATGGATGATACCTTATTTTGGAGGATTTCCACATAGCTTTGAAGCTGCTTGGTGACATCTGCCTGTATCACACACTCGCCAGGAAACCTCCACTGACTTATCAGACCTGACTGGGCCGCCAGTTCCTGTGGCAGCTTGTTCAAGACACAACACATAAATGTTTTTCAACAGTTGTGTAACAACAGTACGACTTTTCCAAAAGGTGTCAAAAATGCACAAAACAAGGCACAAGAGTTCATCTGTTAACGAATGACAAAGGATTAAAAGATCAAGTGTAATACGTCAAACTTTACTGTAAGTGGTTAATGTGGAGCAAAGCCACAGTAATGTTTTGCCATGTCTAACAGGGCAGGGAGGTGGTGTTACCATGGCGACGTCGTCCTCCAGCAGCCATGTCGGCACCTGAGCACTCTGGGAGAGCGCCTGGAACAAGGTGGCCCTCAGGGCGCAGTAGTTGTCCCCCCGAATTTGGCGCACACTGACAAAGCGCTGAGACATCTCCTTGTAACCCTGCGGCAGGGGCGTACACACACACGGGAAGTCTGCAACAACGTAGCAACACAATGACCTCAACAATAACACAAGCTGCAGGAACACACCTTTCTGATGAGCGCACTCTTGGCAGTGTGACCTTGCCACTCTCGCTCGCTGTACGACAGGATGTCCACAGGTGGACCCAAACTGCATCGGGCCTTCACTTTGGGAAAGGACACAAACGCTATCACTTCTATCCTGTTCTTTCTCCCTGTAATGTTTGTCTGCTCTTGAATGGGATTGTGCGGAAAATCTTACTTTCCCCTTCGGGATTATTAAAGTATTTCTGATTCTGATTCTATCAACACAACTATCGCTATGGTTTTTTGGAGTGAAAAGGTAACATAGTATTTAATTATTTTTTTTTACTTCACTTGATGATATTCTCATCCTATCTACTGTGAACTTTAAGTAGGAAGAACCAAACTGATGTTGACTGGTGTCCAATCAAAGATGCTTTTGGTAATTTGTGATCACCACTATTTTTTTTTTTACTTTACCAGTTACAATTCACAACCTCGTTTTTTTACTTTTGTAAGATCGGTGCATTCCCTGTTGCAAATCAGTCATGAGAACCCTAATGATTTTGAGTGGTGTTCAATCCAGGGTGTTTAAGCAAATTTGGGGACTCATTTTAGCATTTCTTAGTTGTAAATGACCAACTTTTAGGGATTGTTTTTTCATGTTAACGTAAGAACGCAATAGATAAAAGGTGCACGATAAATGGTATTTAAGTGAATGTGTGTCAGGTATTTGGGGTCAGTAGGTTCTATTTCATATTGCAACTTGTTATCTTCCTACAAAATCAGTGTGTGTTGATTGGGTGGTATCAGACAGAAGGTAGAGGAGGTATGTGGGAACTCACATGTGCATTCTAAGAGTGGTGCTGAGAGCGTGTTGTTATTGTGCGATGCTGGCTGATCATCCGCTCCACCGTACAAGTCTTTTTCTTTACTGCAACGACCCAAAAACAAAACTAAAACCAACACAGGTCAGAGAGACGTCATTTTTAAAGTATCCCCTTGGGCTCACACACCTGCTCCTTAAACCGTCTTCAGTCCTACTGACGTGCTCTACAACCCCCTCTGGATCATCTTCTTCATCTTCCTCCTCAATCTCAATATTTGTCTGATCCTCCACATGATCATTCTGCACGTATTCTGCCTTCATTTTCTCCTCATCCTCTGAGAGTTTTGGACAATCCCCGTCTTGCAGCTGATCCACAGCATGCTGGGAGATGTTCTCTGAGGAGACTTCTTCTTCTTCTTGACTGCAGAGAGGAAACATGATGTTTACTTTCACTGCAGTGAATAATCATCAGTGTCCACAACAACCATGGGGGACATCTGTCACAAACTGTGTTGCGCCTCTGCCCCCTGGTGGTCAGAGTGAGAACTAACACAAGATGATGTTTGTTTTTTAAGTCCAAACCCGCTGACCTGTGGCTGGCATCTTCTAGCGCTGTGGTCAGAGGCTCCTCAGCAGCTGCAGAAAGTGCAGGGCGTCTCTCTTGGCCAACGTGGTTCACTTCTTTGGACTTGTACTCTGAAGCATCAGAACCGTTGAAATCTTTTCCATCCTGGCCCTCCATGAGGGCTGCAGGGCTTTGATCTTCCGGATCCTCACTCACTAAACTAGGCGCAGCACGGAATGAAAAACACAGACAATGTTCAGCTGGTTTCTAATCTGAACAAATTACAACCTGATCAGATCACATTTCAATTCATCTCATTCAATTCAAACAAGGGTTGCAAACAACCTTTTTGACAGTCAACTAATCATCGACTATCTTAACGATTAGTCGACTTATCAAATTATAAAGCATACAAAAATTAAGTGGCTCTAATTTAGCCATCGACTTTTAAATTCAGCTTGAGGTATTTTAGGCACATGCTTACTAACAACAAAAATGACTAATTAATTCATAAATGGTTATTTATACTGTAATTATGTTGCTCGACTGGCTGTTACAAAATAAATAGAACTGTTAAACCTGTGTCCATTTAAACGCAAGGCCAGTCAAAGTGTTAAAAAAAAAAAAAAAGGACGGTTAGAATAGCAGAAAAAACAACAAACAATAAAACACCAAAACTATTACTTGCTCAAAAATAAACAAGCCTTTTGTGATGTGTTTGAAAAGCTGCACACAGGTATAATATTGGTTATTAACGCCTAGCATTGTTATCAATAACATAGACTTCATCCATCCATCCATTTTCTGCAATTTGTCCCTCTCGGGGTTGCAGGGGGGCTGGAGCCTATCCCAGATGCACTAGGGCGGAAGGCGGGGTACACCCTGGACAAGTTGACACCTCATCACAGGGCCAACACAAATAGACAGACAACATTCACACTCACATTCACACACTAGAGCCAATTTAGTGTTGCCAATCAACCTATCCCCAGGTGCATGTCTTTGTATAGAATTGTATCATTGATGAATTTTTAACATTTTAGCTGTCTAATATATTGTGTTTCATCTTATGATACCGGCGCATTGGTGCCAAATGTTGTGTTTGTGTGTGCGTGCGTCTGACTTTGGTTAATGAGCCTTTCTTTATTGCACTGCAAATTGAGGCTGCTTTAAAGTTTAGCTAAAGGACTATGGCTAAAATTATAGTTAAAAGTTATTTTTTACACAACTTCGTCTCAGACTTGTTCGCTAGCTAGCAAGGTAACAAGCCAACTATCTCACCAAGTAGAGACACTACTTTAAATGCTGCCGTATCACAGATGTGTCATAAAAACAAGATGTGCTTTGCAAAATGAGCAAGATATTCATGTCTTTAACAAGAATAGGAGGAAATGCTCTCACACTTTTACATATTTTCACCAGCGATGTTGTCTCGTCCCAAATTTTTTTTGCCAGTGACACATTTTATTGTCGACAATGTCCACGAAACGTTGCACCCCTAATTCAACACAATTCAAGATCCACCTCTCAACTTATTTATGAATTAATACATACTCGAACAAGCTATCTTATCTATGATTCCTAGTTTATTCTTAATAATTATTTTAATTTGTCATCACCTGCTTTATTCTAAAAATGGTAATAGTGTGCTAAAAATACTGATTGCAGTAGGTAACGGGCAACATTAAAACACACCAATCTAGGAATTTCAGGAAGGCAATACATTTTAATGCAATGTGTTTTGATTTATTTACTTTTTTATTTCCTCTCAATTATATAAATAATTTGTATTTATATAGCAAATACTGTATCTTAAAACTGGTTTTGTATTTCTATTTTTTTCATTTTTAAAATTTCGATTTTTTTTTTTTGCAGCTTTCTTTAGGTTAGCTTTTTTTGGCAAGTGAAATGTCTTCTTCTGAATCACTGAAGTACCACACAATTGACGCCAAGATTGTAGATAATAAATCTCTCCCCCACCCTTTGTCCCACCAGTTCTAAAATAAGCTTTTATTTGGTTTGGTTTGTTGTCTTTGTTTTTACATTCCATTTGCACTACTGGATCTCAATGTATTCTATTTTGCCATTTTATCTATTCTATTTACAACTTATTTGTATTGACCTAAGCTATTTATAACCTAGTAGGTTAATAATAGTAGGTTAAACCTACTATTATTATATCATCTTCTATTTAAAGTACTATGTACAAAGTTATTGTAGTACTCATTGGGCTAAATCTGGGACCTCGGGTACTAAATTCCATGCCATCTCATGTGTCCCATGTGAGCTGGTGTGACAATAAAGTTCCTTGAATTCTTGTTTACAATGAACCCAGGTAACGTTTACAGCCGTTTACAGCAGGGGTTCTGAACCTTTTATATCTCGGGGCCCTTTTTTCCCACCACTGAGGGGTCTGGGGCCCACTTGAATATTAAAACTGAATTAGTAATTTTGACTTGATTTTAATCCTATCTAACCTACTTACAGTTTACAATCTTGTCAAATAATATGAAACCATGTGTTCATCACAAATATTATTATTTGCAGTATACACCACATAAACCTTAGACTTAGGATAAGCTGATTAGAAAAATAAGTACTAAATACATATACTGCATTAAAAGAGACTCAAATAACTAACGAAAAATACATTTAAAAAAATGATGTGCTAAAATAAACACAATTAATAATGAATATGTTAAAGTAAACTGTCAATAAAATACATGTGCAAATGAAAATATAGCTTCACCACTTCAATTATATTTTTTGTGCTTAAGAATCTACTCTATGACATTAGCTCCAGACTTCTTTTGTTTGTTTGAGATTCTCATTTCTGCCACAGGCGGTGGTAAAAGTGCATTACAACTGAGTACTGCTGCAGCCTCCATGTGGCCCACAGCTGAGGAACAGATATTTTTGACGATCCTCTAAGGGGGGCGCTCCCCGTCCAACAATGGGGCCCGGAACAATAGTTAATAAACACTGGTTTATTGCACGAGCAGGAGAAAAGGAGCGCTTGATTTGCTCACCCTAACCCACTTACAGCAAAGTGCGGGTAATCTCGCCTCATTGGAGTTTTTTTTTGCTATTTAATCAGAGCTATTTTTAATGTTATCAGATATACCGATAATTATCTGTCTGATATTTATTGTGCACCCCTGCTCTTTTATCCTAGATGCCTACCATTTATTTTTTTAATATAAAAATAAAAGCTGACAAAATTTGGAGTTACATATTTTTCAGTGGCGTGCTATCATATATGTATTTTTTAATAATAGAAAATAATTAAATAAAAGGTATTAAAATGTACTTAATTCCATGCTAATCAGTAATTATGTTTAAGGATGAAAGTAAGACATCTTTCTACTTAATAGTGTTATCACCTGACTCACCAAGTTGACTCGGTTTTGATCTCTTGATGCGCCGTAGAGACGGTTGACTCCTGAGTGTCGGACAAAGCATCCTCATTTGTGCAAAGCTCCATAGCGAGGGTGCAGCCATTGGCCACAATGGCGCGGGTATCATCATCATTATCACCATCGTCGTCATGGTGACAAATTGATGTGTTTTTACAAGGAGAGTTTTGGTATTCCTCTGTTTTTTGTGCACCGCTATCTTGCATTTCTACCTCATTGGAGGCAGGAGGCTGCTCCACAGCTCCTGCAGGTGAATCTTCGGAGGCTGCACTTTTGTCATGAGGCGCCATATTTTCTTCTCTGGTGGCGTCTTCAGCGAGTGCATCAGCTTTGTCTGGACAAAGCCTAGACGTGTGCATAGCTTCCCTCTGCAAGGACCCGTTTTCCTGAGCGAAGATCGGCTCCGGCCCGCCGACGTCAGGGAGCAGCTTCACTTGTACGCCGCCATCGTCACCGCCTCCCTCTTTTAGTATGGCGTCGACTGTTGTCTTCCTATGGGATGCAACACAGACAACACCTCAACTAAACACCTTACTCAACATCAAAGCAAATCTCCTCGGTAGAGGTAATAAACATGGTCGTTGTCCCCTTGTGTGCCTGCAGAGGCAGCTTTTCATGAAAGCTCAGTTTTGATGATCACCTCATATCTTCATCTCCTTGAGGGCCGCAAGTTCCCACCACAGCTGTGTCCCCCGTGGCCGCCGCGGCTTTGGCGTCATCTTTGAGTAGACTGCTTCTTTCCTCTACACTGCCACAGGGACTCTCAGGGCGACAACAGCTGAGCCCCATCTGCGTGCTCCACGAAGGAGGTGGGACAGGGGGCCCCACGGGTCACCTCTGGTCCTGAGGAAGGTTAGAAGGTTTTACAAGACCATGGTGAGGAGGGTCAAATTAAGGATGAAACTTGGAAAGATCCATCCATCCATCCATTTTCTACCACTTATTCCCTTAGGGGTCGCGGGGAAAGATATTTCAGTGAATAAAATAAGCCTGAGTGACAATTTTACTGTTTTGTGCCGTTTAGTTTTTCCTTAAGCCATTTTGGCTGCGTTAAACAAACAAATGTCTAATAAAATTTGCCTAAAATGGAAAAAAAACACACAAACAGCGACACATTTGTTTCTCGTAGTGATAAATGTCCTAATGAAAATTAAATGTATGTTATACATAAAGTAACACAGTTCTGTATGTCAAAATTCCGGCTTTTAATTTAATTGATTTATTCGTGTCCACAAAATGGCCCTTCTCTTTCACATTCAAAGCATGCAGCACAATTTCACAGCCTGTGACGGTTTTTTGCAAGGGGGGAACGTTACTTACATGACATCTTTATTTAAGCGGGCATGCTGCAAATTTTGACATTGTGTATTATGAAGGCAGGGCCGATGAAACAATATCAATATATACCGCGATAAACACATAATCGATATCAATAAAAAATGGGTTTGATAAACTTTTGATATACGGTATATATTTTTTGGGGGGGCGGAAGAAACCAGAAAGAATAAAGCATGGTTGGTTGCATGAACAAAGGCCCTCATGGTATGGTAACCGAACAAAACAGGAAGTGATCAGTGAGCAATGGGAGGGACACGCTTAAAGCCAATCCTGTAACAGTATCAATTATCATTCTTGGTTGCACCATCATGCTGTTGATTCTCTGCATGGAGTGAGATGAGAAACTAAAACGAGTGCTCCAGACAGCGAATAAATTGTGCATAAAACAGAAAAAGTCAGCTCAACAGTATGGCAGTTTTTTGGATTTTTTTCAAACAGTTCTTTGCCCTGCTCATTTTCCTTTTTAGCCCTTGTCGGCTCCCTATTCAGATGTACGGAAACAACAGGTAGGAATTAAGGTGCCAGACTGTATCAATAAAATAAATAACAAAATATAACAAATGTGTTACTTTCAAATAATAACTTGGTCGAATAATATTTAAATAAAAATTACTGCAACACATTAATTAATTTCCATCCTTAAATAACAGACCAAATTAAATGTTACACAGACCACGTAACTTTTTGGCAGTAAACCTGCAAATAATTGTTCTTCTCAGTTCTCTCTGATTACATTTCCACACTTTGCGCTATTTGTTACACTTAATTAAGCATTTCTTACATATTCCTTATTTTTGCGCAGAGGTTATTGTGATTTTAGAATTGTGTTCATATTGATTAAGTGTTTTCCATGGTTGTGTTGACATTTCCTTTACTTTCTGCCTCGATAGCTGAGGGAATTATAATCAGAGGAAGGTTACATATTTCCAAAGGTTATTAAAAATATAATTAATTACAAATATTGACCAAGATAGAAAAACTTATATCACAATACAGTTTTCAGCCATAATCGCACAGCCCTAAAACTAAAACAATCCTGTATGTCAAAATTCCAATTTGCGCGACCGGCCCTTCAATTTAATTGTTTTATATTTGTCCACAAGATGGCGCTTCTCTTTCCCAATTAAAGCATGCAGCAAGATTTCACAGCTTGTGATCAACGTTCCCTCTAGAGTGCGCGCCTGCGCAATTGCGCACTGCTGACGCGTCCTCTGCGCACAGCAAATCTATGCCGCGTACAAAATCAAATCCCACTATAAACAAAATAAACACATAATTTGTTTTGTATGATTTTGCAATGCAACCGTGTGCAACAGGTGACGAAAGGCAGACACAACAGATAAAACAATGTTTGTCAACACTGTTAAATTATTGTAACGTCTGTCGAGACGCTTTAAGGAGGACAGGAATTCCATCGATCCCTTTTAATTAGAGAAATTGTTTGACGGCCATAACCACAACAAAAAAAATTTAAAATACTTCTATCTAGTAAAACTGGTCATTGTCTACCTTACAAACCAAGCCAAACGCAACTCTACAGGTAAAAGCCAGTAAATTAGAATATTTTGAAAAACTTGATTTATTTCAGTAATTGCATTCAAAAGGTGTAACTTGTACATTATATTTATTCATTGCACACAGACTGATGCATTCAAATGTTTATTTCATTTAATTTTGATGATTTGAAGTGGCAACAAATGAAAATCCAAAATTCCGTGTGTCACAAAATTAGAATATTACTTAAGGCTAATACAAAAAAGGGATTTTTAGAAATGTTGGCCAACTGAAAAGTATGAAAATATAAAATATGAGCATGTACAATACTCAATACTTGGTTGGAGCTCCTTTTGCCTCAATTACTGCGTTAATGTGGCGTGGCATGGAGTCGATGAGTTTCTGGCACTGCTCAGGTGTTATGAGAGCCCAGGTTGCTCTGATAGTGGCCTTCAACTCTTCTGCGTTTTTGGGTCTGGCATTCTGCATCTTCCTTTTCACAATACCCCACAGATTTTCTATGGGGCTAAGGTCAGGGGAGTTGGCGGGCCAATTTAAAACAGAAATACCATAGTCCGTAAACCAGGCACGGGTAGATTTTGCGCTGTGTGCAGGCGCCAAGTCCTGTTGGAACTTGAAATCTCCATCTCCATAGAGCAGGTCAGCAGCAGGAAGCATGAAGTGCTCTAAAACTTGCTGGTAGACGGCTGCGTTGACCCTGGATCTCAGGAAACAGAGTGGACCGACACCAGCAGATGACATGGCACCCCAAACCATCACTGATGGTGGAAACTTTACACTAGACTTCAGGCAACGTAGATCCTGTGCCTCTCCTGTCTTCCTCCAGACTCTGGGACCTCGATTTCCAAAGGAAATGCAAAATTTGCATGGTTGGGTGATGGTTTGGGGTGCCATGTCATCTGCTGGTGTCGGTCCACTCTGTTTCCTGAGATCCAGGGTCAACGCAGCCGTCTACCAGCAAGTTTTAGAGCACTTCATGCTTCCTGCTGCTGACCTGCTCTATGGAGATGGAGATTTCAAGTTCCAACAGGACTTGGCGCCTGCACACAGCGCAAAATCTACCCGTGCCTGGTTTACGGACCATGGTATTTCTGTTCTAAATTGGCCCGCCAACTCCCCTGACCTTAGCCCCATAGAAAATCTGTGGGGTATTGTGAAAAGGAAGATGCAGAATGCCAGACCCAAAAACGCAGAAGAGTTGAAGGCCACTATCAGAGCAACCTGGGCTCTCATAACACCTGAGCAGTGCCAGAAACTCATCGACTCCATGCCACGCCACATTAACGCAGTAATTGAGGCAAAAGGAGCTCCAACCAAGTATTGAGTATTGTACATGCTCATATTTTTCATTTTCATACTTTTCAGTTGGCCAACATTTCTAAAAATCCCTTTTTTGTATTAGCCTTAAGTAATATTCTAATTTTGTGACACACGGAATTTTGGATTTTCATTTGTTGCCACTTCAAATCATCAAAATTAAATGAAATAAACATTTGAATGCATCAGTCTGTGTGCAATGAATAAATATAATGTACAAGTTACACCTTTTGAATGCAATTACTGAAATAAATCAAGTTTTTCAAAATATTCTAATTTACTGGCTTTTACCTGTATGTCATCTGTTATATCAACAACAGCCGCTACAATCATGGCAATTAGCCACTGATGCGTTTATGGCCACACAAAAAATTGGACAATCCCAACACTACACATTAAGTGTAAATTCCAGGTTGTTACACTATGACTCCTCAAATCAGATGTGTGGTAATTCTACTGTCATTTATTAAGAATGTAAATTTTTGGATATTAACCATGAAATTACGTTACTAGATTACTGAATTGCTAATAGAAATATTTATTTTACAGACAGAAAGTTACAGGAATGTACACTTCAACTCATGCAACATGTGAATGTTTTAAGGGGAACAAAATGTGACCTCTGAAAAGGGTACACAATCTTTCCAAAGCAGGGCCCCGACCCCGGCATAAAACACTATAGTACATAGCTTATAAAAAAAACTATATTTAAGTGGGCCAAATCACTTATATTAGAAAATAATTTCATGAAAATGACTACTGTCACTTGATTATAATAAGACATTTAAATTGTTATGTCAGCTTTGAGACAGACGCACTGCTGGTATCAGTGTGCATTTCTGTATTCCACTGAAGGCTTAGGGTGTTTTCGCGTTTGCTTACACACATGAAAATTTAGAGGGAACATTGCTTGTGACTGTTTTCTGCAGTTACTTACATCAGCATCTCCAACCACCGGTCCGGCGACCAGTACCGGTCCGTGATGCATTTGTTACCGGGCCGCACAGAAACATTAATTAACTTATAAACTACTGCTGTCCCACTAAACACATCAATAAGCTTGTTAATATATGTATATTACAACTCCTTTGTTATAGTACATAGGACAATGCACATTACTGGACATATAAAATGGTAATGTAGCAGACAGATCATGGCCAAAGGTTAATTTTTTTGTGCTAATTTTTTTCCTGTTTTATCTGCCACACGTAGAAAGCCGGTCCGTGAAAATAATGCATACATTAAACTGGTCCCTGGTGGAAAAAAGGTTGGGGAAACCTGACTTACATGACATCTTTATTCAAGTGGGCATGCTGCAAGTTTTAACATTTTGTATTATTTTCTTTCTGACTTCTTTAATAATAATATTAAACTTGTTTATAACTGGTGAGAAGCAATGAAAGTGTCAGTATTGGCCCAACTTATCCCCCAAAACTGTAACAATAGTTTTCAGAACTACACAAAATATATAAGCAGTTGAGCATTAATATAGCAGCAGTAATATATTACAACTATAAGCAGTGAAACTCCAAAAATATGTGAAAAATAAATAATTTAGTGAGAAAAAATATGACACGTTTAGTAATAACACTGAAATGTTTTTTGAAATATACACAACTTTTCAGCCTTCAAAAAATACAAACTAGAAAAAAATATTGACCTCCAAATCAATTAAAATGTTGTAGCAGACACCGAAATTATATGATTCTGTACAGATTATATGCATACTTAGGGCTGAAGAAGTTTAAATATATATATATATATATATATATGTATGTGTGGGGAAAAAAATCACAAGACTATTTCATCTCTACAGGCCTGTTTCATGAGGGGGGGTACCCTCAATCGTCAGGAGATTCTCCTGACGATTGAGATGAAATAGTCTTGTGATTTTTTTCCCCACACATACATATATTGCGCTCTACTACGGTATCGAGCACTATTTTTTGGATAACCTTATTAAGACATATATATATATATATATATATATATATATATATATATATATATATATATATATATATATATATATATATATATATATATTTACAGTTGACATTTCGACGTCAGGGTCTAAAGTATTGGGGTTAATCACTGTGCATCCGATTTGTACAATTCAGCAACATTGCAACACCACATTCAAGCGTTATTAATAACCTAATAGGAAAAAAAATGTTTAGAGGGAACATTGCTTGTGACTGTTTTCTGTAGTTACTTACATGACATCTTTATTCAAGTGAGCACGCTGCAAGTTTTGAATCTGTGTATTGTTTTCTTTCTGACTTATTTAATAAAATATTAATCTTGTTTATAACTGGTGAGAAGCAAACCCATTAGAGTCAATTTGTCAGTATTGGCCCAACTTATCCCCCAAAACTGTAACAATAGTTTTCAGAACTACACAAAATATATAAGCAGTTGAGAATTAATAAAGCAGCAATAATATATTAGACTTAGACTTACACAAACTTTAATGATCCACACAGTAGTTCAGTTACAAAGGATGGACAGTGTAAGGATGGAAAGGATATTGTAGGTTACATTACATATTACAACTCTAAGCAGTGACACTCCAAAAATAGACGTATAAAGTAAATAATTTAGAGAAAAAATATGACACGTTTAACTAATTAGTAATAACATTGAAGTGTTTTTTGAAATATACACAACTTTTTTAGCATTCAAAAAATACATTATCTTGACCTCCCAAATCAATTGAAGTGTTGTAGCAGACACCGAAATGATATGATTATGTACATATTATATGCATACTTAGGGCTGAAGTAGTTTATATATATATATATATATATATATATATATATATATATATATATATATATATATATATATATATATACATATATATATATTTACAGCTGACATTTTATGACGTCAGGGTCTAAAGTAAATATCGGGGTTAATTACTGTTCATCCAATTTGTACAATTCAGCAACATTGTAACACCACATTAAAGCGTTATTAATAACCTAATGGGAAAAATAAGACTAAAAAGAGACATACGATACCTGGGAAGACGAAGAAAGCTAACGAGCGTCCAACCATGAAGCACAGGTGTTTGTTTCGCTTGAGTTAGCTCAAGTTAGCTAGCAGGTAGCTAGCCTTCGTCAACTTAAAACCAGCAGTTTGGAGTAAGCGCCCGTCGCTAGAAGCACCATTGCCGCATTGATAGTCTTGGATACTCACACGACTCACCGCCGTTAAGGTGGAAGGCTTTTTTTAAATTGGAAAAAAGCAGTTTTGTTGGACGGTGTAGGAGGCGGAACATCTGTTGGTGTGAGCCCCTAGCATTATGGAGGGAGCAGGGGGGTCACGGCTCCGGCTGCTCGTGTGACGTCATTGCGGGATGCGCCGAGTGGTGCTGCGTTCAAACACGCCTCGGAAATAAAAGTACTCACCCGCTTGTCAATATCGATCTGCTAAAATCCAACGATGAATAGAATAGAATAGAAAGTACTTTATTGATCCCTGGGGGAAATTCAGCACCACAGTTCGCTCACATTAGACAATAATAATAATAAATAATATAAATAATATAATATATATGATATATATGAATAATATAAATATATTCTACATATATTCTACATATATTCTACATTTAAGTGCAGTCAAGAAGGAACATATGCATTATACAGATGCATATGTTTATGCATTTTTTTTACATATATATATATACATATATATATATATATAATAGATTGCATGAGACGTAATCGCTCCTCCTGGGGTACGGGTAGAGTAATGTTTTTGCAACAGTTGTACAGTATTAATTAACAATAATATGTAAGCAATGTGCTCAAAAGTTGGGAGGGAGTTATCGACTAACATTTTTGTAGCAAATTCCTAGAAAGAGCAGGGAATTTCTGTATACAGAGAATCGTTGACAAGCGTTTTTTATGATAGGTGCTTAAAAGCACCACTGTGCAACAGTCTTTACGAGGGTCTTTGACTAGGAGTTTCCCTCAAGGCATCTTGGTACACAAGTCCTTTCAAGCATTTTATTTTTCTCAACATTCAACAAATTGTTCAGTTTTAAGCTTAATGAGCTGTAATTGTGACATATAACGTTACTTTTAAATTGGGAGAAAATGTGAGACAAACTTTGGTATACACCCCCCCCCCCCCCCCCCCACACACACACACACACACACACACACACACCAACACATATTTTCAATATACTGCAATTTAATCCTGATGTTATGCCATAAATACCAAATTAATCTCTGCATGTAAATCTGAAATAATGTACAATATGTTTTTTTTTTTAAGTGTAATGACTACCCTAATCCACTAGGTCAGTGGTTCTCAAACCCTTTTCACAAAGTAACACCTCAGAAAACACTTGGCTCTCCAAGTACCACAACAATGACAAACATTAAAATACGGTAGCGTAGTAGGCCTAAATATTCATTAAAACAAGGCAGAGGTTTTATAAGTTGATTATTTGGCGTACTACTAGATGGAGCCCACGTACCACAGTTTGAGAATCACTGATGCTTATTTGGCGTACTACTAGATGGAGCCCACGTACCACAGTTTGAGAATCACTGATGCTTTACCACAATTCATTTCAAAACAGTAGTTGTGGTTTTACTCTGGAAAACTCCTGGCAATAAACACATTTAATGCAATGGAAATGATCTTGATGAGTTAAGACTGATAAAAAAGGGTTGTGAGAATGTGGTTATATGTTGTGTCAATCATCAAAACAACTCCTGAATGTCCAATCACCCAGAGGGTCTTCTTTATGATGATATAAAGAGGACTCAGTGAAGGGGTTTCAATAACAAAAATGGCATTAAAACATGAAAAAATATATTGAAATAATACAAACTTTATATATATGGTCAGATCCAAACTGGTGAAGTATTTTTTTTTTAATAGAAAAACCTTATTTTTGATATTTTTATGAGCAGGACTGTTTTGGGTCCCCAAGAGGTTAAATGTTCACCTGTTGTTATTGAAGTGCTTCAAGGCTTAATGAAAAAAACAGCAGTGCTCCTGTAATATAGAGGATATTTGACGACTGTTTCGCACTCAGGCTCAGACTCAGACTGTAATTGTATTCTGGTTTTTAGCAAACAGGGTCCGCAGTTAGATCGAGTAGTTTTGTGTCTCAACATAAGGCTCTTCTTCTTTTAAAATATATTTACAAATCAATGTATATGTCAATATTGCCAAACACAAACTCCTGACAGAGCCCCCCTTTTTTTTTTTAAATGACTACGCCAAGGTATATGACTGGACAAGGAAGCATTTTTATTAAATTGTCTGGGTCATAAAACGAAGCAGGTGCACTTTGAAGTCTTTTATAACTTTACACACATCTGACCTACAATTTTAACTGTTGACCTTGTTTTCACAAATTAAAGACAATGAAAAAATAAAAGTGAAAATAAAATACAATTAAATAAGCCATTTTGGGGGAGATTTGTGGGATCTTCTACACCTGTAATATTGCAGCTGTCAGGTGTATCAAGGATTTAGCTGTATAGTTTTATCCCTGGGCCGCTCGCAGTGGCATCCTGCTGCTGGGAGAAGCAATCCAGTGTCCTGAGTTATTTTCTGTCACCTTTTGGCCTCCACGATTGACAGTTTAGCCTGCTTGGACATAGACATGGCGCATTGGCCATGGAATTCAAATGATGGTCTCGCGTCTCTGTGGGACAGCTTTTCTCTAAACGAGAAATATCGTAACGTTTTAATCACCTGGGATCTCGTCACACCCCTATTATTCAATTAATCAATCAATCAAAGTTTATTTATATAGCCCTTAATCACAAGTGTCTCAAATGGCTGCACAAGCCACAGCGACATCATTGGCTTATATCCCACATCAGGGTAAGAAAAAACTCAACCCAATGGGACCAAAAAGAAACCTTGGAAGGGATCCCAGATGTGATGCAGAGTGGATACATTTAATAATGTGAGAGTCCAGTCCATAGCTAGCAGAGGTACCTCTTGCATGCAGAGACGTCATCGACTGATGCATAAGGAGTGGTCACCCATTATTCACTGTACATAGCATTTAAAGGTTCTTCAGTTCTTCTATGTGCTCCAGCAGCTCCAGAGGCAATTCCATTTCTGACACGAGATCCCGGCATCGCTGCAGCAGCTCACCGAATTCGTCTTCACAGGCGGACGAGCTTGCGCTACATGCGGAATGCAACGAATCAGACTTAAAAGGAGACTCAGTGTCCATTAGTTCTACTCTCTTGCAGCAATCGCTGTTTTGGCAACCCCCTGCTGGGCCTGCCCGCTGTGCCACCTCCAGGTGCTCCATGCTCTGCGACACATCTTCCACACTCGGAGGGGGGTTCTCCATCGTTTTACTGATGTGGTCTATGATGGCTTGTTCATGCTGTGACACACGCTGCAGGAGCTCTTTGACATAGGTGGGGATGGGATGGTCTGGGTGCTGGATTTGGTGCCAGCTCCCTATTGCACTGTGATGCAAGACAAGTCATAAAAGGGATGTGATGTGTAGAAAACTTGAAACATCATGCCAAGTTATAGAGAGGTGAATAAGCCAACACGATGCTAATGTACCTTACAATCCCTCGAAGTCGACCAACAGCTACAGTCCTAGCTGCTCCTTGCCTGAAGCCTTCATTGAAGCCCTCCGCCAGTGCAGCCTCTTCCCCAGCATCAGCACCATCCACATACCCATCCTAACCAGCAGCACAACCACAAAAACAAATATACTAATTTTTAATTTAATTTAATACTAAGTATTAAATGGGTCCTATTATGCAAAACCAACTTTTGCTACCTGATGGTACCTACTTATGTGTATTTGGGATCTGCATTAAGTCCCGAAAATTTGAACTCAAACCGTGGAGGCATTGCTGAGAAAGTTATACAACAATCTTTCCTTCCTTCATACTTCCTCCAAACGGTCCTTTTGGAATTTTGTTCAATTGTGACGTTTTGTTCAAGTGTGACGTCAGCGGATTATCCATATATGGTAGACATTTACCCAGACATCTTTCCGTGAGTCAACCAATTTAAATCTATGTTTAAATCCCGCTGTGCTACAACATCATGTCGGTGATGGAACCCAATGAAGGAAAATGCTTTGTTTTCTTTATCCAGCGCAAGTCACTACGTTAACTTTCAGCCTCATCTGAAGTAAGAACTGCCTTATTTTTAACTTTTATGATTCGTGGCAATGTGCCTTCATATGTGAGGAAGTCTCTTAAAGTGTGTGCAAAGATTAGCCCTACTTCAACCACAGACCTTCACAAAAGGATGGATTTTACGAAAAACTATGTTTAATTACTATTTATGGCATTGGAGGAGACAATGAAACGGTAAGTAATAACAGTAGGTTAGAAATGTGTGAGTGATACGTTAGCATTGTTAGCTCGATTTGTTGTGTAGCTAATGTAAGGAAATAGTGTCACCGGCCTGCGGTTCTACTACTTTTAATTGGATCAGTGCCTACTGTGTTTGGCAATGGACCAGTTAGTAATATAATTCGATATTACGTTGACAACACTAAATTGGCCCTAGTGTGTGAATGTTGTCTATCTGTGTTGGCCCTGCGATGAGGTGGCGACTTGTCCAGGGTGTACACCGCCTTCTGCCGGAATGCAGCTGGGATAGGCTCCAGCACCCCCCGCGACCCGGGAGGGACAAGCGGTAGAAAATGGATGGATGGACATTCGCAATGTCGCTCGTAGTGTGGCTTACTTTACTGCAGCCGCCTTGAGCCGCCATTGTTTACAAGGGTTCAGCGCAGCAGCAGTGAAAGTATTAATGTGATAGAGAATAGAAAATAATTTTACTGTCAATGTACACATGGCTATGTCCAGGATTTAGCATTTCAGAGATACAAACTCCGTAGAACTTTAACCTTGGTATACAGTTACAGACCTGTTTCGTGGCGCCTGCTTTCTTTCTCTTGTCTGCCCGCATATAGTCTCCTTATCGAGGCGGCGACAAAACACGGTGAGCCGCTGACCTCGCTATATCATCTGGGATGTTGTGTTGGGTTGAAAGTCCCTCAAAACACACAGCTTGTGCTGGACATTGGTATCCAAAGCGCACAATAAAAGCATGAAAGCTAAAAAACTACAAAAACATTTCTACCGGGCGAAAAGAGGTTAAATTGCATCTAACAACTCCGCCTCTCAAAACAAACCGTTTTAAAAGGGAACTAAAATATGGCTTACAAGTCCGCGGGCCGTTTTTTCGTCGTGTTCCAGCATACGGGAAATAGGGACTACGGCGCTCAGATCCTAGAACCATTTTAGCTCCTACTCTGAGGCAAGATCTAAACTGAGTCCCATAGGAACAAAAGAATATAGAGGTGTTTGGTGATTGGTTGAACTGACGAGCTACGCTCCGTATGCGCTTCTTCTAGACACAACACAGACCCAACATTTTTAAAAAGTCCCACAGAGTTTTTTACGAGATCGCAAACACAACAAGAAAAATGGTCACAGCCAGCGATAAATGGACCGACGAGGAGGTCAAAGCCCTTTGCCACCTATTCCACAGAGGAGATTCAGCTGGGTTTTGAAGGCTCGCAGCGGAACACTAAAATATTCAGTACAGTAAGCGCTCAGTTAGAAATGTCAGGGATTTCCCACACCGCGAAGCAGTGCAGGGAGAAGATTAAGAAACTCAAACAGAATTACAAAAAAATCAAGAACCGTAACAACCAAAGTGGGTCGAACAGAAAAACAAGCATATGGTCCGACACTTTGGACCTCATATTGGGATCTGCCTACTCGGGCAACTCCGCAACAAAGGACACCAGCGCGGGGCTTCTGAGAGTGATGAACGATGAGAATGTTCCACCATTACAGGAGCTTGAAATTTAGTAAACAGTAAAAAAGTCTTAGCCTGGGTATAGATCTAATGTAATACGTCACGGGTCGCAGGCAGGTGTGCGTCACACATGTTTCTTACCAAAGTCCCCAGCATCACTAGCCATGTGTGAACGTGAAAAGGAAAAGTCCCTATGGGGAAGGGTAGTTCCTATAACTAAACTCAAGTGTGGTAGTTCTTAGAACTGCGTCCCGAGAACTACTATATGCGAATACGGCTTAGGTCTGTAAAACTAAATCTATGCAAAGTTTTCTAAGAACCACCATTATATGTTATGTCGACCAAAATTATGTGTTTTTAAAAATGGAAAAAAAATCATAATATGACCTCTTTAGGAGTGAGTGTGTATAAATAGCCAAATTATAGGTATGTTCCCCGCTGGCTGGCTCGCCACAGTGGTTAACCCCGAGTTTTCAGAGTTCAACTGTATTCGCCTTGTTTTCATCACCACTATACATCAATACTCATGACGTAGAATACATAGCGTATTATCCAGAATAAGTATCCGCGACACAAGGCTCTGAACAAAATTTGGCAAGTTTATACTCGTCAAATTTCCCCTGCAAAATATCTATGGTGAGTAAAAACTTAATTGGAAGGGGCCCTATCATGCAAAACCAACTTTTCTTAATTGTTGGTACCTGCTGTTGAGCATTTGGGATTTCCATCCATCCATCCATTTTCTACCGCTTATTCCCTTCGGGGTCGCTGGAGCCTATCTCAGCTACAATCCGGTGGAAGGCGGGGTACAACCTGGACAAGTCGCCACCTCATCGCAGGGCCAACATAGATAGACAGACAACATTCACACTCACATTCACACACTAGGGCCAATTTTAGTGTTGCCAATCAACCTATCCCCAGGTGCATGTTTTTGGAGGTGGGAGGCAGCCGGAGTACCCGGAGGGAACCCACGCAGTCACGGGGAGGACATGCAAACTCCACACAGAAAGATCCCGAGGCCGGGATTGAACTCACGACTACTCAGGTCCTTCGTATTGTGAGGCAGACGCACAAACCCCTCTACCACCGTGCTGCCCCATTTGGGATTTGTCCCCAAAATTTTAAATCAAAGCGTGGAGGCATTGCAAATATATTTATAAAAAAATTTTGCCTTACTAAAATCTGGTGTGTTTTAATTCGTAACAATAGATCTTATTCTATTTGATCAATTTAATAAAAAGCAAAAACACTTACTTTATTGATGTTCATAAGCGCCCCCCGCGACCCCGAAGGGAATAAGCGGTAGAAATGGATGGATGGATAAATCAATACAATAATAGTAGATATGCTAATGACAGATTATAACTTTTATATTTTTCAGTATTGACAGACAAAGTTTCATGTTCGACTGTTTCATGTAGTAAATGGAATCGATTTATGAAAGATAGTTATTATAACAGGATGAAACCAATTTTTTAAGGTTTCTTTTATCAAGCTTTCCAATGATACCAACCTTTTAAAAGTCGGGTAAATAATAAGAAAGTGATAACATTTGGAAAGTCTGATTTAACAAAAACGCTCACACCTAAAATCTTGAGCCCCACTTATTTTGTATCGAAGAGGTTGACCATAAATTGGTGCATTTTCACAGTTTAAAATTCGTAACTTTCCTAATATTTATCACAGTGAACGTACACTTACATCACTGGAAAGGTATTTACGAGACCTTCCTAATGAACCAATTAACATTTTACACGCATAATTATAAAGCACTACCAGCTACTGTTTCCAACTGCTGATGCTACGTTAGCAATATTAGCACAAGCAGCTCGCAAAGTGGGCGGAAGTTCCTCTTCTTACCCTGATTCTTCTCTTCATATTGGCTTCCCATTCTTTCCCTAAAAGTCGAAGTTCGTCCGCGTTCTCCTCAAATATGTCGTCCTCACTTTTAGACGCGGCTTTAACCCAGGACATAACTGCGCGTTCCGCATAGGAAACGTGTTGTTGTTGTTGTTGGAGATAGGCTTTTTCTTCTTCTTTTTCTCCTTTAATCGAGCTCGTGTGCAACACCGCCACCTGTTGGAGCGGCCACTCCATTGCGGCCTGTTTTAACATGTAAAATCCTGCGGGAGGCGCTACAGCAATCGTTTTAAAATGTCATCGCAAATAACGGTAACAACCAAATCACAGCTTAACGGAGTGTTTTAGGTGACTAATACTCATATCAAAGCAAAATACATCTTTTAATAGCAGATTTGTTTCCCACCGGGTGCAATTTACTTTCTAACTGGAAAAGCAATCTAGCACTTCAGGCCTCCTCCCTTTTCATGCGCGTACATGTGCCAAGGATTACTTCCATATGCAGTCATTTACGTCTCGCCAATAGCTGCACTGTGTGTGTGTGTTTGTGTGCGTGCATGTGCGAGCGTGTAATGCGGCAGAATGAAGAGGGTTCACATGAGGAGACGTGCACTGCAGAGACTAATCCACATGTGTGATGTATAGCATGAACACAAACGGGAGGGGCTGCCATTGTCCCTGGGTGACACTCTGCTTGTGTGTGTGTGTGTGTGTGTACGTGCTTGTGTGTGTGTGTGTGTGAGAGAGAGAGAGAGAGAGAGAGAGAGAGAGAGAGACAGAGAGAGAGAGAGAGAGAGAGAGAAAGAGAGAGAGAGAGAGAGAGAGAGAGAGATAGAGTGTGTGTGCACTGAAGCTGCTTTGATGTTGGAGCATTCCGCTGACATAGATGTGCACGTGCAACTGTTCACACTGCTTCTAACGAGATAATTAGATCCCAAAAGAAATAGAAAAAAAAAAAAAAAAAAGAATCACATTGGATTGTGTGCGCATAATTATCACGCCCACACTAATACGACATTTGCAACCTCACACACCGGTTTACCTGCAGGAGCAGATGGAAATGAGTGATAGGAAGGTTGCCTATTTCGCCGGAGGTTTTCAATGACATATTTAGAAACATAATTTGGGCTTTTATTTGATAAATAATGCAAATGTCCAATTTAGTTTATTATTTATTCGGTGAGTGGTCAACAAAATAAACAAACAGTTGTACATTCATAAATTGACAATGTTACAGACCGAAAGGGTTGGAGGCTGAAGTTGAGCACTTATTTCGCCTAACCCAGTGGTTCTTAGCCTGGGTTCGATCGAACCCTTGGGGTTCGGTGAGTCGGCCTCAGGGGTTCGGCGGAAGTCAAAACACACCCGACTCATCGTGTAAATAAAAACTTGTCCCTATCGACGTATTACGGATACGGCAACAGCTGACTGATTTGCAGGTGTGTAATTTGTTGTGAGTTTATGCACTGTGTTGGTTTTGTTGTTTGAACAAGGTGATGTTCGTGCACGGTTCATTTTATGCCCCAGTAAAAAAAAACATGGTAACACTTTAGTATGGGGAACATATTCACCATTAATTAGTTGTTTGTTAACATGCAAATTAGTAACATATTGGCTCTTAACTAGTCATTATTAAGTACTTATTAATGCCTTATTCACCATGGCCTTATTATAACCCTAACCCTCTAACCCTGGCCCTAACCCTAACCAAATAATTTTAAATTAAGTCTTTATTACTTAGAACAGGGGTGCTCATTACGTCGATCGCGATCTACCGGTTGATCTCGGAGGGTGTGTCAGTCGATCACCAGCCAGGCATTAAAAAAATAGTCCTAAAAATGAGCGATCATAAATCTTCACTATGACGTCACTTTCGTCACTTGATTGACATTCACGGCACCCGAGGGTCTTCTGAGATGACGCTGGCTGCTGCCAGCTCATTAAAATTACCGACTGAAAGGCGAGAAACACTTTATTTCAACAGACTCTGGCGCCGTACCTGTCGTCAAAACTCCAAAGACCGACTGCACAGTTGCACAATAAAAGCTCTGCTTCATCCTGCCTGCGCTACCAAAATAAGAGTCTCAGAAAGCTGGCGTGCACAAGCTAGCAAGCTACGGAGTTTGCCGACAATGTATTTCTTGTAAAGTGTATACAAAGGAGTACGGAAGCTGGACAAATAAGATGCCAAAAACCAACCACTTTCATGTGGTATTGGACAGAAAGGAGGACTTTTTTTCTCCTCCATTCGATAATGCGGACGTATCACATACTTGCCAACCTTGAGACCTCCGATTTCGGGAGGTGGGGGGTGGGGAGTGGGGGCGTGGTCGGGGGTGGGGCGGAGGGCGTGGTTGGGGGCGTGGTTAAGATATATATATATATAAGAAATACTTGACTTTCAGTGAATTCTAGCTATATATATATATTTTACTACATATATATATATATATATATATATATAAATAAATAAAAGAAATACTTGAATTTCAGTGTTCATTTATTTGCACATATACACACACATAACACTCATCTACTCATTGTTGAGTTAAGGGTTGAATTGTCCATCCTTGTTCTATTCTTTGTCACTATTTCAAAACACACACATTATACAAATATACATTATAAAATCAATAAGAAAACGTGAGCGCTAATTTGGGAGTCTGAATTAGGATCAGAAGTTCCTATATAAACATTGCGCACTCACGTCGCCTTTTTGTATTGATTACTGCAGCTGTGCACTGGATTCATTCACAAATACAAACTACAACTCACAAACACTTTAGAGTTAGGCTCCACCATCAGAATGTGTACTTAAACTTATAAAGATCACATATAGATATTATTCAGTGAGTTGATTCACCAAAACTAACCTGTTATACAGGAGGAAAAAGCACACAGGATGTTTCAATTGTTCACAGACTGGTCGCGCTCATCAGAATGACAAGACACTTCCGGTCTGCAGGTGATAGCATTCAATTGGGAAGAAACGCCCTACTGCCCCCTACTGAACAAATGTGTAATGACAGCTCCAAAAAACGAATTCAAACCACAAAATAAAATAAATAAATCAACACAAAAATGTGACACATTATGGGTGGGTCACATATGCATGTACAGTAGATGGCAGTATTGTCCTGTTTAAAAGTGTCACAACATTGCTGTTTACGGCAGACGAACTGCTTTACTGTAGACGGAAACTTGACTGCTGTTGTTGTGTGTTGTTACCACGCTGGGAGGACGTTAATGAAACTGCCTAACAATAAACCCACATAAGAAACCAAGAACTCGCCCTCGATCATTAGCTGTTTATATTGTGGGAAAGCGGACGTGAGAACAGGCTGTCAACACGTCTCTCAGGTCCGCATGGAGCTGGAGGCGGCGTGGCCTCCAGCTCCGCCTGAATTTCGGGAGAAAATTTGTTCCGGGAGGTTTTCGGGAGAGGCGCTGAATTTCGGAAGTCTCCCGGAAAATCCGGGAGGGTTGGCAAGTATGACGTATCAGCACCACTGTCTGATTCCTATCAATGCAAGTCATCAGAATCAGGTAATACACCAACTTATATTCTTGTCTTCATGAAAGAAAGGAATCTATATGTGTTAAACATGCTTGTATTATCTTTAACCACCTTTAACGTGTTAACAATATTAACTATAAGTGTTAAACATGCTTGTATTATCTTTAACCACCTTTAAGTTGTTAACAATATTAACTATGTGTTAAACATGCTTGTATTATCTTTAACCACCTTTAAGTTGTTAACAATATTAACTATATGTGTTAAACATGCTTGTTTTATCTTTAACCACCTTTAAGTTGTTAACAATATTAACTATTTGTGTTAAACATGCTTGTATTATTTTTAACCACCTTTAACTTGTTAACAATATTAACTATATGTGTTAAACATGCTTGCATTATCTTTAAACACCTTTAACTTGTTAACAATATTAACTATATGTATTAAACATACTTGTATTATCATTAAACACCTTTAATGTATTAACAATATTAACTATATGTGTTAAACATGCTTGCATGATCATTAAACACCTTTAACTTGTTAACAAAAACATATATTTCATAAATAAGTAAATATAAATTATATATATGAATGAGGTAGATCCCCACGACTTGATCAATTGAAAAGTAGCTCGCCTGCAGAAAAAGTGTGAGCACCCCTGACTTAGAATATGTTCCCCTAGTGTCCACATAACTCCAAATTAAGTCTTTGTTACTTAGAATATGTTCCCCTAGTGTCCAAATAACTCTAAATTAAGTCTTTGTTACTTAGAATATGTTCCCCTATGTCCAAATAACTCCAAATTTAGTCTTTGTTACTTAGAATATGTTCCCCTAGTGTCCAAATAACTCTAAATTAAGTCTTTGTTATTTAAAATATGTTCCCCTAGTGTCCAAATAACTCTAAATTTAGTCTTTGTTACTTAGAATATGTCCCCCTAGTGTCCAAATAACTCTAAATTAAGTCTTTGTTACTTAGAATATGTTCCCCTAGTGTCCAAATAACTCTAAATTTAGTCTTTGTTACTTAGAATATGTTCCCCTAGTGTCCAAATAATTCTAAATTAAGTCTTTGTTACTTAGAATATGTTCCCCTAGTGTCCAAATAACTCTAAATGTAGTCTTTGTTACTTAGAATATGTTCCCCTATGTCCAAATAACTCTAAATTTAGTCTTTGTTACATAGACTATGTTCCCCTAGTGTCCAAATAACTCTAAATTAAGTCTTTGTTACTTAGAATATGTTCCCCTCGTGTCCAAATAACTCTAAATTAAGTCTTTGTTACTTAGAATAAGTTCCCCATACTAAAGTGTTACCAAAAACATATAACTTTGTCTTGAATTTGAAAAAAAAAATACATTTTATTTTTCACTAAAGAAGGGTTCGGTGAATGGCATATGAAACTGGTGAGGTTCGGTACCTCCAAGAAGGTTAAGAACCACTGGCCTAACCCTATAAAAAATCTCAAATACAAGATGAGCTTCCTTAAAAATATGACATTTTCTTTACACAACATAAACACTCTTCAAATATGTACACAGTAAAGACATGTGAAAGTTACCTGTACACGTGTTGGTTAAACATTTGTACCAATAATATACTATATACAGACACTTATACTTCCATTATTATTTATATCCCACATTTAGTTTTGTAATTAACATTGATCGTAGGATTAACTACTGTGTTGATTCAAGAGTGATATATTTTTCTAAGACATTGGTCTTAAAGTTTTTTTTAAATGTGTGAATGGAGCTGGAATATTTTAAGGAATCATCCAAACTGTTCCACAGATGAACCCCCCTGACAGAAACACATCTACTTTTTAAGCTCGTTCTTATGTTTGCTTTCTGAAAGACAGCTGAACCTCTGAGGTCATAGGGACTCTCCCTGGGTTTGAACCTCTCCTGTAGACACCGAGGCAGCATGTGGTTATGAGCTTTGTACGTCACAAGAGCAGTGTTGAGATCAACAAGATTGTGCAGTTGTAATGTTTTTAATTTAATAAGCAGAGCATTGCTATGGTCAGAATAATCCACATAATTTACAATTGTAATGGCTTTCTTTTGAAGTAAGAACATAGAGTTGATGTTTGATTTGTAATTGTTACCCCAGATTTCAACACAATAATTATTTGATAAACATTTAGCATTAGCCTCACTTGTCAAGATGCTAATAAACATTATTACCACACATGTGAACATACCAGTAAGCTTTTAGAGTTCAAACATGCTGTGGTACTTCCTTCATGCTATTTAACATCACCTATGAGCATGCTAGTGAACATTTAGCTTTAGCCTCACTTTTGATCAAATTTAGCATGGAAATGTACAAATTGATTCTTTGCATGTTTGCAAGCAAAGCTATGTGTTTATTAGCGTACACACAAGTGAGGCAAAGTGTCTATTAGAATGTGAGGCTAATGCTAAATGCTTATGAATATGTGAACAAAAGATGACAGTCTTCCCTTCACAACGCCCCAGATACTCTTCTTTAAGGAAAACTAAAACAATGGCTCAAATCAAATCGGAAGTGCGACCCTGACTGGACTTGAACTAATTGAACATTACTCTTTTAATTAATTGTTATATCTTGTCTGGGTCTACTGAATGTAATGCAATGGTGTCAAACTTGATTTCTTTGAAAGCCACATCACAATTATGGCTGCCCTCAGAGGGCCCTTTGTAACAGTGAATGTACATGAATATAAATGCATCAGGATACCCCTTATGAGATTATTACATAATTGCTAATACATTTAATATTTTTTCATGCGCATAAAAATATCAGTATATTTTATGGGAAAAAAACTGTTAGTTCACATGCCTGAATTTTACTGTAAAATGTACGATGTTTTTACAGCATATTACTGTAAATGGAAAAACAATACCACAGTTTGTTTTTTAACACTAAAATTCATGCGAATGAGCTATGTTTTGATTTTTTTTTACCGTAAAATCTATTAAAATGTTTACAGTATACAATTTGATGAATAACTTCATGAGTCAAGCAGATATTTAAATATTTGTTCAAAATGTTTGGAATATATGATAATATAATATTTGTTGCATTATTGTATAATGTTAAAGTTTGAAATACATGCAATTGCATGCAGTACATGTATTTTTTGTGCTGTCAAATCATTACATTTTTCATTCCGATTAATCATGATTAATCACAGGTTATTTTTTGCTTGCATAATTGAAATCGACTTAAGAAAAGACCCTAATATTTTGACCCAAATGCAATTACTGGGTGATAAATCTGCTTATATACATCATTGATGCATTAATCGCATGAGTTAATTTGTTATTTTTGACAGCCCTCATTTTTTCCTGTCAAAATAGAAAGAACTGCTACGGCGTGGCGCAGTTGGGAGAGTGGCCGTGCCAGCAACCTGAGGGTTCCTGGTTTAATCCCCACCTTCTACCAACCTAGTCACGTCCGTTGTGTCCTTGAGCAAGACACTTCACCCTTGCTCCTGATGGGTCGTGGTTAGCGCCTTGCATGTAAACCTAGTGTGTGAAGCCTTTAACAATCTAATAACAATTGGAAATATTTTTGTAAACTTTACAGCCTTCAATCATCATTTCTTTTTATTCCTTTCATGAAAATGCATATATACAAGCCATATACAGTTGACACTTTCATTGTTTTTTTGTTTCTTATACATTTCCATGATCAGAAAGGAGCAGATGGAAGAATACTATTCTTATATTTATCTGCCCCCTTTTAACACAAATTATTTTAGATGACTTTATCACTGTTCCCTCCAACAACACCCGAACTCCAACATACTTTTAATTTTTGTTTAAGCATTTTCAAAATGACACGTCCAATCAAAATCAAAAATCAGTTTGATATAATTCCAGTTGTCTCTTTTTGTAACTCTTTTTAAATTCAAAGATATTCTTGCAACTTTTTAAGTCTTTGAGAATTCCATGCTTTCACACCAGCAACAGACAAGCACATTTGCTTCAAATTTGTTCGCACTCTTGGATGTTTAAAATCATACGGCCTTCTGTGGTTCTCATCTTCAGACGTGAACACAAATAACTTTTGTATGTCCTTCGGAAGAACTTTATTGCTAGCTTTGAACATCACTAATAGAGTATGCAATTCTACAATGTCTTTTAGTTTTCATACTCATGACCTATTTTTTTTTTTTGATTGATTGAAACTTTTATTAGTAGGTTGCACAGTGAAGTACATATTCCGTACAATTGACCGCTAAATGGTAACACCCGAATAAGTTTTTCAACTTGTTTAAGTCGGGGTCCACTTAAATTGATTTATGATACAGATATATACTATCAAATATATACTAACATCATAATACAGTCATCACACAAGATAATCATCAGAGTATATACATTGAATTATTTACATTATTTACAATCCAGGGTGTGGGATATGGAGAGGGGGGTGGGGGGTTAGGTTTGGTTGGTATCAACACTTCAGTCATCAACAATCAGCATCAACAATTGCATCATCAGATAATTGGATATTGAAACAGTGTAGGACTGACTAGGTAGGATATGTACAGCAAGTAATGGACATAGAGAGAGAGATCAGAAAGTATGAGAAAAAGTGTCTACAATTGATTGTTTACATTTGATTATTTATAATCCGAAGAGGTATTATGTGGAAGGGAGGGATTTAGTTTAGGGTTGTAGTTGTCTGGAGGTGTTCTTTTAGTGCGGTTTTGAAGGAGGATAGAGATGCCCTTTCTTTTACACCTGTTGGGAGTGCATTCCATATTGATGTGGCATAGAAAGAGAATGAGTTAAGACCTTTGTTAGTTCGGAATCTGGGTTTAACGTGGTTAGTGGAGCTCCCTCTGGTGTTGTGGTTATGGCGGTCATTTACGTTAAGGAAGTAGTTTGACATGTACTTCGGTATCAGGGAGGTGTAGCGGATTTTATAGACGAATGAAGAGTGGATTTGTGTGGTCTCTATATCCTACTGTAAAAATGATACAAATTGCTCTTTTCTGTGAAATAAATAAAGGCTTTATGTTGCTGTGATATGTAATTCCCCATACATCAATACTTATGCTTGTTCGAATAAACTCAAACTCAAACTCAAACGTTAATTAGGCTGTGTTTCTTTATTTTGAAAGCGGAAGTACGCGTAGCTACCGAAGAGCAGCTTGACCAACTTCCGGTCCACTTGTCCCCAGCAGCCCCGGCCATTGAGCGCGTAACACTCTACGAGGGAGCGCGCGGGCGGGTGGGCCGTGAGGGGTGCAGTCCAAACCTCCAGTTCGATCAGGACCAGAACCGAAGGAACCGGATGGAGCCCAAAAGGGCAACAACTTGCCTGCCGTAGCGCGCGAGGGTCTGCAATAAGGAGCAGACGAGAGGTGCGCGCGCACACGCACACGCACACAGCCGCGCGTGTCTGGAAGAAGTGTGCTTCAATGTTGGCGAGGAAGATGAGGCGGCACAACCGAGCTTTGATGATGCTGATGATCGGAACTTTAAACGCAGGTTGGTCTCACACTGCTTCTGTCTGTTGGCCTCGTGGGTCCGCGTGTGTGCGTGAGCTTAAACGGCAAACCGTGGATAGGAATGTTGGACAAAGGTAGAGGGGATCTTTTGATGTGTGCGTGTCGTATTTGGACCTCCATCAGAACCATTCCTCTCCAGCCATTGTCTGCACATGCACGCACGAGCACCGATAATCTATATATGCAAAGAGGCACACGCGCACCGGAAGTGATCAGTAGTGGATGTGATCGATATAGCTAGCTTTAGCTATGTGCTAAAACAACAAGTTCGTGTAGATGTGACAGATGGGGTTGGCGCACAATGTGGCGTGAAAGGGGGGGGGGGATTGTTCCATCAAGTCATCACATGTCTTTGCATTCCACGTTGACCTTTGACCTCCCCGAGACGTGCACTCAAACGCAAGTCTTGCCTGTCTGTGACCTATGACCTCGCGCTGTGAAGCTGTTTTTGCATGATAAAGCGGGACATTTGCATGTTGCTCTGTGGGCCCGGGTCAGAGGTCGCCCACGTTCACGTTCACACGACGCAGACGTGTGATGTCATTGTGTCGGCGAGGCGACAGCTGCCGCTGTGGCGAACCCCTTCCGCTCAGCTGTGTCGTCCATGAGGGGGTCAAAGGTCATGGGAAACTTGGCCGGCGCTCACTCCGGCATGAAACCTTGTTAGCTGGCATTCATTCCAAAAGTAAACCTTGTTGCTCGCCGCTCATTATGATCTAGTTTTCATTTCATCGAGCTAGCGTTACTTTTAACATTACCGTATTTTTTGGACTATAAGTCGCAGTTTTTTTCATAGTTTGGCCGGGGGTGCGACTTATACTCAGGAGCGACTTATGTGTGAAATTATTAACACATTACCGTAAAATATCAAATAATATTATTTAGCTCATTCACGTAAGAGACTAGACGTATAAGATTTCATGGGATTTAGCGATTAGAAGTGACAGATTGTTTGGTAAACGTATAGCATGTTCTATATGTTATAGTTATTTGAATGACTCTTACCATAATATGTTACGTTAACATACCAGCCACGTTCTCAGTTGGTTATTTATGCCTCATATAACATACACTTATTCAGCCTGTTGTTCACTATTCTTTATTTATTTTAAATTGCCTTTCAAATGTCTATTACTGGTGTTGGGTTTTATCAAATACATTTCCCCCAAAAATGCGACTTATACTCCAGTGTGACTTATATTTGTTTTTTCCCTTCTTTATTATGCATTTTCGGCAGGTGCGACTTATAGTCCGGTGCGACTTATACTCCGAAAAATACGGTAAAACTTAGTAGCTAGTATTCATTCCAACTAGCCTGCGTTCACGTTCACGAGCCAGCATTAATTACAATGTTGAAAGTTCTTAGCTGGCCTCCATTCCAATTAGCTAGCGTTCATTCTGACTAGCCAACGTTACTTCCAACGTTGAAAGTTGTTAGTAGCGTGAAATGTCAACATTAAAAAGGTATTGGGTAGCATTTGGTCCCATTAGCTCGCATTCATTCCAACTAGCTAGCGTGAAATTTCAACATTAAAACTTATTAGCTGGCATTCATTCCAACTAGCAAGCGTTCATATTAGCTAACCAGCGTTAATTCCAATGTTGTAATGTCTACATTAAAAGTTCTTAGCTAGCGTGAAATTCCAACATCAAAAGTAGTTAGCTAGTGTTAATTTCAACTACCAATAAAAGTTGATAGTGAGCGTGAAATTTTAACATTAAAACTTATTAGCTAGCATTCATTCCAACTAGCTAGCGTTCAATCTAACTAGCCAGCATTAATTCCAATGTTGAAAGTTGTTGACTCGCGTGAAATTTCAACATTAAAAGTTATTAGCGAGCATTTATTACAACTGGTTAGCGTTAATTCCAATGTTAAATGTTGTTAGCTAGCATTAATTCTAACATTAATAGTTGTTAGCTAGCATTCATTCCAATTAGCCACCGTTAATGCCAACATTCAAAGTTGATAGCTGGTGTTCATTCCAAATAGCTAGCATTCATTTTAACGAGCTAGCGTTAATTCCAACATTAAAACCATTAAAAATATATCCCTATTTATAGATGACTTGTTGTTGACTTGTCATTGACTTATTGTTGTTAACTTATTGTTGACTTGTCATCAACTTTTGATGACTTGTTGTTGTTGACTTATTGTTGACTTGTCATTGACTTATTGATGATTGGTTGTTGACTTCCCATTGACTTGTTAATGACTTGTTGTTGACTTGTCATTGACATGTTGTTGACTTCCATTCATTGAATTATAGTTAACTTGTCAATGACTTTTTGATGACTTGTCATTGACTTTTGATTTGTTGTTGTTGACTTACTGTTGATTTGTTATTGACTTATTGATGACTTGATGTTATTGACTTTTTATTGACATTGTTGACTTGTCATTGACTTATTGTTGACTTGTCATTGACTTGTTGATTTGTTATTGACTTATTGTTGACCTATTATTAACTTGTCATAGATTTATTGACTTGGTGACTTTTGATTGACTTATTGACTTTTTAATGACTGATTGTTGACTTGTCATTGACTTATTGATGACTTGTTGACTTACTGATGACTTGTTGACTTACTGTTGACTTGTCATTGACTTATTGATGACTTGTCAATGACTTAATGATGACTTGTTGTTATTGACTTGACTTTTCAGTGACTTATTGATGACTTGTTTTTGAATTATAGTTGACTTGTCAATTACTTAATGATGACTTGCCATTGACTTTTGATTTGTTGTTGTTGACTTACTGTTGATTTGTTATTGACTTGTCATTGACTTATTGATGACTTGGTGTTGTTGACTTTTCATTGATTTATTGTTGACTTTTCATTGACTTATTGATGACTTGTTGTTGCTGACTTTTCATTGACTTATTGTTGTTGGCTTTTCATTGATTTATTGTTGACTTGTTATTGTAGACATCATTGACTTATTGTTGATTTGTTATTGACTTATTGTTGACTTTTCATTTACTTGTTGACTTTTCATTTACTTATTGTTGATTTATTATTGTTGACTTGTTATTGACTTATTGTTGACTTTTCATTGACTTATTACTGTTGAGTCTTGACTTGTCATTGACGTATTCATGTTGACTTCTCATTGACTTATTGTTGATTTGTTATTGACTTATTGATGACTTGTTCATCAACAAGTCAATGACAAGTCAAATAATGACTTGTTATTGTTTCATTGACTTATTGTTGACTAGTCATTGACTTATTGATGACTTGTTGTTGACTTGTCATTGACCTATTGTTGTTGACTCCGTGTTGACTTGTCATTGACTTACTAATGACTTGTTATTGACTTACTGTTAACTTTTCATTGACATATTGTTGACATAACTTGTTGACTTGTCATTGACTTATTGATGGCTTGTTGTTGACTCCGTTTTGACTTGTCATTGACTTATTGATGACTTCTTGACTTATTGTTGACTTACGTTGACTTTTCATTGACATATTGTTGACCTACTATTGTTGACTTGTCATTGATTTATTGATGACTTGTTGTTGACTTTCGATTGACTTATTGTTGAATTTTCAATAACCTATTGTTGACTTAATTATTGTTGACTTGTCATTGACTTATTTATGACTTGTTGTTGACTTACTAATGACTTGTTATTGACTTACTGTTAACTTTTCATTGACATATTGTTGACATAACTTGTTGACTTGTCATTGACTTATTGATGGCGTGTTGTTGACTCCGTTTTGACTTGTCATTGACTTATTGATGACTTCTTGACTTATTGTTGACTTGCGTTGACTTTTCATTGACATATTGTTGACCTACTATTGTTGACTTGTCATTGATTTATTGATGACTTGTTGTTGACTTTCGATTGACTTATTGTTGAATTTTCAATAACCTATTGTTGACTTAATTATTGTTGACTTGTCATTGACTTATTTATGACTTGTTGTTGACTTACTGTTGACGTGTCCTTGACTTATTGATGACTTGTTGTTCTTGAACTATTGTTGACTTGTCATTTACTTATTGATGACTTGTTATTGACTTTTGATTTGTTGCTGTTGACTTTTCATTGACTTGATGATTTGATGTCGACCTATCATTGTTGACTTGTCATCGACTTATTGTTGACTTGTTATTGACTTATTGTTGACTTTTCATTGATTTATTGTTGACTTCTCATTGACTTATTTTTGACTTGTTATTGAGTTATTGTTGACTTATTATTGTCGACTTTTCATTGACTTATTATTGATTTGTTATTGACTTATTGACTTTTCATTGACTTATTGTTGACTTTTCATTGACTTATTGTTGACTTGTTATTGACTTATTGCTGGATAAAACGTGGACCAAATCCATGTGTAGCCTGCTGCAAAGTATGCAGAAAGGAAATCCAACATGGTTCAATGTATTTTTTGCTCCATTATTTTGGTTGTCTACTTAATTTGTCTGACTACCTCAGTTAAAGCAAACAAGTTACATTTTGTCGTTTTAGTTAATTGCATTAAAATGGTTACATTATTGGACTTGTTTGTACTGTAAAGGTCATGTAATGTATAATTTGTAACCTTTTTCACAACTTAGATCTCAGTTAATATGAATGGTTTTGTAGTTTTTACACAACATGGTTTTATGCAATTCTTGCTCTATTATATTTGTTGTCTACTTAACTTGTCTGGCTACCTCAGTGAAAGCAAAACAAGTTAACTTTTGTCTTTTTGTTAATTTGTTATCATAGCCGCAGTTAAAAGGCTAGATATGCTTAATGAAAGGTGACTGAGGTGTTGTGAAACAAACAAAATAGTTTCCTTTAATTTATTATCCTTATATTAATATGAAACAGTTTTGTTAATAAATGATTGAAATTAACATTTTGAGGGTGCGTGTATTTATATCACATTATGCCGTTTACAAGCACAAATACGGTGTGAATCAATCCGTGCTGTTCGATGTCATTGAGTGTTGTAAGTAAGAAAAAGAACAATCAATTTGAAAAACAACACAAATGAGACACGTTTGCAAACACCAATGACATTGAATAGTCTACAGAAACACTACTTCATTTTCTATGCCCCATTAAGTTAATGATAACTGCTGGTTCAATGTTAAGCTTAGGTTTTAGCAGATTTTCCGTATTTTTCCTACAGACAGCATTTGGTGACCTCAAACAACAAGGCTATGGATTGATTCACACTGGTTTTCGCCTTTTGAAGGGTACTGGAAAAACTGGAAAATTGATCTTGAAAGTAGGGCTGGGCGATATATCGATATACTCGATATATCGCGGGTTTGTCTCTGTGCGATATAGAAAATGACTATATCGTAATATTCGAGTATACGTTCTCACACAGTTGCTTTTAGCTGCGGGCATTACACTACTCTCTCCTTCTCACAGAGACGTAAAACAAGCGCACCTTCTTACATACGTCACATACGTGTACGCCCTCGCGGAGCAGAGAGGTAGCGGCATGGGTAACGTTAGCTGTGGTTCGAGTGGTAATACGAGAGAAAGAAGGTGCGAATCTGGTAACAATTGAAGGAATAATTAATTCCCAAGAAAAACAGCATGGGGTCCATCGTCTGGCGGTGGTTTGGCTTCAAGCGGGAATTTTTCGAACAGACAACTGTAATTTGTCAAGTGTGGGGCAAAAGCGTTGCTACAAAAAGTAGCATTACTGCTAATATGTAGCATCATTTAAAAAGTCACCCGCTAGAGAATGAAGAGTGCTTGAAACTCTGCATGTCAACATCTTAATTCGGTGCCACACCAACAAAAGGCCGAGGCAACCATTTCCGCATCAACACCGTATGAAAAAAATAGTCAACAACAGAAGGAGATAACATCCGCAGGAACCTACCGCATAGCGAAGGACATACACTATTTGATTTCCTATTATGCAGCTCATTTTTATTTGACAGTTATTGAAATATCTTGTGTGACATCATGCACAAAAGTGCACTTTATATGTTTTAAACTATTGTAGCGGCGTTCTGTACAAAAAGTGCACTTTAATTTATTTAGTGTTGTTTCGATATGTCATCTTAGTGACATCATGCACAAAAGTGCACTCATAGCTTGTTTTAAAATGTCTCTGACAATCTTGCACTTTCTGTTTTGAAATGACATGAATGTTTGTGCCACTGCTTAATAACTGTTTAATAAATACAGTTTTGGTCAATTGACTTAGTTGTGATTTCCCTCTCTGCAGGAAAGTTTAAAATGAGCATATATTAATGCAGTATGAACCAGAATGTTTTAATGTAGACACATAGAATCAGCATACTAGTGTGATTATATGCATCAAGTGTTCATTCAAGGCTAAGGCAAAATATCGAGATATATATCGTGTATCGTGACATGGCCTAAAAATATTGAGATATTAAAAAAAGGCCATATCGCCCAGCCCTACTTGAAAGTCCTTAAAAGTGCTTGAATTTGGCCATGGAAAAGGTGTAGGAACCCTGTATTGTGGACTCATTATTGTTGACTTGTCACTTACTTATTTATGACTTGTTGTTGACTTACTGTTGATGTGTCCTTGACATATTGATGACTTGTTCTTGAACTGTTATTGACTTGTCATTTACTTATTGATGACTTATTGACTTTTGATTTGTTGTTGTTGACTTTTCATTGACTTATTGATGATTTATTGTCGACCTATCATTGTTGACTTGTCATTGACTTATTGTTGACTTGTCATTGACTTATTGATGATTTATTGTCGACCTATCATTGCTCACTTGTCATTGACTTATTGATGACTTATTGTTGACTTGTTATTGACTTATTGTCGACTTCTCTTGACTTATTGTTGACTTGGTATTGTTGACTTTTCATTGACTTATTATTGTCGACTTTACATTGACTTATTGTTGACTTTTCATTGACTTATTGTTGACTTTTCATTGACTTATTATTGTTGTTGACTTTTCATTGACTTATTGTTGATTTGTTATTGACTTAATGGACTGGACTATGGACTGGACTCTCACAATATTATGCTAGATCCACTCGACGTCCATTGCACCGGTCGCCCGGGGGCGTGTCCCCATATCTGCGGTCCCCTCCAAGGTTTCTCATTGTCATCCCATTGGGTTGAGTTTTTTCTTGCCCGGATGTGGGATCTGAGCCGAGGATGTCGTTGTGGCTTGTGCAGCCCTTTCAGACACTCGTGATTTAGGGCTACGTAAATAAACTTTGATTGACTGATTGATTGAATTGTTGACTTTTCATTGACTTATTATTGTTGACTGTTCATTGACTTATTGATGACTTGTTGACTTACTGTTGACTTGTCATTGACTTATTGATGACTTGTTTTTTAATTATAGTTGACTTGTCAATTACCTAATGATGACTTGTCAATTACTTAATGATGACTTGTCATTGACCTTTGATTTGTTGTTGTTGACTTACTGTGGATTTGTTATTATAGACTTGTCATTGACTTATTGATGACTTGGTGTTGTTGACTTTTCTTTGACTTTTTGTTGACTTTTCATTGACTTATTGATGATGTATTGTCTACCTATCACTGTTGACTTGTCATTGACTTACTGATGACTTGTTGTTGCTGACTTTTCATTGACGTATTGTTGACTTATTATTGCTGACTTCTCATTGACTTATTGATGACTTGTTGACTTGTCATTAACTTATTGATGACTTGTTTTTAATTATAGTTGACTTGTCAATTACTTAATGATGACTTGTCATTGACTTTTGATTTGTTGTTGTTGACTTACTGTTGATTTGTTATTGACTTGTCATTGACTTATTGATGACTTGATGTTGTTGACTTTTCATTGACTTATTGTTGACTTTTCATTGACTTATTGTTGATGTACTGTCTACCTATCATTGTTGACTTGTCATTGACTTCTTGTTGATGTATTGTCTACCTATCATTGTTGACTTGTCATTGACTTATTGATGACTTGTTGACTTTTCTTTGACCTATTGTTGACTTTTCATTGTTTTATTGTTTATTTATTATTGTTGACTTGTCATTGACTTGTTGACTTTTTATTGACTTATTGTTGACATATTACTGTTGTCTTGTCATTAATTTTTTTATGTTGACTTTTCTTTGACTTGTTATTGTTAACTTACTGTTGACTTTTCGTTTACTTTTCATTGGCTTATTGTTGATTTGTTATTGACTTATTGATGACTTGTTCAAGTTAAATCAAGTCAATGACAAGTCAACTGATGACTTCTTGTTGTTTCATTGACTTATTGTTGACTAGTCATTGGCTTGTTGTTGACTTGTCATTGACTTGTCATTGACTTACCGTATTGTTGACTTTTCATTGACTTATTATTGACATATTACTGTTGACTTGTCATTAATTTTTTTATGTTGATTTTTCTTTGACTTACTGTTGACTTGTTATTGTTGACTTACTGTTGACTTTTTATTGACTTATTGTTGATTTGTTATTGACTTATTGATGACTTGTGTTAAGGTTTGCAGGGGAGGTGACGGCAACAGACACTAGATGGCAGTAATGTTCAATGATTTATTATATATAGTAATATATATAATAAACAACACTAAATATATGAACTAAGGAAATGGAGTGTGGCAAAATCCAAGAGTGTGTATGGTGTACGACTATGTGTAGTATTTAACTGAGGTGTGCGTTACCAAGTGTTGAACGAGAGATGAGGAAGTCCGGGGGAAGAGGGGAATCCGTGTCCAAGCGGGAGGTCGAGATCCAAGGAGCAGTCCGAGAAGCAGGGGAACGACGACGAGAAATGACGAGACACACAGCAACGTCAAAACACGGGAACGGAGGTCTGCAGTAGGATGATATAACAATGAAACACAGAAGGGAAAACAGACAGAGAGAACAGTATTGCATCAAGCAGGATGATAGCTTACTATACGCCAACAGATGATTATATTCCGGCGCCGGCATGCCAAGATGTCCAGGCTTATGAAGGCAGTTCCTTCATTCCAGGCAGGTGTGATGATTGCCGGCAAGTGATTGCAGCTGGCGGCAGCTGCAGGGGGGAGACGCGCGCGGCGCGTCCCTGGATGTGCGCCACAGTCGTGGGCGTGTCCCGCGGTGTGAAGCGCAGAGCGCAATGATGAGGGCGCATTCCAATGCACCCTGGCCGTGACAACTTGTTCATCAACAAGTCAACTGATGACTTATTGTTTCATTGACTTATTGTTGACTAGTCATTGACTTGTTGACTTGTCATTGACTTATTGTTGTTGATTTATTGACTTGTCATTGACTTACTGATGACTTGTTATTGACTTACTGTTAACTTTTTATTGACATATTGTTGACATAACTTGTTGACTTGTCATTGACTTATTGATGGCGTGTTGTTGACTCTGTGTTGACTTGTCATTGACATATTGATGACTTCTTATTGACTTACTGTTGACTTTTCATTGACATATTGTTGATCTATTATTGTTGACTTGTCATTGATTTATTGATGACTTGTTGTTGTTGACTTTTCATTGACTTATTGTTGACTTATTACTGTTAACCTGTCGTTAACTTATTTATGTTGACTTTTCCTTGACTTACTGTGGAATTGTTAATGTTGACTTACTGTTGACTTACTGTTGACTTTTCATTGACTTATTGTTGACTTTTCATTGACTTATTGTTGATTTGTTATTGACTTATTGATGACTTGTTCATCAACAAGTCAATGACAAGTCAACTGATGACTTTTGTTTCATTGACTTATTGTTGACTAGTCATTGACTTGTTGACTTGTCATTGACTTATTGTTGTTGATTTATTGACTTGTCATTGACTTACTGATGACTTGTTATTGACTTACTGTTAACTTTTTATTGACATATTGTTGACTTAACTGCTTGACTTGTCATTGACTTATTGATGGTGTGTTGTTGTTGACTACGTGTTGACTTGTCATTGACATATTGATGACTTCTTATTGACTTTTCATTGACATATTGTTGACCTATTATTGTTGACTTGTCATTGATTTATTGATGACTTGTTGACTTTTCATTGACTTATTGTTGACTTATTACTGTTAACTTGTCGTTAACTTATTTATGTTGACTTTTCCTTGACTTAATGTGGAATTGTTAATGTTGACTTACTGTTGACTTTTCATTGACTTATTGTTGACTTTTCATTGACTTATTGTTGATTTGTTATTGACTTATTGATGACTTGTTCATCAACAAGTCAATGACAAGTCAACTGATGACTTTTGTTTCATTGACTTATTGTTGACTATTCATTGACTTATTGTTGACTTGTCATTGTCTTACTGATGACTTGTTTTTGACTTACTACTTAACTTGTTGACTTTCACTGTGGAATTGTTATTGTTGACTTACTGTGGAATTGTTCTTTTTGACCTACTGTTGACTTTTCATTGACTTATTGTTGAGTTGTTATTGACTTATTGATGACTTGTTCATCAACAAGTCAATGACAAGTCAACTGATGACTTATTGTTGACTAGTCATTGACTTATTGTTGTTGACTTATTGTTGACTCCGTGTTGACTTGTCATTGACTTACTGATGACTTGTGATTGACTTACTTTTAACATTTCATTGACATATTGTTGACCCAACTTGTTGACTTGTCATTGACTTATTGATGGCTTGTTGTTGACTCCGTGTTGACTTGTCATTGACTTATTGATGACTTCTTATTGACTTACTGTTGACTTTTCCTTGACATATTGTTGACCTATAATTGTTGACTTGTCATTGATTTATTGATGATTTGTTGTTGTTGAATTTCGATTGACTTAGTGTTGACTTTTCAATGACTTATTATTGACTTATTATTGTTGACTTGTCATTGACTTATTTATGACTTGTTGACTTACTGTTGATGTGTTCTTGACTTATTGATGACTTGGTTTTCTTGAACTATTGCTGACTTGTCATTGACTTATTGATGATTTATTGTTGACTTGTCATGACTTTTTGATGACTTATTATTGACTTATTGTCTTATTGTTGACTTATTATTGACTTCTCATTGACTTCTCATTGACTTTTAGTTGACTTTTCATTGACTTCTTGTCAACTTTTATTGACTTCTTGTCGAATTTTCATTTACTTATTGTTGATTTGTTATTGATTTATTGACTTATTGTTGACTTATTGACTTTTCATTGACTTATTATTGTTGCTGACTTTTCATTGACTTAGTGTTGATTTGTTATTGACTTATTGTTGACAAGTGTGAAGTATATTTATGTAGCGCTTTTTCTCTAGAGACTCAAAGCGCTTTCTATAATGAAACCTATTATCTACAAGCTACATTTAAACCAGTATGGGTGGCACTAGGAGCACGTGGGTAAAGTGTTTTTCTCAAGAACATAACAGCAGTGACTAGGACGACGGTAGCGGGAATAAACCTGGAACCCCCAAGTTGCTGGAACGGCCGCTCTACCAAGCGTGCCACGCCGCTCCTTAACAATTACTTATAATTGACTCCACTATCTGAATTACCATGGCTTAACGTCAACACCCACAGGGCTGACGGCTGGCCACGCCCCCACCAGGGAATGCTTGTACTACAACGTCAACTATGAAATGGAGCTGACCAACCAGAGCGGCGTGGAGCGCTGCGAGGGCGACGCCGACAAGCGCTCGCACTGTTACGCCTCGTGGACCAATGAGTCGGGCGCCATTGAGCTGGTGAAGAAAGGATGCTGGCTTGACGACTTCAACTGCTACGACCGGTAAAATGCACGCGCAGAGCGTCACTCTGTGTACATGATGTCTGACAAACACTTGGTCATGTTGTGGGCGGCTAAGTGGTGTCGAGGATGTAGGGGCCGTGTCTTAATTTTGCCTATCATGTAACTCGTCCAGTGAGGAGTGTGTGTCCACTGAAGAGAGTCCTCAGGTCTTCTTCTGCTGTTGTGAAGGAAACATGTGCAACAACAAGTTCACGCACTTGCCAGACGCCGCTGGCTCACGTGAGTGTGTGTGTCACCTTTACACACTTACATGTGCGTGTCGTTGTTTCACCTTTATGTGTGTGTGTCAGTCATCCAAGCTCCGACCCCCAGAATCAGCGTGATACACGTCATCTTTTATTGCCTGCTGCCCGTCACAGTGCTGTCAACCATTCTGCTTGCCACTGTATGGATGTACCGCCATCGCAAACCTCCGTACGGACATGTGGACGTCACTGAGGTACACACACACATTTCAAAATAAGTCATATTATGGTTATTTAATGGTACTGCAATTAAAAAAAAGAAGCATGGTTGTCCTTCAGGACCCAGTTCCTCCGCCTGATTCCCCCCTCTTGGGGTTAAAGCCTCTGCAGTTGCTGGAAGTGAAAGCCAGAGGGCGCTTCGGTTGCGTCTGGAAGGGCCAAATTCTGAACGAGTTTGTGGCCGTCAAGGTGTTCCCTATCCAGGTGCGTGCACGTCGCCACATGTTCAGGTTTGTCACAGGCGTGTTGATGCATGGGTGTCGTCTTGCAGTACAAGATGTCGTGGCAGAACGAGCGAGAGGTGTTCACCACGCCGGGAATGAAGCACGAAAACATACTGAAGTATGTTGGCGCTGAGCAGCGAGGGCGCCACCTAGAGGCCGAACTGTGGCTCATCACAGAGTTCCATGAGCTGGTGAGGGTGGGCGGGGCTTAGGAACTAACATGTAGTTGTAGGGCAGGTGTTGACGCAGGTGTTGCGGAATGTCCCGCAGGGTTCGCTCTGCGACTTCCTGAAGGCGAACGTCATCAGTTGGTTAGAGTTGTGTCACATCGGGGGGTCCATGGCGTGCGGTCTGGCGTACCTGCATGAAGATGTACCCCGGAACAAAGGCGAGGGAGCCAAACCCGCAATCGCACACAGGTATGTCACATCATCTTTGGTGCATCAGGGCATGACCTTTGACTCTTCTGCATGTGTATCAGGGACTTCAAGAGCAAGAACATCATGATGCGTTCAGATCTGACCGCCGTCATCGGAGATTTCGGCCTGGCTGTGCCCTTTGAGTCAGGAACGCCGCCCGGAGAGACGCACGGACAGGTGAGACTCTCGTCCTCAGCATCAAAGAGGAGCTCATTACTAAAACGCGCGCGCATGCACAGGTAGGGACGTGGCGCTACATGGCTCCTGAAGTTCTCGAAGGCGCCATCAACTTCCAGCGGGATGCCTTCCTCAGAATCGACATGTACGCTTTGGGCCTGGTCCTGTGGGAGCTGCTGACACGCTGCAAAGCCGCTGATGGTAAGCTCTGCTCACATAATACACTGTTTGGTCTGCAGGTGTAATCAAAGCGTGTGTGCGTCAGGTCCAGTAGGCGAGTACATGCTGCCATTCGAGGAGGAAGTAGGTCAGCATCCGTCACTGGAGGACCTTCAGGAAGTTGTTGTCCACAAGAAGTTGAGGCCGGTCTTCAAAGACGTTTGGTTCAAACATAACGTGAGTGGTCATTAAACAAATGTCTAACACAAAATACACCCTCAGAATGTTTTTTATTGGCCCACGACACATTGGAGAAATAAAAGCGTATGCATAAAAATGTTTTCTGCATATTTCATGGATACATTTCCACACGAGTGGTACTCGCACTATCCACACAATGATCCAATAAGCTCCTCCCTTTTCAGGGTCTGTGCCATGTGTGCGAGACAGTGTCGGAATGCTGGGACCACGACGCCGAGGCCCGACTGTCGGCCGGCTGCGTGCAAGAGCGCATGGGCCAAGTGCGTCGCCTCACTAGCGCCGTAGCCCCGCCCACCTCCTCCTCTTCTGTCCCTCCAGTTGTCATGGTAACCAACGTGGACCTCCCGGCCAAAGAGTCCACAATGTGACCAGTAAAACTTTTGGCACACACACACACACACACATAAGTTCAGGTCCGACTCAGTGAATGATCTCCAGGTACCTCAGCATTTTTTTCTGTCTCTGAAGTGGGTGTCTACCTGCAGCCTCATTGCGTAGCAACCAGCACCAGCTACACCTCAAAGTGACAGGTCTCACTCTTAAACAGGAAGTGATGTCAGAGTGACGCTGCGTTGACCTTTCGCTAAGCCCCGCCCCGCCAGTGACTATTGCCAGGCTTGTCAGCCGAAATCAGGAAGTAATGCACAAGATACCAGAACCACCACAAAAAGGAGTCAGAGAACAATGATAAAGCTTTTTGTTTATACAACCATTACAAATACATTTATATTTACACACATATGTACACATAATTACATTTAGTAGTAAGATAGCTAGCGTTAGCGAAGGAGCTAACACATAGCCGATATGCTAGTTTACTCCGGTTAGCGCCACAACTTTCCACAACAATATACATTACGAATAATAAGCGAATTTCTTACCTTGAAGCTGGTGTTAAGTCTGGTGGTTTCCGCCGACTACTACATTTTAAATAGCAAAACTTGACCAATAACTTCGAATAATACCGGAAGGAGCTGCACTGAATTGAACCGAGCGCTGTCAGAAGAGACTGCTCTGTGATTGGTTGGGGATGTTTGGCTTCGCGAAAGGTCAATGTTGATTGGTTGTTCAAGTCTGAAGTGGGCGGGGTCATGCTACATTCAGGCGTTTGATTGGCTGACAGCGACCAAACTTCTCAGGTAAATTCGTTATGTGGAGGCGGGGTTACCAGACTGTGAAATAGGTAGGAGGGACTTATGTGACGGTGCTTAAAGCCTATTGGCTGTTTTTTTCTGGACACTCAACACATGCTGTGCACACACTGCCATTCGTGTTGTTTTCTTTTGACAACTCATCAGGGTGAAAGGTTAAAGGTCATCAGTCACCTGACCACTTTATGTCTACCTCTTTTTTGTCATGTTTAACACTGAAAGGGTCAATCCCCACTTTAAAGATTCCAACAAAAACATTGGACTGTTCCTTTTAATGTGCATTTTTAAGTCAGGTGCTTAAAAAAACAACAATGTGAACCTCAGTACAGCAAAAATACCTCAGATGAATTTTGTATGTGTTATTTATTTTTGTTTTAATTGAAAAGTTATCCACATTGTAAAAAGTTATAACCCCGGTCTTCTCTCCTCCTCCCTTGTGCATCATCCTGATCAAAACATCACAAAATCTGCAATAATTTCAAAAATGTTCATAGTAAAATGACACATACGCAGGTTAAAACATACTTGGCCAACAAAGCTGATTCTGATTTCCCAGGTTCGATGAAATGTTCCCCCCACTGTCATGTACCTGTAGCATGTAGCATTGTTAGCATTAGGCAGGTACAGCAAACTGTTAAATCTAATCTTGGCGCATCACAGGGGCCTCCTGCCCCGCCATCTTGGCACTGAGAAAGCACGACTCTAAAACAAAATATTTTACTGTTGCAATTGAAAAGTTAAAAGTTCAACAATGCGCACTTCCTGTTGTAAAGTTTGTGAATTGATGGACTGTGATGTTGATGATCCATGTGGAAGGTAGAGGCAATTTCATATTTTTAAATGGTACTTTTTAGAGGAAAAAAATACTATTAAGCGTGAATGTGTGTGTGCTGTCAGATGATTTATTCTTCTCTTCGTCTACTCAGTCCCAACATGTAGTTTTAACCATCGCTCACACACATTACATAAGGGAAAACAATGATTTAACTTTTTGTATGTGAATAATAAATGGTTGCAATTATCTAATGCTTGTGTTGGAGTTGCATTGTGGGTAAAAAAAAGGCCGCCAGCGGCTTTAGGGAAGGGGGTGAATGTGTCGATGTACGTACATTACAACTTTTGCTGTTGAACAGCGATTAAAATATTACTATTACAAGGTGAATATGATTAAAACATCACATGATCATCACTGACTTCAAGCTGCTAACATCCTGATAGTGTCACATTATTTATATATTAAAATATATAGAAATATATATGTATGGGACAAATTAGCTGCTGTGCTGTGTTGTTTTCAACCAGCTGCCATGTTGACAACATTGCTAGAGGGCGGGTCGACCGTCTGTCACTCACAGCTCACCTCAACTGATGATGTCACAACTCCACCTCTTGCTCCGTCTCCTCCTCTCCTTTACCTTCTCCACCTTCTGGGACGACCTCCTTCTCCTTCTCTTCTTCTCCTGCGTCCTTCACTTCCTCCTGCGTGTCCCCTTCTTCTGTCAATTCCTCTCTTTCTTCCTCCCTCTCTTGACCTTGTCTCTTGTTCACCTCCTCACTCATCCCTCCATCTTCAGTCTCCTCCTCCCTTCCTTCTTCTCCTCCTTGAGTCACCTCCCCTGTAAAATCGTCCCCTCCTCCTTCCCCTTTCTGCTCTTCCATCACTTCCTCTTCTCCCTCTGCTACCTTCTCCCCACTCCCAGCATCTCCTGCCTCAGTCAACTCCTCACTTTTACCTTCCCCTTCTTCTGTTACCTCCTCACTTCCTCCTCCTGTCTCCTCCTCCTCAACTTTTTCTGTCACCCCCTCTTTCCTAACATCTTCTGTCTTCTCCTCCTCAACTTTTTCTGTCACCCCCTCTTTCCTAACATCTTCTGTCTTTTCCTCCTCCTCGACTTCTTCTGTCACCCCCTCTTTCCTAACATCTTCTGTCTCCTCCTCCTCAACTTCTTCTGTCACCCCCTCTTTCCTAACATCTTCTGTCTCCTCCTCCTCAACTTCTTCTGTCACCACCTCTTTCCTAACATCTTCTGTCTCCTCCTCTTCCTCGACTTCTTCTGTCACCCCCTCTTTTCTAACATCTTCTGTCTCCTCCACCTCCTCCCTAACTTCTTTCTCCTCCTCCTCCTGGTTTCCATTGCCGCCTCCCTCTTCTGTCACCTCGTCCCCATTTACTTCCTGGACTCCTTCTCCTTCAATCATCTCCTCCTCCCGCTCTGTCTCCCCCTGCTGGCAGTCAGCACGATTGTCTTGATCCTGGTCCTGTCGCTTGTCACATGCAGAGTCCAAAGCAGCGTGAGACGGAAACGCATCCTCGTTCCTGAGCACACCTGAACACATCATTGTCATCACAACCAGCACTCTTTAAAAAGACTCATTAGGACAGGAGTGTCCAAACTTTTTGACTTGGGGCATTGGGCTAAAAATATTTTGGTCGGGGGCCAAAAACCGATGGCATGTAAAGTACATGTATGTACATACATACATACACACACACACACACACATATATGTATATATATATATATATATATTGATTGATTGATTGGCAACACTAAATTAACCCTAGTGTGTGAGTGTGAATGTTGTCTGTCTGTATATATATATATATATATACACACACACACACACATATATATGTGTGTATATATATATATATATATATATATATGTCTGTGTATATATATATATATATATATATATATATATATACACAATGTATGTATGTCTATATATGTATGTCTATATATATATATATATATATATATATATATATATATATATATATATATGCGACCCATCAAGGCTGATGGGTCGCCGCGTTCCTGTTCTTGAACGGGTTTGTGCTGAAAATATATATACATATATATGTATGTGTATATATATATATACACATATTAAGTGGCTAGCCAGCCACTTAACAAGTGGCTGGCTAGCTTCTGTAGACAACAGGGACTAACGTTTATTGATAATTGGCCCTCTTTCTGGGGCAAACCAGGCTTGCTGATGAGAGACGGCCTTCACCCTAACCAGGAAGGCGCCATCATCCTGACTAAAAACATAGACTACTGTTTAAGTCACATTTGACTAACTACACTAGAGCAAGCCCGGTCACAGGCAATTACAGAGCCTGCTAGTCCGGGTGAGGAGTCAGTTAAGCTAGAACTAGCCAGCACCAGGCTGGATAATTCCTGTACGCATAGCAATTTTCTTAGAATAACACACAACTCACATAATGTGTTTTCTGTTGTGAATGTGTCCGGGGTAGATATGCATTCTACTGAGGTGGCAAATCATGATGCGTTCAGTCGATCGCAGCATCAAGCAAACAATCTGAAAATTCCCGTCGTATCAATTCCTAGATATGGTCGAAACTATTTAAAGTGCACTACGTATAATAAACGCAACATTATTAATATTGCTACTACGGATAATTTAAACAAAAACTCGTCAAAACAGCCCAATACTTATAATATGGGCTTTTTAAACATAAGATCATTGTCTCCCAAAACGTTATTAGTTAATGAGGTCATTAGAGACAACAATCTTAACGTCATTGGTCTTAGCGAAACCTGGCTCAAACCAGACGATTTTTTTGCGCTAAATGAGGCATCTCCTCCTAACTATACGAATGCGCATATTGCCCGTCCCCTTAAAAGGGGTGGGGGGGTCGCACTAATATACAATGAAAACTTTAACCTTACCCCTAACCTAAATAATAAATACAAATCGTTTGAGGTGCTTACTATGAGGTCTGTCGCACCGCTGCCTCTCGATATGGCTGTTATTTACCGCCCCCCAGGGCCCTACTCGGACTTTATCAATGAATTCTCAGAGTTCGTTGCTGATCTAGTGACGCACGCAGACAATATAATCATAATGGGGGACTTTAATATCCATATGAATACCCCATCGGACCCTCAGTGCGTGGCGCTCCAGACTATAATTGATAGCTGTGGTCTTACACAAATAATAAATGAACCTACGCATCGCAACGGTAATACGATAGATCTAGTGCTGGTCAGGGGTGTCACCACCTCCAAAGTTATGGTACTCCCGTATACTAAAGTAATGTCCGATCATTACCTTATAAAATTCGAAGTTCTGACTCATTGTCAACAAACTAATAATAATAATAACTGCTATAGCAGCCGCAACATTAATGCTGCCACAACGATGACTCTTGCTGACCTACTGCTTTCGGTAATGGCACCATTCCCAAATTATGTCGGCTCTATTGATAACCAAACTAACAACTTTGACAATGCCCTGCGCAAAACCATTGATAGTATAGCACCGCTAAAACAAAAAAGGGCCCCTAAAAGGCGCACCCCATGGTTTACAGAAGAAACCAGAGCTCATAAATTATCATGTAGAAAGTTGGAACGCAAATGGCGCGCGACCAAGCTTGAGGTTTTCCATCAAGCATGGAGTGATAGTTTAATATCGTATAAACGCATGCTTACCTTAGCTAAAGCTAAATATTACTCAAATCTCATCCGCCTCAACAAAAACGACCCTAAATTTTTGTTTAGTACAGTAGCATCGCTAACCCAACAAGGGACTCCTCCCAATAGCTCCACCCACTCGGCAGATGACTTTATGAATTTCTTTAATAAGAAAATTGAACTCATTAGAAAGGAGATTAAAGACAACGCATCCCAGCTACAACTGGGTTCTATTAACACAGATACAACTGTATCTACGACGGATACTGCAATACAAAATAGTCTCTCTCTTTTTGATGAAATAACATTAGAGGAACTATTACGGCGTGTAAGTGGGATAAAACAAACAACATGTTTACTTGACCCACTTCCTGGGAAACTTATCAAGGAGCTTTTTGTATTATTAGGTCCATCAGTGCTAAATATTATAAACTTATCACTTTCCTCTGGCACTGTTCCCCTAGCGTTCAAGAAAGCGGTTATTCATCCTCTGCTCAAAAGACCTAACCTTGATCCTGACCTCATGGTAAACTACCGACCGGTGTCCCACCTTCCCTTTATTTCGAAAATCCTCGAAAAAATTGTCGCACAGCAGCTAAATGAACACTTAGTGTCTAACAATCTCTGTGAACCTTTTCAATCCGGTTTCAGGGCAAATCACTCTACGGAGACAGCCCTCGCAAAAATGACTAATGATCTACTGCTAACGATGGATTCTGATGCGTCATCTATGTTGCTGCTTCTTGATCTTAGCGCTGCTTTCGATACCGTCGATCATAATATTTTATTAGAGCGTATCAAAACACGTATTGGTATGTCAGAATTAGCTTTGTCGTGGTTTAACTCTTATCTTACTGACAGGATGCAATGCGTCTCCCATAATAATGTGACCTCGGACTATGTTAAGGAAACGTGCGGAGTTCCTCAGGGTTCGGTTCTTGGCCCTGCACTCTTTAGTATTTACATGCTGCCGCTAGGCGACATCATATGCAAATACGGTGTTAGCTTTCATTGTTATGCTGATGACACCCAACTCTACATGCCCCTAAAGCTGACCAACACGCCGGATTGTAGTCAGCTGGAGGCGTGTCTTAATGAAATTAAACAATGGATGTCCGCTAACTTCTTGCAACTCAACGCCAAGAAAACGGAAATGCTGATTATCGGTCCTGCTAAACACCGACATTTATTTAATAATACCACCTTAACATTTGACAACCAAACAATTACACAAGGCGAATCAGTAAAGAATCTGGGTATTATTTTCGACCCAACTCTCTCCTTTGAGTCACACATTAAGACTGTTACTAAAACGGCCTTCTTTCATCTCCGTAATATCGCTAAAATCCGTTCTATTTTATCCACTAGCGACGCTGAGATCATTATTCATGCGTTCGTTACGTCTCGTCTCTACTACTGTAACGTATTATTTTCGGGTCTCCCTATGTCTAGCATTAAAAGACTACAATTGGTACAAAATGCGGCTGCTAGACTTTTGACAAGAACAAGAATGTTTGATCATATTACGCCTATACTGGCTCACCTGCACTGGCTTCCTGTACACTTAAGATGTGACTTTAAGGTTTTACTACTTACGTATAAAATACTACACGGTCTAGCTCCGTCCTATCTTGTCGATTGCATTGTACCATATGTCCCGGCAAGAAATCTGCGTTCAAAGAACTCCGGCTTATTAGTGATTCCCAGAGCCCAAAAAAAGTCTGCGGGCTATAGAGCGTTTTCTATTCGGGCTCCAGTACTATGGAATGCCCTCCCGGTAACAATTAGAGATGCTACCTCAGTAGAAGCATTTAAGTCCCATCTTAAAACTCATTTGTATACTCTAGCCTTTAAATAGCCCCCCTGTTAGACCAGTTGATCTGCACCCCAAACCATCACTGATGGTGGAAACTTTACACTAGACTTCAGGCAACGTGGATCCTGTGCCTCTCCTGTCTTCCTCCAGACTCTGGGACCTCGATTTCCAAAGGAAATGCAAAATTTGCATGGTTGGGTGATGGTTTGGGGTGCCATGTCATCTGCTGGTGTCGGTCCACTCTGTTTCCTGAGATCCAGGGTCAACGCAGCCGTCTACCAGCAAGTTTCAGAGCACTTCATGCTTCCTGCTGCTGACCTGCTCTATGGAGATGGAGATTTCAAGTTCCAACAGGACTTGGCGCCTGCACACAGCGCAAAATCTACCCGTGCCTGGTTTACGGACCATGGTATTTCTGTTCTAAATTGGCCCGCCAACTCCCCTGACCTTAGCCCCATAGAAAATCTGTGGGGTATTGTGAAAAGGAAGATGCAGAATGCCAGACCCAAAAACGCAGAAGAGTTGAAGGCCACTATCAGAGCAACCTGGGCTCTCATAACACCTGAGCAGTGCCAGAAACTCATCGATTCCATGCCACGCCGCATTAACGCAGTAATTGAGACAAAAGGAGCTCCAACCAAGTATTGAGTATTGTACATGCTCATATTTTTCATTTTCATACTTTTCAGTTGGCCAACATTTCTAAAAATCCCTTTTTTGTATTAGCCTTAAGTAATATTCTAATTTTGTGACACACGGAATTTTGGATTTTCATTTGTTGCCACTTCAAATCATCAAAATTAAATGAAATAAACATTTGAATGCATCAGTCTGTGTGCAATGAATAAATATAATGTACAAGTTACACCTTTTGAATGCAATTACTGAAATAAATCAAGTTTTTCAAAATATTCTAATTTACTGGCTTTTACCTGTATATACATATACACATACATATATATATATATATATTTATACATATATATATATATATATATATATATTTATATATATATATATATATATATATATATATATATATTTATACATATATATATATATATATATATATTTATATATATATATATATATATATATATATATATATATTTATATATATATATATATATATATATATATATATATATATATGTGTGTGTGTGTGAAAGTTCGACTCCTATCTTGTTTACTTCCGTGACGACCTCCCAATATATATATATATATATATATATATATATATATATATATATATATGAATATCAAGCAGCTAAAATGTGCCTAACATAGATAAGTCTGGAGAGAGTGTGCTGCAGTTTTCCCATATCGAATTGTAATGGATTTAAATGGCTGTGATTTTGCTTTATGTGTGGTGCTCGGGCATTTTTTATAATATCCACAAAGGTCTGTGGGCAGGTTGTGTCATATGTAGGGAGGATGTACGTTAAGAAATGATCGATGTCGATGCCATTATCGAACCGATTCCTTATCAAATTCAGATAGGTTGTTGTGTGTGCACTGAGTTCCAAAAGCCGTAGATGTTATGTGACTGGGCCGGCACGCTGTTTATATGGAGGAAAGGCGGACGTGACTGAGGACAGCATGCTGACGTTAAAAGGTGAAGGTTTCAGGTGAGAGAGGATGCTAAAGGCACGCCCCCAGTGAGGATATCGTGCTGCTATGTGCGTTGTAAATAAAAAAAATTGACGACAAACGCATCACCAACATGGACGAGGTGCCGATCACTTTCGACATCCCGGTGAAGCACACTGGAGAAGAAGGGGACCAGCACGGTAGCGAATCGATACGCACAACGGGGCAAGAGAAGTCGGCTTTTACAATTGTGCTAGCTTGCTATGCTAACGGACAGAAACTGCCACCTATGGTGATTTTCAAGGGGAAGACGCTGCCGAGAGAAAAGTTTCCACCTGGAGTCATCATTAAGGCATGACGAAGGAACTCCAACCGCTGGACATGGGTGTAAACAGGACGTTCAAAGTGAAATTGCGAGCGTCATGGGAGCGATGGATGACAGACGAACACAGCTTCACGAAAACTGGGAAACAGTTTGTGAATGGATTGTGGATGCTTGAGCTAACGTGTCT
>NC_084554.2:35142500-35252500 GCF_033978685.3 Nerophis lumbriciformis | reverse complement strand
GTCGTGTGTCAGTTTAGTTATGTCAGTCATGTGTCGGTTCAGTGGCAAGTCAGTTGTGTGTCAGTTTAGTGACGTATCAGTATAGTGACAGTCATACGCCAGTTCAGTGACATGTCTGTTGTGTGTCAGTTTAGTAACGGATCAGTCGTGTGTCAGTTTAGTAACGCATCAGTCATGTGTCAGTTTAGTGACGTATCAGTCGTGTGTCAGTTTAGTGACGTATCAGTCGTGTGTCAGTTTAGTGACAGTCATGTGTCAGTTCAGTGACGTGTCTGTCATGTGTCAGTTCAGTGACCGTTCAGTGACATGTGTGTTATGTGTCAGTTTAGTTATGTCAGTCATGTGTCGGTTCAGTGGCAAGTCTGTTGTGTGTCAGTTTAGTGACGTATCAGTCATGTGTCAGTTCAGTGACAGTCATGTGCCAGTTCAGTGACATGTCTGTTGTGTGTCAGTTTAGTAACGTATCAGTCATGTGTCAGTTTAGTGACGTATCAGTCGTGTGTCAGTTTAGTGACATATCAGTCATGTGTCAGTTTAGTGACGTATCAGTTCAGTGACAGTCATGTGCCAGTTCAGTGGCATGTCTGTTGTGTCAGTTTAGTAACGTATCAGTTTAGTGACGTATCAGTCATGTGTCAGTTTAGTGACGTATCAGTCATGTGTCAGTTTAGTGACATATCAGTCATGTGTCAGTTTAGTGACGTATCAGTCATGTGTCAGTTTAGTGACAGTCTTGTGTCAGTTCAGTGACGTGCCTGTCGTGTATCAGTTCAGTGACTTGTCAGTTTAGTGACAGTTCAGTAACATGTCTGTCGTGTGTCAGTTTAGTTATGTCAGTCATGTGTCAGTTTAGTGGCAAGTCTATTGTGTGTCAGTTTAGTGACGTATCAGTCATGTGTCAGTTCAGTGACATGTCTGTTGTGTGTCAGTTTAGTAACGTATCAGTCATGTGTCGGTTTAGTGACGTATCAGTCGTGTCAGTTTAGTGACGTATCAGTCGTGTGTCAGTTTAGTGACATATCAGTCGTGTGTCAGTTTAGTGACGTATCAGTCGTGTGTCAGTTTAGTGACGTATCAGTCGTGTGTCAGTTTAGTGACAGTCATGTGTCAGTTCAGTGACGTGTCTGTCATGTGTCAGTTCAGTGACCGTTCAGTGACATGTCTGTTATGTGTCAGTTTAGTTATGTCAGTCATGTGTCGGTTCAGTGGCAAGTCTGTTGTGTGTCAGTTTAGTGACGTATCAGTCATGTGTCAGTTCAGTGACAGTCATGTGCCAGTTCAGTGACATGTCTGTTGTGTGTCAGTTTAGTAACGTATCAGTCATGTGTCAGTTTAGTGACGTATCAGTCGTGTGTCAGTTTAGTGACATATCAGTCATGTGTCAGTTTAGTGACGTATCAGTTCAGTGACAGTCATGTGCCAGTTCAGTGGCATGTCTGTTGTGTCAGTTTAGTAACGTATCAGTTTAGTGACGTATCAGTCATGTGTCAGTTTAGTGACGTATCAGTCATGTGTCAGTTTAGTGACATATCAGTCATGTGTCAGTTTAGTGACGTATCCGTCATGTGTCAGTTTAGTGACAGTCTTGTGTCAGTTCAGTGACGTGTCTGTCGTGTATCAGTTCAGTGACTTGTCAGTTTAGTGACAGTTCAGTAACATGTCTGTCGTGTGTCAGTTTAGTTATGTCAGTCATGTGTCAGTTTAGTGGCAAGTCTATTGTGTGTCAGTTTAGTGACGTATCAGTCATGTGTCAGTTCAGTGACATGTCTGTTGTGTGTCAGTTTAGTAACGTATCAGTCATGTGTCGGTTTAGTAACGTATCAGTCATGTGTCGGTTTAGTGACGTATCAGTCGTGTCAGTTTAGTGACGTATCAGTCGTGTGTCAGTTTAGTGACATATCAGTCGTGTGTCAGTTTAGTGACGTATCAGTCGTGTGTCAGTTTAGTGACAGTCATGTGTCAGTAAAGTGACGTGTTTGTCGTGTGGCAGTTCAGTGACTTGTCAGTTGTCAGTCTAGTGACGTATCAGTCGCGTGTCAGTTGAGTGACAGTCATGTGTCAGTTCAGTGACTTGTCAGTTGTCAGTTTAGTGACGTATCAGCCGTGTGTCAGTTTAGTGATAGTCATGTGTCAGTTCAGTGACATGTCTGTCATATGTCAGTTTAGTTATGTCAGTCATGTGTCAGTTCAGTGACATGTCTGTTGTGTGTCAGTTTAGTAACGTATCAGTCATGTGTCAGTTTAGTGACGAATCAGTCATGTGTCAGTTTAGTGACGTATCAGTCATGTGTCAGTTTAGTGACGTATCAGTCGTGTGTCAGTTTAGTGACAGTCATGTGTCAGTTCAGTGACGTGTCTGTCGTCTATCAGTTCAGTGACTTGTCAGTTTAGTGACAGTTCAGTAACATGTCTGTCGTGTGTCAGTTTAGTTATGTCAGTCATGTGTCAGTTTAGTGGCAAGTCTGTTGTGTATCAGTTTAGTGACGTATCAGTCATGTGTCAGTTCATTGACATGTCTGTTGTGTGTCAGTTTAGTGACGTATCAGTCATGTGTCAGTTCATTGACATGTCTGTTGTGTGTCAGTTTAGTAACGTATCAGTCATGTGTCAGTTTAGTGACGTATCAGTCATGTGTCAGTTTAGTGACGTATGAGTCATGTGTCAGTTTAGTGACGTATCAGTCGTGTGTCAGTTTAGTGACAGTCATGTGTCAGTTCAGTGACGTGTCTGTCGTGTATCAGTTCAGTGACTTGTCAGTTTAGTGACAGTTCAGTAACATGTCTGTCGTGTGTCAGTTTAGTTATGTCAGTCATGTGTCAGTTTAGTGGCAAGTCTGTTGTGTATCAGTTTAGTGACGTATCAGTCATGTGTCAGTTCAGTGACATGTCTGTTGTGTGTCAGTTTAGTAACGTATCAGTCATGTGTCGGTTTAGTAACGTATCAGTCATGTGTTGGTTTAGTAACGTATCAGTCATGTGTCGGTTTAGTGACATATCAGTCGTGTGTCAGTTTAGTGACATATCAGTCGTGTGTCAGTTTAGTGACGTATCAGTCGTGTGTCAGTTTAGTGACAGTCATGTGTCAGTAAAGTGACGTGTCTGTCGTGTGGCAGTTCAGTGACTTGTCAGTTGTCAGTTTAGTGACGTATCAGTCGTGTGTCAGTTGAGTGACAGTCATGTGTCAGTTCAGTGACTTGTCAGTTGTCAGTTTAGTGACGTATCAGCCGTGTGTCAGTTTAGTGATAGTCATGTGTCAGTTCAGTGACATGTCTGTCATATGTCAGTTTAGTTATGTCAGTCATGTGTCAGTTCAGTGACATGTCTGTTGTGTGTCAGTTTAGTAACGTATCAGTCTTGTGTCAGTTTAGTGACGTATCAGTCATGTGTCAGTTTAGTGACGTATCAGTCATGTGTCAGTTTAGTGACGTATCAGTCGTGTGTCAGTTTAGTGACAGTCATGTGTCAGTTCAGTGACGTGTCTGTCGTGTGTCAATTCAGTGACTTGTCAGTTTAGTGACAGTTCAGTAACATGTCTGTCGTGTGTCAGTTTAGTTATGTCAGTCATGTGTCAGTTCAGTGACATGTCTGTTGTGTGTCAGTTTAGTAACGTATCAGTCATGTGTCAGTTCAGTGACATGTCTGTTGTGTGTCAGTTTAGTAACGTATCAGTCATGTGTCAGTTCAGTGACATGTCGGTTGTGTGTCAGTTTAGTAACGTATCAGTCATGTGTCAGTTTAGTGACCTATCAGTCATGTGTCAGTTTAGTGACATGTCTGCTGTGTGTCAGTTCAGTGGCGTGTCTGTCGTGTGTCAGTTCAGTAACATTTCAGTCATGTGTCAGTTTCGTGACGTGTCAGTTATGTGTCACTTCAGTGGTGTGTCATTCATGTCTTAGTTCAGTGTCAATCACGTCATATGAGTCAATCATTCTGCCCTGTCAAGTCACATGTCGTCTGTCAACTGTTATGTATGTTACTTTATTGTTAGTCATGAATCATACATGTGTCACTTAATTTTAAATCATGTGTTAACCACATCATTTAAGTGTCATCTATCACTGACCTGTCACTCGTGTATCACTCCTGTTAGTAATCAATTAGTCACGTGTCACTCACGTGTTAGTCATGTTTTAATGACTCAGGTATCAGTGATCCATCAGTGACATGTCAGTCATTTAGATACTGTGGGTCATATATCTGTTACATTTCAATCATGTCAGACATCCTCAAATCATGCTTCAGTCATGTGTCAATCATCCATTATTGAGCGACATCAGTCACATGTCAACCTGTCAGTCAGGTCACTCATGCATTACTCACATGTCAGTCATCCTTGAGTGAGCTGTGATTCACACCTGTATGTAAGTCATGTGGGCGTCATATAGCGGCCATTCGTGTGTTCCTGCATCAGTCACATGTCAGTGTAAGTGGCAGGTGTCACCTGTAGCGTGGTGTCAAAGACCACCAGTTTGGAGCTGGTGGGGATGATGTCGTAACACTTGTGACACTTCATGAAGCGCATGTAGATGTCTCTCTCTGAGTCGGCACACACTGACAACACACACACACTTCAATCGACATGTTGTTTAAATTTTGCACATATCCTGAGCGCCGTCTTACCGCCATTGTCCAGGGGGCGCCGCTCAGACTCCCCCCCAGCCTCCACCTGCATTGACAACATTGTTAGTTTTACACCTGAACCCAATGGTCAGATGTTTCGGATGTGCTATGATCTTCTGGTGATGCGGGGATGTCAGCAGTTATCTTTTTCAAAAAGTGAGCATATAGAAATCATCTGCACTACGACGCCATATTGGCAACATTTACATAATGTGGAGAATATAATTAATAGCGTTACATAAGAGGAAAGGCTACTATTTAGCATGCAAGTCATCACTGATAAAGCGATGTAAGCTAGCACCGACCTGAACGTCGTCGTTCATTTTCTTTCTTTTTTTCAACAGCGCTCGTTAGCTTTTAAAGATGTGATGCAGGTTAAAGCTCACGGCTCCATCTTCACCCCCGAGCTGATTTGCCGCGAAACGCCTCGTCACTTGTCGGGAGAGATTGCCTCTCGGTGTAAGGTGGTGTCATTGTAACGAAGTTAACAGGCACTACATCCGGTGTTTTGCCGCAATAAGAGCATGTACGAACACTACTTTCACACCTGCGGTGCTGGTGAAACCGGAAGAGGTGATGGCAGCCGACAAGAGAAGTGTTGCCCAGTGTCGGGGGGTGAGGAGAAGGAACGCAGCCTCCTGGTCTCCGGACGCTTCGGCTCCGTCAGGTAATTCTCCAGTTGGAAGGCAGGGGGAGATTGGGCAGGGGCAGGTGGGGAGGACAGGGTGTAGGCTGGTTGGTGGTGAGTGGAAGAAGCGGAGGAGGATTTTCAAAATAAAAGTGTGATTAGGAGTGGTCACGTGACCATCAGCAGCAGCACACCTCTAGCCTTGCTCCTCTTGCTGCGTGAGAAGAGTTTCATGCTGATGGGGGACGAAGACATTTGCTGGTTCGATTCCCTTGAGGTCGACTTGAAGATCCCACTAAAGCTCAGTCTAACACACACACACACACACACACACACACACACACACACACACACACACACACACACACACACACACACACACACACACACACACACTCCGGGATTTAATCATGTTGCCAATCTGTCGGCTGTCAATCACATGATCACCTGCGAGGAGGTTTGGGCGGAGACTCCGCAGCCTGGAAAGGGAAGCTGCTCTTAGCTGAGGTGGGACTCGTCCTGGAGGTGGAGCTGGCGGGCGGCGCCGAGCGGGGACTGCTTGGTCGGCTAGCCCGATGGAAGAAGCTCCTGGTGGGGCTGAGCTCCCCCTGCAGGACGAGAACACACGGGACCACCTGATCACATGACCAGCTGGTTAGCCACATCGTAGTCGTCACGCCCACTTTTTACCTTCGAGACTTTGTCCCTCTGCACTCGGCCCGGCTCGTCCAGAGAAGACATTCCCAACACGCTGAGGACCTACGCCGGAATGAAGGAATGTCACATCCAAAGGTCACGTGACCTTGTTGTGGCATAGCGACAAAATGGGGAAATTTAGCAATCACACAAAAGGAAGTCAGCTACGACATGAGAATGAAACTGACGTGAGCCCAGAGAGTTCACAAGAGTCAACTCTGACATGAGAAACAACTGTCATGAGAGGTATATACTAATGTGAGCTCAGATGTGAGAGTCAACCATGACATGAGAGCCCAAGAGTCAGCTGCGACATGAGAACCTCGGATGTCAAAACGATCAGATGACAGTCAACAATGACATGAGAATCAACTAAGGCGACATGAGAGCCAAGAGGGTCAATTTTGACATGAGAACCTAAACAAATGCCATGAGAGTCTGAGGAGTCAATTCTGACACCAGAGTTAAGAGAGACAACTAGACAACCAACTATGACATGAGAATCAACTATGACATGAGAATTAACCATGACACAAGAATCAACTGTGACATGAGAACCTACAAAGTTAACTGCCATAAGAATCTGGGGAATCAATTCTGACACGAGAGTTAAGAGAGACAACCAACTATGACATGAGAATTAACTATGACGCGAGAATCAACTGTGATATGAGAGTCAACTATGACATGAGAATCAACGGTGCCTAAGGCGACATGAGAGCCAAGAGGATCAATTTTGACATGAGAACCTAAACAAATGCAATGAGAGTCTGGGGAGTCAATTCTGACACGAGAGTTAAGAGGGACAACTAGACAACCAACTATGACATGAGAATCAACTATGACATGAGAATTAACTATGACACGAGAATCAACTGTGACATGAGAACCTACAAAGTTAACTGCCATAAGAGTCTGGGGAATCAATTCTGACACGAGAGTTAAGAGAGACAACCAACTATGACATGAGAATCAACTATGACATGAGAATTAACGGTGCCAAAGGCGACATGAGAGCCAAGAGGGTCAATTTTGACATGAGAACCTAAACAAATGCCATGAGAGTCTGGGGAGTCAATTCTGACACCAGAGTTAAGAGAAACAACTCGACAACCAACTATGACATGAGAATCAACTATGACACGAGAATCAACTGTGACATGAGAACCTACAAAGTTAACTGGAGAGTCAACTTTGACATGAGAGCCTAACACGACATGAGTCAACTACGACATGAGAGCCAGGAGTCGACTACGGCATGAGAACCTAGAAAATGAAATATGTCAACAATGGCCAGATATGACAGTCAACATGTCATAAGAGCCAGCTGCGACATGAGCGCCTCGGAAGTCAACCCTAAGATGACAGTCAACTGTGACATGAGAAGCAACTGTGACATAAGAACCTACAGAATTACTAGATTGTCAACTACGACATGAGAGCCTCACGCAACATGAGAGCCAAGACAGTCAATTTTGAGATGAGAACCTAGAAAATATGCCATAAGAGTCTGGGGAGTCAATTCTGACACGAGAGTTGAGAGAGACAACCAACTATGACATGAGAATCAACTATGACGCGAAAATCAACTGTGATATAAGAGTCAACTATCACATAAGAATCAACGGTGCCAAAGGCGACCTGAGAGCCAGGAGGGTCAATTTTGACATGAGAACCTAAACAAATGCCATGAGAGTCTGGGGAGTCAATTTTGACACGAGAGTTAAGAGAGACAACTAGACAATCAACTACGACATGAGAATTAACTATCAAGCGAGAATCAACTGTGATATGACAGTCAACTGTGACATGAGAAGCAATTGTGACATGAGAACCTACATAATTACTAGATTGTCAACTACGACATGAGAGCTTAACGCAACATGAGAGCCAAGACAGTCAATTTTAAGATGAGAACCTAGAAAATATGCTATAAGAGTCTATGGAGTTAATTCTGACACGAGAGTTAAGAGAGACAACCAACTATGACATGAGAATCAACTATGACATGAGAATTAACTATGACGCGAGAATCAACTGTGATATGAGAGTCAACTATCACATAAGAATCAACGGTGCCAAAGGCGACATGAGAGCCAGGAGGGTCAATTTTGACATGAGAACCTAAACAAATGCCATGAGAGTCTGGGGAGTCAATTCTGACACGAGAGTTAAGAGAGACAACTAGACAACCAACTATGACATGAGAATCAACTATGACATGAGAATTAACTATGGCACGAGAATCAACTGTGACATGAGAACCTAACACGACATGAGTCAACTACGACATGAGAGCCAGGAGTCGACCTAGAAAATTAAATATGTCAACAATGGCCAGACATGACAGTCAACATGTCATAAGAGCCAGCTGCGACATGAGCGCCTCGGAAGTCAACCCTAAGATGACAGTCAACTGTGACATGAGAAGCAACTGTGACATAAGAACCTACAGAATTACTAGATTGTCAACTACGACATGAGAGCCTCACGCAACATGAGAGCCAAGACAGTCAATTTTGAGATGAGAACCTAGAAAATATGCCATAAGAGTCTGGGGAGTCAATTCTGACACGAGAGTTGAGAGAGACAACCAACTATGACATGAGAATCAACTATGACGCGAAAATCAACTGTGATATGAGAGTCAACTATCACATAAGAATCAACGGTGCCAAAGGCGACATGAGAGCCAGGAGGGTCAATTTTGACATGAGAACCTAAACAAATGCCATGAGAGTCTGGGGAGTCAATTTTGACACGAGAGTTAAGAGAGACAACTAGACAATCAACTACGACATGAGAATTAACTATGAAGCGAGAATCAACTGTGATATGACAGTCAACTGTGACATGAGAAGCAATTGTGACATGAGAACCTACATAATTACTAGATTGTCAACTACGACATGAGAATTTTGACATGAGAACCTAGAAAATATGCCATGAGAGTCTGGGGAGTCAATTCTGACACGAGAGTTAAGAGAGACAACTAGACAACCAACTATGACATGAGAATCAACTATGGCATGAGAATTAACTATGACGCGAGCATCAACTGTGACATGAGATTAACTATGACACGAGAATCAACTGTGACATGAGAACCTACAAAGTGAACTGGAGAGTCAGCCTCGTACAACATGAGCATCAACTATGTATGGCATGAGAGCCTAGAGCAGGGGTCCCCAAACTTTTTGACTCGTGGGCCGCATTGGGTTAAAAAAAATTGGCCGGGGGCTGGGCTGTGTGTGTGTATATATATATATATATATATATATATATATATATATATGTATGTGTGGGGAAAAAAAATCACAAGACTATTTCATCTCTACAGGCCTGTTTCATGAGGGGGGTACCCTCAATCGTCCTGACGATTGTGGATGCTGGGGGGCTCAAATCTGGCCCGCGGGCTGTGTTTTGGGGACCCCTGGCCTAGAGAATCAGCTTTGACATGAGAGCATGCAGAGTCAATTCTGACATGAGCATTAAAAGAGGCAACTGGAGAGACAACCATGACATGAGAATTAACTGACAAAAGATCCTAGTTGGTCAACTATAGCGTGAGAACCAGGAGTCAACGACATCCACATGAGCATCTCATAGAGCATTGAGAGTCAACTATAACATGAGAGCCGAGAGAGTCAACTGTGACAGGAGCGCATGCAGAGTCAATTCTGACATGAGAGCTAAGAGAGACAACTTTAGAACCAACCATGACAATGAGAGTCAACTACGACATGAGAGCCTATAGGAAATAAATTATCACATGAGACCCTACGGCAGGGGTCCCCAAACTACGGCCCGCCAGCGTCCAAAATCCAGCCAGCGGGAAGTTCCCAATTAAAAAAAAAAATATATATATATTATCTATTTTTTTTTAAAGTATTTTTTTTAATCTGTCCTTTCTCATCCATTTTCTACCGCTTGTTAATCTCGGTGTCTCAGAGGAGATACGAGCGCGCTGACAAATCATATTGTCTAAAAATGCATACATCATCGCACTCGGAATATATATATTTATATACAGCCCGGCCCCCGGCCACATTTTTTTAACCCAATGCGGCCCCCTAGCCAAAAAGTTTGGGGACCCCTGGCCTAGGGCGTCTACTATAACATGAGAGCCAAGAGAAACAACCATGACATAATACCCAGAACCAGGACTTGGGATCAACCATTTCATGCGAACCAAGAGAGTTGAGTCCATCATGAGAATCAACTGACATGAGAGCTAAGAGAGTGTAAATTATAAGGTGGACTACAAGATGAGAAAATCCTGACTGATAATGTAAAGCAAGTTTACCTTCTTGTTGTCAGTCTGCTGTGGAGTGTCCATCTGTCTTCTTTCTGCCTCTCTGTGGTCCACAACTGCCAATCAGTGTGTTAGCACAAAGTGTGTTTGCATGTGTGTGTTTTAGGTTAGGAGTCAGAAAACCTGACATGACGTCCGACCAGCTGTGAAGGACCCTCACCACGTACGTAGGAGGGCACCTCCTCCAGTACGCCTTGAGGGTCAGAAGAGGAGATAAGAGCGCGCTGACAACAAACAGTCGCCTGTCAGACAAGATGGAGGGCAGATTGTCTTGTTGATGGTGGCCCAGGTGTTGTCGGTGTTTTTGCACCATTTCTAACTTGTCAAGAGCGACCTTTGAACTCCGACAAGTTCATTCTCACAGCGTCATCATGTTGACGTCGTCGTCAGAGAACACAAGCGGCAGCGTTTCCCACCAAACGTGTCACGTGACCCATCCTAATGCATGTTTTTAAGATGACAAGGCCACGCCCCTTTCACTGTCAGTCATTCTCGCAAACGTCTATGGAGTTTGTAAACAGGTGTCATGTGTCACTCACAGGCATCAGGAGTCTGAGCGGCCTCCCCCTATTCTTCTTCCTCCTGTCCGCCTCCTCTTCCTCCTTCTCTGCACTGCTCGCCTTCATCTTCATCAGGTCCACAGACTTAGTCCCGGTGGAAGAAGAGGAGTTGCTGGAAGAGTCCACTAACTGTGCAACAGGAAGTAGCCAGAATACATCACGCGACGCAACTGCTCTCACTTTGGACCGGAGGAGAGGAGACTCCTACTGTTACCATGACTACCATTTCTGTTGTCATGACGACTGCAGCCAGGACAGTTCCGACTCCTCTCTGTGCTGATGGTGTTAGCTCCACGTGGATCACATCATCTGCCAATCATATGACATGAACGCCTTCAACTTCCTGTTTGTCAACACGTCACTTTCTCATGACATGTCAACAAATACCAGCAGTTCTGCCTTTCACCACTAGAGGAAGACATGACAAAAGCCTCGCGTGTCGTCAACTCGCGCTCCATGGCGTTATGTCGTAAACTCAGTGACGTGCAGTCACTAGAGGCAGGTGAGGCGGGGCCTCACGTGCCATCATGGAAAGAAAAAAAATGTAAAAATAATTTTTAATTAAATTGTTATATGTATCCAGTGATTATACTATAAAGTTATTTTCCATTTAACTTCACCCGTTTTAGATTATTTTTATTTAAAATCGCTGAATTTTCACATTTGCCGTTCAAATACTGAGAAGAGACGGTGCGGTGAACAGCAGCCAGTTGAGGCACGTCACTGCGTTGTGCCTCACCATGGATTGCGGACTCGGCTAACTGCTGGCCTGCTGTGCAGTGAGACCGTATTGCTATATGAATTATATTATACATTTCCATAGTTTAGTTAGCTGAGGTATATAATGTACAGTGTATTTTGTCAACAACTGTATGTGTGTGACGTATTTCTTGTGCTGAGCGATCATAAAACGGCTGCAAAAGACGCACTGGCTGAGGCTCGCCTCCTGCACCCCCGCCGTAGAATGCACGGCAACCCCTGACGGTAGTGTTATATCAACTATAAGCCCACACTTAAACTTTCCACGTGAAAGATTGAATCTATTTAAAAAAGTTATTTCATAAGAAGCCAAAAAGTGCAAAAACAATAATGTTCGTGTTGGAGGAGTTGTGAATGACTGCAGGGCCACAACATTAGGTACACCTGCAGACTGCAGGTGTACCTAATTCACAACTCCTCCAACACGAACATGATTGTTTTTGCACTTTTTGGCTTCTTATTAAATAACTTTTGTAACCTATTTTTATGGGCTTTCCTCTTTGTGATGTTAAGTTCCTGTTATGCGCTGTTATACAGTATATGCCTTGAGCTCTTATTTTGAAGGCGCTAAGAGCGGAAGTGATGACACTTTTGAGTGGAGCGGAAGTTTTTGAAAGAAGGTAAATAAAGTGGTCCTCGTGTACACTGGAGCCTCCGTGTTTGTTATTTTGTAGTTTCATACAGTATAGGCGACATTTATAAACCCTCGGTTACACTTTTTTAAATAGATTCAATCTTGCACGTGGAAAGTTTAAGTGAGGGCTTTAGTTGATATAACACTCTCGTCAGGGGGTGCATTAATCCAGCACAACAGCGGCTCGTGGATTTATTTTATAAGTAAAGGTAAGACCATAATAACGTTTTTTTTTTATTAAATGTGCTTTTTTGTGTGCTCATGTTTGTATGTGTAAAGTTAAAGTTAAGTTAAAGTACCAATGATTGTCACACACACACTAGGTGTAATGAAAGTTGTCCTCTGCATTTGACCCATCCCCTTGATCACCCCCTGGGAGGTGAGGGGAGCAGTGGGCAGCAGCGGCGCCGCGCCCGGGAATCATTTTTGGTGATTTAATAACCCCCAATTCCAACCCTTGATGCTGAGTGCCAAGCAGGGAAGAATGCTGGTATGAGCTTTTAAACATAACCCGTTAACTGCTGCCAATCAAATGGTGAATAAGATACTCTTTAGGGTTCATATGTTTGTAAATCTGACTGTGATGAAGTCAGTGCCTCACCAGCCATGAACCTCACCGCACGTCACTGCGTAAACTTATTTAAATGTTTCATGTATAATATGAATAACTTTCAAAAATATTTTAAAACTACAAAAAAATTTGTATTTCTTGTGTTTTATTTTTGTCCGTTGTTATCCTTTCTGTCTCCAAAGGAGGGCGTAAGTGATAACGTGAAAGATCTTCCGCAGAAGAAGAAACATGCTTCCGGTCCGGCCTGTCTTCCCCGTGCGGCGTTTCGTAGTTAGTGACACTACTTTTTAATTATTTGGGCTTTTAGTTTTGAAATACTTTGAATATTTTTCTGCCGGTCGTCCAGCTGCTCGTCGCAGAAGTAAGTATAACTTTTTAAATTCATATTCTTGTTTTCTTCTTCTTAACGGAGGCTGTTGATAGCATGCGGCTTGCTAACAGTTGCTTTATCACACTGTTGTTTAGCCATAACAGGTGTTATTTTTAATATTATTTATGAAAGTACTAAATAAAACTTACGTTCTATTATCATTATTCAACGCTTTTAACATGTCCCAATTTACGCTTCCGCTTTGGATTTGATTCACGTGATACAACGTGACTTACATTCTGCGTTCATTGACATATTATATGACACGTTAGTTTCAATGTCCATGTCCAGCATACATTAGCACATACTGTATGTTTCATACCTCAGTAGCGCATGTTAAAGTACAAAATGCCTTCATTTCAGGTTGAGCACTGCTGCACTGTGTGCGTCTTCCACATGAGAGGCGATGAGGCGACCCGGTGGAGGGAGGTGGGCTGCCAGTGGGAGCCCCAAGAGGGCTGGAGCAGCGAGGTCGCCTGTCAGAGAGACGTGGACAGTCGTGATGTTGCTGTCCAGGTGGACCTGCTCACTCAGACACTCGGCTGGCGACACAAAGGTGACACGAGAGATGCATCCTCAAATTTGTCAGCGTACTTCCTCTCACACGTCATCCTCACTCGCAGGCACGGCCGCCATGCCGGTTCAGTGTTCGGCGCGACAATCCGCCGGACAAAATGGCGGCGCAGTGTTGAGCAGGGTCAAAGCTGTTCGAAATGCCGTCAAAACACAGACGCCATGCCTCCCCGTTTCCTCCTCTACCTCCCCGCAGCTGTCTGGCGCCCGGCCGCAGAGGATACGACGCCCTCCCAAGTGGCGAGAAGACCTGCTGACGCCGCCCGAGCCCCTGTCTAGTGACTGTTCTGACGTGGCGGCGGCTGACGAAGCCACGCGGACGTCACTTGAGGCAGGTAAGAAGTGGTCAAGTGGTGTTGAAATTTAAACTCCCGCTGCAGCTCCACGCCATCTCTCATAATCCCACCAGGTGCGTTGGCGGTGGTGAAGCTGGAGGACGAGAGCAGCGTGTGCGACGTGTGCGGTCAAGTGATGAAGAACAAGTCCAGTTTGATCCGCCATTCTTTCATCCACACGGGCGAGAAGCCGTTTGCGTGCCACCTGTGCGAGCTGCGCTTCAATCGCCGCGACAACCTGCGCCATCACCTCAGCCACGTACATCCGGGTGGCGTCGCCAGGCGGGAGAGACGGCGGCCTAAGCAGACTTGGCTGTGCGACGCGTGTGGGAAGACCTTTCGCTGCAGGTCGGCGCTCAAGACGCACGAGGTCATCCACCTGGGCGTCAAACCTCACCACTGCAACCTTTGCCCCAAGGCCTACATGCGCACCATTGACCTGGAGCACCACAAGAAGACGGTGCATGAGGACGGCGGTGAGAGGACGCGGAGCGCCGGCTCGCTGCTCTGCGACTTCTGCGGCAAGGAGTTCAAGTTCCGGTCACAGCTGGCCGCTCACCTGCTGACACACACGGACGAGCGGCCGCACCTGTGCGAGGTGTGCGGACGTAAGTTCTGTCGCCAGTTCCAGCTGGAGCGCCACAAACGGCTGCACCCCGACGGCTGCGCTGAGCATGGAACGCTGCCTTGCCAAGTCTGCGGCCGGCGGTTTAACACGGAGGCGATGCTCGCCGCGCACTCGCGTGTGCACACGGATGAAAAACCCTTCCGCTGTGGCGTGTGTCTGCGCAGGTTTATGAGCGTCGCCTGCCTAAAGAGGCATAACACACGAGTGCACCTCAAAATGGGACTGAAGACGCCGACATTCTCTGGCACCTCGCGTGCGCCCAAAGTCTTCCCGTGCTCCATGTGCGGCAAAGTGTTCAAGTTCCCGTCCCTGCTGGCCAACCACGCCGCCGTGCACAGCGAGGAGCGACCGCACTCATGCGACATGTGCACCCGCCGCTTCCGGCGCCTCAGCCACCTCAAGAGACACCGGCGAGTTGTCCACCTGGACGGCGCCCGCCCGCCACAGACTTTCATCTGCCATATTTGCGGCAAGGACAAGAAGTGCCGCTCGCAGCTGGCCCGGCACATCATCATACACACGGGCGAGCGACCCTTCGGCTGTGAACTTTGCGGCGCGCGCTTCAATCGCCATGGCAACCTGCAGCAGCACAGGAAGCGAATGCACGGCGTGGGGATGCCGTGCGCAGACGAAGAGACGCCTGTGCTGTTCGATGACCTCGACGGGGACGTTAGCTACAAACAGGAAGAAATTGTGACTAGTGAAGTGGCCACGCCCCCTGAATGAAACTCTTACCTCCCATTTAATGCAAAGTTGTCAATAAAACTTAAATACCAGAGATACCAACATTTTTTCACATAACAGTTGAACTCAGAAGCTGATTGGCTGAAGCGCTGAAAGCTTTAATGACTACTTATTTCAGTAACAAACTTGATTTCATGATTAGCTTGATGTCCTGTTGGCTCTTAGTGGACAATAAAGATCACATGTCACATACGTTTGATTAGCACAGACTCCGCCCCTTTCCCCTTGATTGGTTTAAAGCGTGTTCGGCAGCAGCTTTGACGGTCACACCTCCATGGCGTTGGCCTTGGGCGCCTTGGAGATCCACAGGTTGGATTGTCTCACAGCTACTTTGGTGCGGGACGGGCTGTGGGAGGAGCCAAAGCAGAGACGTGCACATGATTATTGAGGGGCAGGTGCTCAAAGTCAGAAAAGGGCAGGACATTTTTTTTTGGTCCTTTACACAATATGGAAATTAATGTAAAATTAAATTTGCTAATAGGAAGCTAACTACTTAGCTGTGTGTCCTTTGTAGGTAAAAGTGATTGCCATTTCTTTTGTGTCAACAAATTATTGTCATAATGAGTTAATTCACATTATCATAGGCTTGGAAGACATGAAAAGCAACAAAAAACTGGTTTATTATTAGGCTATTTATTGTTAAAGATAAGCACTTTAATATTGAACATTGAACAGTGCAACATGAACTTTGAAAAAAAATACAAAAATAAATACCCAAATGGAAAAAACGTCAATGTGAAAATCTGACCTTCTTCCCTTAACTTGATGAAAACACCATCAAGTTGTAACTTATGGTTTTTCTCACTTAATGCTCAGACTAAACAACTGAAACGCAATACAGGCCCAAAAATATGGACCAGGGGCCAGTAGAGGGCTGTAGAATGGAGGCCATCCATACCCAAATATGCTCCTCAATGTAAATTCAGGGCTTCCATGGTTCTAGTACTTGGTTTTAGCCATGCATTAAGAGGTCTGCTACCCTTAGCTGCTTCTCATTCCTTTTCTCTATCCTTTCTTGTTTTGGCATTGTGCTGCAGGCATAATCAACATGAATCAAGTTTAAATACAGATGGTAATATTCCTAACAGATAACCTACATCTTATATCCCCAGAATTCTGAAATTATTATTATTAATAATAATAATAATAATTATTATTATTATCATTATTCTTCTTATTATTATTGTTATTATTATCATTATTATTATTATTTTGTTAACCCACACAGTAATAGCAAAGTCACAATAAACTTTATATCTAAACCTCTACTGTGAGAGAAATGTGATCCGCCGTAAACACAGTGCATTTTATTTTGAAAATTAACCGGGTGTTTTATTTTGTATTTTGTACACTACTTCCTGTCCCGCACGATCCGCTCTGCTCTGTGCGGAATTGATGTGCCGTGCTCAATTGATGCGCCGTGCTCCGACGTCCGGCAAAAACAGAAGCTGACACATTGAATAATAGAATAATACAGCGTTTTTCTGAAATATTACCCATATTAAATGCTGAATAAGTGGACGGCGACTAGACCATAACTCACAGGTTCAAGTTGCTCCACTGTCACGTCTCCTCAGGGGCGCAGTTGGCTCTCTCTCCTCTCACTTACTCACTCACTCGCCCTCTCTCTCCCTCTCTGACGGAAGCGGCAGGCTCAAACAACCCGGTATTACAAGAAAACGTGGAGTTTTTGTACCGCTGTTTTTTTTTTCATCCCTGACAGGAATTTATTCATGTTATTTAAAGAAAAGAAAAAAAAAGAAAAAAAACCACACACAGGCAGAGGGCACTTTTTAAGACAAGGCAAAAAAGGGCAGGGGCCCAAGCACCCATAGGGCCCTATGTGTGCACGTGCCTGAGCCAAAGTGTTGATTGACACCAGTCTCACACACACACGATCAATAGATCTGATCACCTTCTGCTGAGTGTGTGGAAACAACAACTCCCAGCAGCCACCAGGATGAGCAGCATGAGAGGAATGGTGGGAATGATGATGTAGAGCAGCAGCATGCCTTCAAGAGACAACAGAATGAGAGCGGTGCCTAGTGGTTGCCATGGTAACTCCCAACAAAGGTGTGTTTACCTGAGGTTCCGGCCAATGTGACCTGAGGAGGAAGTAGCTCACCAGCACTGTCCTGTGTGGCCTCTGCACAGATGCAGCATCATCATCCATACAATACTGTTGATAAAACTAGTTTCGCCACTTACCTGTGCCCCGCCCACCAGCTGTGCCGCCATGTTCCTCTCCCAGCTGGCGCCCTGACAGACAGGTCGACGAGTGAGCGTGATTGGTCGAGCAATAAGAGGTGTGTAAGGATGATGATGCTGGATACCCGGTGGATATTTGCAGATGAAGTTGTGCTTCATGTTGCATCGGTCGTCATTCCACTGATAGAGGTAAGCCCCGCCCACTCCACGAAGTGCCGTCGGCTGGTGGTACATGACCACGCAGGATTCTCCACCACAGGACGGCTCGTCGAAATACCAGTTCCTGCATCACCGTCATTTTTATTAACACAAAACATGGGATGAGATGTATACCAAAACAATAGCAAGAACATAAGAAATATATATTTTGATTTAAAATATGTATATATAAAACTGTAGAAATTGAGAAAATTATATTTTAAAAACTAATTAATTTATTTTGTACGAGGCTAATTAATCTTATTTCGTTTTTTATCATTCAAAGTTTATTTTAATATACAGTATAATTGCCATTCTAATTTTGTGTATTTTGTAAATTCATTTTTACAGTAAATTGACTTCATCCAACTATTTAAAACTATCTTTTTCTAAATGCTATCCTAATTTTGTATATTTTGTAAATGAATGTTCACGTTGAATTAACTCCATCCAACTAATGACACCCCCGCCCCAAAATTTGTGAAATTATTGTTTAAGACAAAAACTATAATGTTATTTTGTGCCAATCTAATTCAATGTAGCATTTTTTAAATGCTAACATAATTTTATATATTTTGTAAATGAATGTTCACAGTAAATTAACTCCATCCAACAAATTAAAACACACCCCGGAATTCGTAAAATTATTTTTTAAGACAGTCTGTTATTTTGCGCTATACTAATTTTATTATTTTACAAATGCCCTTCTAATTATATACATTTTGTAAATGATTTTTTACAGTAAATTAAACTAATTAAAACTTTACCAAAAATGTTATTAAAATATTTTTCGAAACAGAACTCTTATTTTGCACCAGACTAATGTATTTTATAAACACCATCCTAATTTTATACATTTTGCAAATACACTTTTACAGTAAATAAACTTACATCTAACCAATTAAAGTTCTAAAAAATGTTTATCATAAATTAGTCTCAAAAACTAAAAATATAATGTTATTTGGCACCAGACTAATTAATTCTATTACCGGTAATATTATTCAATTAACGCTATCCTAATGTTATACATTTATTATATTAATTTTCACAGTATGTCAACTACCTTCCAACTTATTAAAACTTCCCCAATAATGCTATTAAAAATGTATTTAAAAACTAATAACTATAATGTTATTTTACACAAGGCTGTTTTGTTATATTATCCTAATGTTATATATTTTGTAAGTTAAAAAAAAAAAAAGTACTTTTCACAGTAAATGAAGTCCAACTGATTAACTGATTAAAAAAGTGTTTTTTTTATTATTTTTTAAAAACTATAATGTTATTTTGTCTTGGGCTAACTTATTTTATTATTTTATAAACAGCATCCTAATTTAACATATTTTGTAAATTAATTTTCACAGTAAATTAACTCCATATAAACATTTTTTTTGTTAAATTATTTTTAAAAACACAACTCTCCAATAATAATTTACGCTCAGAGTACATCATTTTATTATTTCAGAAACGCCATATCAATTTTATATATCTAGTAAATTAATTTTCACAGTAAATTAACTGTAAGGCAACTAATTAAAATAAAAAAATGCATTTAATTTTAAATTAATTTAATTTAAAACAAAAAAAACGTATTTGTGCCAGACTTATTTGTTTTAATTAATATTTCATAAACACCGTTCAAATTTCATGTATTTTGTAAATTAGTCTTCATAGTAAATTCATTCAATCAGAGTAAAGTAATTGAAAAAATTACATCATGTGCTCTACATTATGTACATTACGTTAGGTACAACACAATATGTAATGTGAAGTGAAGTGAATTATATTTATATAGCGCTTTTCTCTAGTGACTTAAAGTGCTTTGACATAGTGAAATATGTAAATAATCAAATATAATAATGAAAATCGATTAATTAAACTGTACTTGTAAATCCATGAAACAAATATATAAAAAGATGTTAAAAAAATGTGTTTAATCAAATAAAAGGAAACACAAAGCACAATTTTATCCCATTATTGCAAGTGTTTTTTAATCTTAAAATTCACTATTCAATTTGTAAAATGTAATCAGGAGCAATTATGGATAAAATAATTGCACATAGTCCCGCATATATACTGTATATAATAAATGTTTTATTACAGGGAAGTTATTGCTGCTTTACCCTTTCTTCATGTCATAACAGTTTCCTTCACCTATTGCAATAATATCGTTTTGGAGGTAATTTAATAAAATTGTGTGCATTTATTGATACTTTTATGGCTCCTAATAGCTCTAATATTACTTTTTGTGTACCAGTCGTCTTAATACCACTCCCCTTCGACACCATGTGTATTTAACAAATAATAACAATCTACATGAAGCCATTTATTGCAGATGAAACAAGACCCTCGTACATGCCAGATAACGTGTGAAATTTCACACACACACGCACAGAGGGTGTGTTAGTCCTTACCTGAAGGACGCCATGCTGCCATCGGTCCACCTGTAGAGCTGTGGACAGGAAGTGGCGACGTTGGGAGCTTTATGGTCCTCGCCGTCCACCCGAGTCAGACCGATCCAGAAGTCTCCATCTGCTATTCCGGCTCCGCCTCCTCCTCCTCCTGCTCCTGAGCGCAACTCCTGGAGGGAGGGGGGGGGGAAATAGGATGAGGAGAAGAAGAGGAAGGCGAAGGTTTGTCTCACCTGCAGCAGGTGTTCGATGTCTTTCTGCTCGGAGGGACTTTCAATGCTGAGCAGCGAGCCGCCGTCCATGTGACACGCCAGCTCGGCCTCCCTGAAGGCCACGCGGCTGGAGACGTCGTGGAAGTAGGCCATCTTGTAGCAGGGCTGCGCGCCCTCGCCCAAACACACCGTCTGACCTGTGGCGTGGGGGACAGACGGACAACTGACCTCACTGATGACATCATGGCGACACTAGTGACATCATCAGTGCACGCACGCACACACGCACGCCCACACACACACACACACTGCAGATCTTATTGCAGCAGCATGCACATTAAGTGATTAGCTGCAGCGTCTTGTGCAGAATCATCACTTTTCTTTTCAACACACACTCAGGAGCTTCTTTTAGTGTGTGTGTGTGTGTGTGTCATAGACGTATGCATTTTACATCCATACACAGGTCACATGAATAAAAATTTTAAAAAATTGCACAGTATTGAACATGTGAAATGTGGGTGACCTCTTGACCCGACCCTAAAAAAGTACTTGAACTCACCACTCAGCACGCGCGCTCCGCGGATTGCTCTGACCAGGACAACGCCTAGGATCCACAGCCTCATCAGGTCGAAGGTCATCTTTTTTGGGCTTGAAAGTGACGCGATCGGTTGATTTCAAAGTAAAAGCACCTTTGCCTCCATGGCTTGCTGCTTGTCCTTTCCCTGCTCTTCTTCAGTGTGGGGGGCTCTGCAACTGCTGTCCAGTGACCCCGCCCACTTGCTGGGGCCCCGCCTCCCCTCTTCATTGAGCCCTAGGGGGCCAACACACACACACACACACACACACACTTATCTAATTCATTTAGTGGGACAGCAGAAGCGCTAATCAATAACGCTCTTTCAAACACACAAGGATGACATCATCGCTATGCTAAGCTAAGCTCGTCAGGAAGTGCTTTAGTCAGGAATGCAGAAATAAAGTTAAAAAAAAAAGTTTTACTTACATGTTTAATCTCTTTATTTTGCACACACACACACACACACACACACACACACACACACACACACACACACACACACACACACACACACACACACACACACACACACACACACACACACACACACACACACACACACACACACACACACACACACACACACACACACACACACACACACACACACACACACACACACACACACACACACACACACACACACACACACACGACTAGTTATAGATGTTCCCTGCATTGATCCACTGCAGGCGGCTGATCCGTCTCCCGGCAAAGAAACACACACCACTTACTGATGAACACACACACAGCAGGAAGTGAGGAAGATGAGATGAAGAATGTTAACAAGCGACATCAGGTGGTCATGTCATAACAGTAATGAGTGCTGTCATGGTTACAGTCGGTGGAGTCAACAGTGTTTTTGTGTGTGTGTAAATTCAGATTGATCTTCACATCTCAGTCTCAGCTAACACACACGCCTCATCAATTCATGTTTAAAGGATCGAGACGGGCTGTATTGATCTGTTTGTTACACAAAAACTTGTCTGATGCTGCTTAATGTGTGCATGCGCTTGCATTAACAGGCACACAAACTCATGCTTTGACTCCGCCCCCACTTTTAAAACACTGTTTACCAGAGATCATCATGATGGAATACTAATAAGTGTAACAGATGACTTATCAAATATGACTCTTTGAGGTCATCAATGCCAGCAGCATCAATGCGGAGGAAGGAGGGGCCTACCTTTTTGTGACACCCACTGATCCTGTTGCTACGGAACTGATGACGTCACAACTTCCCTCAGCCAATCACAGTTGAAAGAGGAATTTTTATTTACACCTTTAAAATACGGGATAATCAACACAAGGGACGTCTGCCGGGGTCAAAGGTCATACAGTACTCTCTTGATTGTGACCTTTTCACCTCCATAAAAAAATCCCATAGGATCTTTTTCTTTAAAAATAAAAAGGGTGTTTAAAATCACGTTAAAAGATTGTCTCTTAGTCACATGACTTCAGGCTCTGCCTTCCAGCTTCCACTGCTGTGCCTGTGAGGCATCGCATATCGCCATGGAAACGTAGCCTTTGGGTCCCAGCGGCTGCACGGCGGAGAGACACTGACCCACCGACACCTGGTACAAACGCTCCGACTTCTGTGGGACACGCACACACGTTTGTGGTTGCCTGTAATACGCGGCCGCTCAGCGTTTGTGCGTCTTACCCCCAGACTCCACTGCTGTGACCCCCCTGAGCCGTGACACTTCATCAACCTGGGTGGGTCAAAAGTCCTGACCTCTGACACATCCAGACAGAGAAGACCTGCCAAAACCAGCTGACCCTCCTCGTCGTAGGCCCACTCCTGCAAACGCACACATGCACACAGTCAGTGATGACATCACTGCGATGTCACACGAAGGCAGGTCAGTGGTTCACCTGTTCGCGGTCGCTGGGGTCACACGGCCTCAGCACAACAGCGCCGCCCTTCTGGCTGGCTCGACTCTGTGCCACCAAACAACGCCCGGTTGCTAGGTTACGAAGCTGAAAGGGAAAGTGTTGTTTAACTGCGCTGGAACAGGAAGTGAGCCTAATCACAAGTAAGTTGGCTCAGAGGTCAAAGGTTACCCGCCCTCGCAGCAGGACCCGGGGTCGTCTCAGGCTCTTGTTGCTCAGCAGCTGCTGCGGCTGCTTGTTGTTGATCTCTGGGTAGACGTTGTCCAGATACCAGCCGAAGGACCGGCACTGGAGACGCTGTCTCAAGGCCACACGCTCGCTGATGTCGCCGTAGCTGCGCTGGCGCAGCTCGGGACGGAGGGACAGGAACTGTTCCTGTTGGAGGGGGAGAAAAGACAGGAAGCAATGTTCAACCTTTTGCTCATTATTGTACCGAACAGTGGAACCTCGATTTACCAACTTAATTTGTTCTTGAACGAGGTTCATGAATCAAAAAGTTTGTATAGTGAAGCAACTTTCTCCATAAGAAAATGTAAATATGAATGATAGGTTGATTGGCAACACTAAATGGTCCCTAGTATGTGAATGTTGTCTGTCTATCTGTGTTGGCCCGTGATGAGGTAGCAGCACCCCCCGTGACCCCGAAAGGGATAAGCGGTAGAAAATGAATGGATGGTTCCAGCTTTGACAAAAGTCCATATTTTAGTGAAGGTTTGTACATTTTGAACACAATATAAAGTGCTATACAGTACTGTATTCCATTGTTGGCCCATTTCACAGTAGTGGTCCGTATGGGCCGCAGCGGTACTTAGTTGTAATACACTTTTCCACCACTTGTGGCAGTAATAACAATATCAAACAAACAGAAGAAGGCTGGAGCAAAAGTCATAGAAATGTTTTTTAAAGCGCAAAAAATATTACTTCAATGGTAAAGTTGTATTTTTTGAAGTTGTATTATTATGCTTTGAGAGTAAGCTTTTCTCATTCGCTGTGAAATAAGTCTGCTTTGGCATATTTTTCCAGAAAAGTCCGGTCTCAATTACAATGACAACTTGCTGTGGTGTGAAGCCTGCTTCGTCATTTTTTCCATACTTGCGATCGCCGTAAATGTACTCCTTGCAAAGCGATTCCCTCCTCCTTTTCACGCTGGTCTGTTTTTCTTTTTGGCACTTACATTGAGTTGGCAAAATTGATAAAGCTTGTCAAAAGGCAAAAAAACCCCACAAAAGGCACACACATAGAAGTGCTGAGAAGTGTCTAGTCATGTACTGTGCAGCAAGCAGTGTTGTAATAACGGTGTTATTTTTTTAAGTAATGAGTAATCTAATTAATTACTGTTCCCATCGTTACAACGTTGTTGCCGTTACTAAAAATGTGAAGTGGCTCATTACTGCTGTTCAGTTGAATGAAGCACAAGGTGTCAGGTTTCGGCCCCACATCAGAGAAGGAGTGGGGATGATGACGCCGTTGTAAATGTGTTGATGATGATTGGTGGGTGGGCGGATCATGCCCTGCTCACGCTGTCTCACTACACGCGCTGACTGACACACAACCAGACGGCGATAATTATGACGAGCCGCAGCCAGGGAAATTCAAAGGTAGCGTTCTCAAACTGCAAGTACCATTACTCTAGCTCATTGAAATTAAAGGCAAGAATGTTTATGTGACATGCACACTATGTCCTGGAGAAAAGCGTTTATCCACGTCTGCCTCAAGCAACTCGAATTGCACCTCACAACAACACATGCTGACATGACACTTGTTGCTGCTGCTGCTAACACAACTCCAAGCACAAATGCAGCCAATTGTTTTCATCAGCTACATCACATTTTGGAATTTGGATTAATGATTAATAACCACAGGTAATCACATTTGCATAAATTAAAATTTGCTTGAGAAAAGACCCTAATATTTGTAGACTAATACAATTTTATTGTTAGAATGTCATCAAGGAATGTTTTTAAACGTTTTACTTGAATGCATGTAATTTATTTGCACCAAACTTGCTAACAGTTTTATCTCAAGTTCTCTCAGGCAGTATTTTGCTATACAGGTGCAGATAATTGCACTATTTAAAGGCCAAATGTTCTTTTGTGTCTTTTTACCCAAGTTGGTACCATATTAAGTTTTGTGCCTTCAATATTTATTGTTCATTCACAGAATATTAATGATTTTATAAATGTTTATTTCTATGCATATCATATGGCACACTGCAATCCATTGAGTTCAGATAAATGCCAATAAAATATAACATGTTGTATACAGTGTTTTTATTCTTCTATCATCTTTGGCTTCAAATATGTGATCAAGTTAATAGCGTGTAAAATAACGAAATTAAAAATAACATCACAGTTACTTTGCTGAGTAACTAATTACTTTTAAAATAAGGTAACTGAGTTAGTAACCCAAACACTTTTTGGGAGAAGTAATTTGTAACTGTAACTGACATATTTTTCGGAGTATAAGTCGCACCGGAGTATAAGTCGCACCTGCCGAAAATGCACAATAAAGAAGGAAAAAAACATAAGTCGCACTGGAGTATAAGTCGCATTTTTTGGGAAAATGTATTGGATAAAACCCAACACCAAGAATAGACATTTGAAAGGAAATTTAAAATAAAGAATAGTGAACAACAGGCTGAATAAGTGTACGTTATATGAGGCATAAATAACCAACTGAGAACGTGCCTGGTATGTTAACGTAACATATTATGGTAAGAGTCATTCAAATAACTATAACATATAGAACATGCTATACGTTTACCAAACAATCTGTCACTCCTAATCGCTTAATCCCATGAAATCTTATACGTCTAGTCTCTTACGTGAATGAGCTAAATAATATTATTTGATATTTTTTACGGTAATGTGTTAATAATTTCACACATAAGTGAATATAAGTCGCACCCCCGGCCAATCTATGAAAAAAACCGACTTATAGGCCGAAAAATACGGTAATCACTTATTTAAGGTAAGATAGCAAACACTGGCAGCAAGTAACGTGGAGGCTCTGCCTCCGCCTCCACAAAAATGCTGCAACCTGCTTTTTGCCTGCAGGCGTGAAACAAAATGAATGACTGAATGAAGCGTTCATACACAGAGGCGTACTTGGCTCGAGCTAAAGTTCGTAAATGGAAAAGTTTGCAAATCGAGGCTCTACTGTTTGTGTGTACCTTGTACTCATCCATCCAGACGTGAGCGAGGCGCAGGGAATTATGGGCCATTGTGTCGTGCCCCCCAGGGGAGCCATAAGGCCGCCTCTTCCTGAAGATGTGACCCACTCTGGAGCAGGGGATGATGAGCAGCTGCCCGCCGCACATCCAAATCTGACACACGTTTGTTGATGTCACATTAGCCCGCCTCCACTGATCAAAACCCAGCACTCACCCTGAACGAGATCTCCAGGTTCTCTCCGCCCCAGATGTCCATGCCAGGGTCGTATTGGCCCAGCTCGTTGAAGTACTTCCTGTCCATTGCAAACAGACCGCCCGCCATGGTAGGGGACCTGCGACGAGCAGTGAGATGTTGACAACCGATCACGCCAGAGGGCAGCGGGATCGTTACCTGATGGGGGTGATGGTGCCTCGAGCCCCAGTAAAGTGCGTGGCGGGAACAGGGTCCCACTTGAAGTGGAGCCCCCAGTTGAAGCCGCCCCTGACGATCGGGGAGGGCGAGTAGGCCAGCGTGTCGGCCGAGATGATGTCGATGACGGGACACACCACCGTGTGGCGGTCTGCCTGGATGGGCGCCAACAGGGGCTGCAGCCACGCCTGGTTGACTTCGCAGTGGCTGTCCAGGAAGACCAGCACCTCACCTGTGACACACCTGTGGTTAAGGACGTAGACTTTAAAGAGGTTTTCCGTCCTACGTGGCGATGGAGGACACACCGGTGGCGTGCGAGGCTCCTATCATGCGTCCTCGGATGAGTCCCTCCCTCTTCTCGTTCCTCACAAGTTTGACGTTTCCTTTCAGTTCGTCTCGGATGTAACGATCCAGCTCCGCCTTCAGCTCCTCTGGACGGACACCCGTCAGAGCGCGGCGAGGACAGGAAGTTAAGAAATGTCGTCACATGCTTACCGAGCTCGCTGTGGTCGTCCACCAGGATGATCTCATGCAGGAGGTAGGCCGGGGTGCGGTCCAACACGCTGTGGACGGTCCTGGCGAGGGCAGAGAGCGCCTCGTTGAAGAAGCAAATGACCACGCTGGCGGGTGGCAACTTCTGAGGGTACGTCTCATCACGACACCTGCGGAAACATGTTGTCACGCAACAATAGCGTTAGCATCGTCTGCGCCGGTTTCGTCTTACCGCGTGTCTCTGGTGTCGGGGAGTTGGCGGTGCGGACCCAGGCGCCGCGAGATCAGCACGTTGAAGGCGTGTTGATGGTAGCCGCCATCTCGCACCTCCTGGTCGGCCTCGTTGAAGATCATACCTGCATACACGCCCATGAAGCCCACGTCTTGCCACAAATAACAACACAATCGCTCACCCATCTCAGGCGACAGCTCCGGCCCGGCGTCACCTGGCAGAGCGCGCCGCCCCCCCGCCTTCAGCTGTACAGGCTCCTGGCGACGAGGCCTGACAGGGGTCCGGCCGAGGCCCGGCTCTGCCGTCATGGTGAAGTAGAGGAAGAGGATAACGGACCAGGTGGCCGAGGTGACCAAGCAGCCGTAGCAGAAGTACCTGAGTGTGACACTGGCCATACTGGCCGAGCGGGCATCGCTTTACATCACACGGCTGCAGAGAGAGAGAGAGAGGGGCAATGATTAGAGCCATTCAATATTCACATGACCAGGAAGTAGGGGCAATGGGCGGAGCCTGGCAAGTGCACTCATCCATGTTGACATGTTCAACGTTTTATATTATACATTATGTCCTCTCATGGACAGTCCATATAGTACGTTCACATTACATGATGCAAAATATTTACTTTTACAATTAGTACATTAAAATTGAAAGCACAGAAAAAGTCATTTTATGGGGAAAAACAAGGCAAAGTTCCTTAGGGTCATAAAGCAAAGTCCCTTCATAAAAATCGCAATTTGAAAGTCCTGACACATCACCTAACTTAAACATAAACAGCACAAAACGAATGCCCTTTTTTAATTTATATTGTTATTATTTCTTACAGCAAATACATGAATAGAAGAACGCTGAACGCAACATTAATCAATAGGACAAACAAAACGAGAAACTCAATTATTAAATGTTGGCCTGTCGGGTGTTTATTTTAGATGTTTGCAACAAAATGTGGAACAGGTAATAATAGCATGTCATTAGGACACTTTAACCGTTGACTTATTCGACGAGGGAGTTAGAATAAACTGGTCTGTTAATGTAACTAAGTTAGCTTGGCACAATAGAGCAACTTCCCGCGGTTGACTTGTTGGAACGTTAGCAGTTAGCTTGCTTTGCAAAAGCGTCGACGGTTACTTACGCTCGTTCATCAGCTGAACTCGGCCGCTCTACTCCGCGGGACTCCGGCAGCGAGCTGGACAGCTCACTCTGATACACAGGAAATAGACACGGAGTCACTCGGGGTATACTTCCGCTACGGGCTTCCACAATAAAACGTACCCTTCAAAATAAAAATCCGTTGTTTCCACAGTCGGTATAAGGCAGGGGTCGGCAACCCAAAATGTTGAAAGAGCCATATTGGACCAAAAATACAAAAAAACATCTGTCTGGAGCCGCAAAAAATTAAAAGCCGTATTACATACAGATAGTGTGTCATGAGATATAAATTGAATTAAGATGACTTAAAGGAAACTAGAGTTTAAATATAGCTACAAATGAGGCATACTGATGCAATATGTACATATAGCTAGCCTAAATAGCATGTTAGCATCGATTAGCTTGCAGTCATGCAGTGACCAAATATGCCTGATTAGCATTCCACACAAGTCAATAACATCAACAAAACTCACCTTTATGGATTCATGCACAACGTTAAAAGCTTGGTGGACAAAATGAGACAGAAAAAGATGTGGCATAAAACATGTCCTAGAAAGTCGGAGAAGGTTATACATGTAAACAAACTACGGTGAGTTCAAGGACCGCCAAAAATAGTAGGACAAAACGGCGCTCGCCAAATACTCGAATCAGTGAAGCATGTTTAATATAAACAGTGTTCTTTATAACAATTAGGGAGGTTTGTGTCATGTTTGTCCTCCTACAGAAACCATATTAAAACAATACATTAATATATATTTTTCCCCTCATCTTTTTCCATTTTTCATACATTTTTGAAAAAGCTCCAGAGAGCCACTAGGGCGGCGCTAAAGAACCGCATGCTGCTCTAGAGTCGTGGATTGCCGACCCCTGGCATAATGAATGCGCAGCGCGATAGAAACAATTCAAAGTGCTTTCAAGATGTAAAATATTTTATTTTCTGTAAATGATTCTAAATCAGACTCCACATACCCCCCTTTCAAAAACAAAAAGGCATCCTCACACAGTAAAAAAAAAAACGAAGGGGGGCGTGGCCACAGACTGTACATCAGCAGAGTTCTGATACAATTTGAATATACACAAATAAAAAGACACACGTGGAGAGGGCGGGGCAAACAAAAACGTCACGGTCAGTACTGTGAAGATTCCTCATTTTTAGTTATTTACACACCGCGACTCTCCTCCACGACTGGCTGTGATTAGAAAATAACTTCATTTAGTAATAAATACAACAAAAACATTTTATTTTACAGATGTAAGGGGAAATGATCTGCCTTGATTGGATGTTTTGTTTAGTGCAAGTCATGACCACGTCGGGGCGTCTTTGTACAAATATACACACTACACAAAGAGGACCAGCCTCTTTTGTAACCCCACTCCTGACCCCTCCCCTTTAATGAGCATCTTTGATATGAGGTTAATGCGTTAATGAGCGTGTGCGCTCAGTTCATCCACTTGCGACAGTTGAAGGCCCCGCAGTGGCATGGGATCTTGTGTTGGTCGTCCTCCAGGTCAAACTTGTAGTCGTAGCTCAGCTGAAAAAGAGAAAAGAGTGGTTGCTGAACTCTGTAACCAAGCCAACCAATGGCAGCCAAGCGTGACGGGCATTTTTACCTCCTCTCCCCTCTGGATGCGTCGGCACGAGCTGATGATGATCTTGTTCTCCTTCTCCACGCTGACCACCTCCGTGATGCAGTTGGGAGCACACGAGTGGTTGATGTACCTGTCAATCACACACAGAGGCGCCATTAGTAAGACGCTAACAGCTTTATGAGAGCATACATTGTGAAGCCCGGGCCACCTGGCGGGTCCTCCAGTGATGGTGGCGTCGATCACGTAGTCATTGTCAATGCGGAACATGTACACGCCTCGATTCTACGCAGAGAGCCAAATTGATTAGATTAGCATGTAAACTAAGCTAAAAAGAGGCGAGAATTGGTACCTGACTCTCGTAGACTCGCTCCTTTCGGTTGGCCACTTCACTCCTGATGATAGCGCCGATGTACTCGATGACCATGGTGCATTTCTCGATATCTCTGGCGGCGTACAGACCAAGACCCTGCACACATGTACACAGTGAGTGACAGTTCCTGCTCAGAGCATCGTTCGGGTGAGGCAAATGGTGTCCAAACAGTGCCAAAATCCTCAAACGTAAAAACTACAATTTGCACGCGTGCAGACTCATTTTGCGGGCACACAGCCCCGCTCTGCGTCTTAAAAGCACCTTTTTGCTTCCGTGCGGACTATTTGCGCTCAATATGAGTCTTTCTCACGCACCCTTTTGACACTTAGGGGCAGGCATTGAATACACGGACCGGCAAATTCTCCTTTCTGATTGGTTAAATGCCTACCAATGTCATGTCACAACCAACACAAGGGAACCTGTTGTGTGTCCCTTCTGAAGTACATTGGCGTCTTTAGGCAAAATATACCCAAAAATATTAGTGTATTTTGTCATTTAATATACCTGTTTCACTTATTAAACAATGACATTACCATTTATGATAATGTCATGTGAACATGTCAAAAATTTGGATCTTTAACAACTTGATGTCAAAGATAGATTTAAAATGGCAAAAAGTTTTTTGATATATTATTTCCAGTGTTGCTTCATATAGACCTACTTTATGATAAAAAGTAACTAATTTAATCGCTGGTCTGATGTCAGAGTGCCAGAGTCGCGAGTCTGATGCCCTTCCAATGTGATCAAATTTGTGTTATTTTTATTTTGAGCACTTTAGCTCATAAGGAATGATATAAACTTCACTCTCCTTTTCTTCAGAAGGGACAAAGTTCGACAGTAACAGTTCCCTTGGATTGTCTCTGACCAGGAGACCAATCGGAAAGGAATGAACGTTATGCACGTGAAAAAATAAAAACATCGCAAGCGCAAAGAGTGTGTTTTTACACATAAGGATTTAGGCAGTGTTTGACGCCATAGAGAACATCTGTCAAGCTCAATGCCTGGAGGCTAGATAGAACCCGCCACATGATTTTATGTGGCTTGCAAAAGCCTGGAAATAATATGAGTCGTCAAAATACTTTTATCTTTTTTTGCTAAGTGTATTCATTCTTTTCATTTTGACAGAAAACATGTACTTCATGCAAGTGCATATCTTTTAAACTTTAATATTAGACAATAATGCAAAAAATATTAAATAATCATACATTCCAAAACATTTTTGTTGTGATAAAAACACACAACCTTAAATATCTGCTTGACTTATAATTTCAAAGCAAGTTGGTACACTGCAAAAATTACAAATATTCTGTAAAAATGACAAATATTCTGGGGACTGGCAGCTCAGTCCCCAGAATTGTATTGTAAAAGAACCAAGAACCAAGAACCATTTGCAGTAATACACTGTAAAAAACAGCAATTGTAGATTTTATGGTAAAACACTGACTGCTCAGCCACCTTTTTTAAAATGCTTTATTTTTAAAACTGTGGTACCGTTTTATGTTGTAGAAAAACTTTTATTTTACAGTAAACTTCTGGTGACTGAGCTGCCGTTTTTTACCCTAAAATCTACAGATTTTTTTTTTACAGTGTACGTTAAAAAAAATATAATAATCAAATGCATAGGCAATTATGTAATACTATGAGACAAATCTTCATACATTTATATTCATATATATTCACTGGTACTAGCCGCCAGCCATAAGTGTGATGTGGCCCTTAATTAAAACAAGTTTGACACGCCTGTCATAGGAGCATAGAAAGTATTACCTGGATGCGAGAGCGCGCCAGGTAGACGTTGGTCTTCCACTCTGCCTTCATGCGTCGGTACTGCGACGACTTGGAGTGGCGACCCTGATGAGCCCCGGCCACCGTCTCACCCGGCGACAGAGCGATGACACCCGGCACCATTCCCACGATGGAGCCCACTGAGCCCTGACACCTGGGAGCCATGCTGGTCAACAGGTACGGCCTAAAACGGGCGGCAGGTTAAAAATTAAACGTAACATATTGTGAAGGCGCGGCCCCCAAAGTCACAAGTTGGCACCTTTTTGCTTGGCTGACTTTGGGCTCGGACCGGGCTGAGCCAGAAGGGTTGAAAGCTAGAGGCCACTCCATGAGCGGGTTCCGTCCGTAACGGAAGGTGTACCTCTCGCACGCCTCCACACCTGGTAACTAGAGGCCCAATGCTACATGAGTCCCAGTCAGGACAACAAGTCACGAGAAGGTGTCACAAAACGTACAGACTCAACGATCCTGCTGATGGCCGACGTGTTCAGCCCAAAAAGATCTTCTCCTTTCAGGTAAGACGGGAAGAGCTTCAGAGTGCCACTGGAGGACCTGAGCTGTGACACTGGTTCCAGAATCTGGTCCCAAACACCTGCAGGGAGCAGACAGTTAGCGGGCTGAACAGAACACACAGAAAGATGCCGACATGTACCTTTAGGAGTTGTCGCGGTCAGGATGATGTCATCGTAGCCTTTCTCCACCACCTTAACCTTGAAAAGGGGTCGTCCGTCGTGGTCCTCGATGAAGCACATGTACTTGCAGCGTCTGCATGAGTCAAACTGTCAGTCAAGCCATTAAGGGGTCAAGTGACAAAGCACGCCATGCAGGTTTACCGGTTGCTGTTGCGCATGCTCCAGTAGATGCGGTTAGCGTGGTAGCCGACTGGAAAGATGGCGACTGCGCTGTGGAAAGCGCTCATTTGCTGAGGGAGGAGCCTCCCGACGGCGCAGAAGAGCAGGCTGCCCACGCGAAACGTGTGCCGCTGCTCGCCGCGCTGCACCATCGCCGCTACCTGCCTTGCCTCGTCCCTCTGCACGAACACGCGACGGAACACGGCGAAACACCGTAGCTCCGAGTTGTACGGATCGCACACAGACGAAAAAAAGTCGGAGGTCATGCCCGGGGTGGAGGATGGGGAGCTGCTGGAGGATCTGTCCCCGCTCAGAGGAGCCATCCTAGGCTTGTGGAAGTGACACAGCATGGTCTTGTCCTGAAGGAGAGAGAACACATCTGTAAACTTGGTCCAAGAACAACTTTTGGTGTACGGATTAGCGAGTGCTAATAATCAATTCAAGGGTTGCCATGGCAACCATGTCAGTATGTGAAGCGCTACCTTGAAGAAGGTGCAATGGGACCGCAGCGCACACGTGAAGTGATATGTGTTGGTGCAGCGCAAACGGTTGCAGCCGCTGGTGGCACCTGTCTGCTGGCAGTGCGCGCAGCGGAGCGCCAGACTGCGTCTTAGGGCTAGCTCCACGTTGATGAGTGCGCCGGCCTGAGTCTCGTACACCTCACTGGACCACAGAGCACAGTTCAAATGGACCTGATGGACAGAACAAGAAACAGTTGGACCGAGACGACTAGAAGTACAGCACCATAGACACATGGGGGGGGGGGGGGGCGCCTGGGCACTCACCCACAGATCCAAGTCCAGGTTCAGCAGTCTGGCTGGCCCGTCTGTTACACCATCGCCCAGCTGGTGACAAAAGCAACACCTTCGCTGGTCTACAGGTATAGGGTCGGGTCGCAGGGATGCCCCCAGTTTCTTTAACATCACATCGATTTCCTCCTCCGTTGGCATGGCGACCGCTTCGTCCGAAATGGGACCCCTGGTTGAGAGGTGAGATCTTGAGGATGGCTCGGCTAAACATGCGGACACGGAGCACGGGTCATGTGACGCTACTTGGTGCTCACCTGGTCAGAGTGACGTTGATGTTCCAGCGTCGCCAGCGAGAATTTTTCATCCTCTTCCCGTGGTGACTCAGCAGCAAGTCGTCCCCCTCAGAGAAGGCGTGGGGGTGGGGCTTCAGTTTCACCTTGACCTAGCCAATCAGTCAGTCAATCAAGTAATTATTACAAACTGCTCTGTTGACACAACTCGGACACGTCACTCACCTTCAGGCTGTCCACACGGGGCTTGATCTCCATGGTGACAGTGGAGGCGGAGGGGAACTGGAGAGGTGGGGACGAGGTGGCGGTCTGGGATGGAGTGATGGGAGTCCGAGGGAGGGAGTGGACGGCAATGGACGACATGTTGTTGGCGTAGTGGTGATGCAGTCTGCTGGGGGTATCAGGGGGTGTCTTGTCCTTAGGCTGTGGACACGAGAGAAATTATAATGACTGCAGTCATCGCCCAATCACATGCATGTGGTCTGATATGATGTCACACCTTGTCTGCAGAGCTTGCGGTTTTCAGTCCAGATGAGTAGAGCGCAGAGCAGTTTGGGCTACAGAAGAGCAGAGTGGACGGACCTTCCTGTAACACACAATCACACCATCTTTTTTAACCGTTTATTTACCCAGGAAAGTCCCATTGATACTAATAATCTTTTTTAAAAGGGAGTCCTGCACATTCATACACCAGTGTAGGTGCCCCTGGGAGCAAGGTGGGTGAAGTGTCTTGCAGAAGGCACAACGGCCGTGATTAAGATGGCGGCAGCTGAAATTCTTATAGCATTGTCAAACTCACCTGTTTGACTGCTTTGATTTTGCGAACTCCACTTCCCAGCAGTACTTTGCAGTGGCTGCAGGACGGCGGTCTGGAGACAGCAGGTGTAGCACCATGCTGGATGACGTCCATCCTCACACCTGTGGCCAAACAAAGAAAATGACATTTTTTTAACAATGATCAGCAAGAAAGTAGAATGGATGGAAGTAAAAAGTGTGAGCAGACCAGCTGGAGGCGCAGGTCTCTGCTGCCTGCTGCTTGCTGAAGCCTAAACACACACACACATATTAATGATACATTGATATGATACATAATAACACAATAAACTATGATATAATATTCAAGCAAAGACAGTCCTATGTGAAAGGGCACCTGAGGAAGTGGCACTCTGACTCCCGCCAGCAGAGCCAGCGGGTTGCACTCAGCGCGGCTCAGCTGGTAGTTGATTGAAGTGGGGACCCGCAGCAGCTTCGCCACTGTCGCCATGACACCAGGAACATTCTGGAAGGACAATGATGTTGTGAGGAGCAAGCCGGGTGGACAGAGCTACGAAAAATAGTCTACCTGAGCAGCGGATGGGTTTAGGGTGATCGCTATGGTAACCAGATCTGTGTTGGAACAGGAGGGAGGAGCCTGTTGGCTTGGCTCCGCCTTCACTTCCTGCTTTACCGCAGTGCCTGGATACAGACGACATAATGTTGGTTTCAAGGTCTGCCATGTGTTACATTTTCCCCCCAGCTGACTCACCTTTGCCCCAAGAGCAGGGCATGATGGGTATCGGTGGAGATGGGCAAGGGGACGGTAGCTCCAGTTTGATGAAGGACAGGTCGGGGTATCTGCTGATCTCCATGTCTGCCACACTGTCAGGAGACGAGGACGGGACAAAGTCTTCCGGGCTGCTGCGTAGCGACGATTCTTGGGCCCTGAAGAGGACGTGGTGAGTTAGCGAGCAGAATAGAAAATACTTCCTCTGAAAACCAGGAAGGTTAGCTCACCGGAGCTCTTCTTGGTTGTTGTGGGGTGGAGTCGGCAGGGAGGCGGGCACGTCCACCGTCTTGGCGGTGTGATTTTCAGCCGGAAGCTCTTGAACCTTGGATTTGATACCTTTCACTGGCGGACATGATGTAAGACTGAGCTGAAGCCCAGAGGATAACGTTCGATCATCACAGCACTCACTATCTTGCTCGGTGAGCTCCTTCCTGCTCAGTTCCTCTGCTGTAGCAAAGCCGTTCACTAGCTTCTGCTTTACCACCGGTGGGGGGGTCGGCGGCAGCGAGGCAGGCGGTGTGGGTGGGTTACCGAGGTTGTTCTGCAAGGTGTGAAGTAAGACAAAAATAAGCCTCAGGCAAACAATGTAGTTTGACTTTTCAGGACGTGTACCTTGCATGTGAGCTGTGAGTAGTAGTCAGTGACTCCGTCCAGGCAGGCGTTGCCAAAGGAGCCAGTGAGTCTGGAGTCCCTCCCTAGAGAGGTGCTGCCATAAGGGGGGAACAGACTCAGGTCGAACCCCAGAACGGGCTCCATGAGAGGTAGCACAGAGAGCTAAGAGAGAGGTAGATACACCATAAGAACTTGACACTATAATGTGAAGACAGTAAAGATGGCTGGAGTCAGTTCACCTGTCTGAGGTGTGTTATGATCTGCTCAGAGGGGGTGGAAGAGGAGTGAAGCATTTCGTCCTCGTCTTCTTGTTTCCTCCGCTTGTATTTGGCCAGAGCTTTGTCTTTGTCGGGCCGAGCAGCTCTCTTACATCGCTGAGCCTTTTTCTTGCCTAACAAGTCCAAGACATCAGGACTGTCCACCATCATGTTGCCAAGGAAACCAGCACCGTCCTCCTCCTCAGAGCGCACACTGTCAGTGGAGAGTTGGTGGTGGACAGGAGGCAGGGCATGGGTGGTAGGCGATGGAGTCTTTGCCGGAGAAGCCTTTTCCTTCAGCAAGTGTCTAAGCAGCTCCTTCCCTACGTCTCCTCCTACATGAAGAGGGGAGGCGCACTCCAACTTTACTGGGTCTCCTCCACAGGGTCCTCGCTCCTCTCGCTCCTCCTGCAGGAATACGAATCAAACCAAAACAAATGAATATTATTTGCATAGGACAACAACACCGACTGCGGTACTGGTAAACAACCTTGACCCCCATGCGGCCACACAGGAGGCCTCTATGAGCCTCCATGTCCATTAGATGGGTTCTGTCCTGGGCTGCAGGGCACACAGACAGCTGCTTCTCCAGTTCTGAGGATGGAGCCAGACCAGAGAGGGGAGGGGTGTTCATCTCAGCCAGCTCAGTGCTGCACCGTGTGGGCGTAGAGCACGAAGCGTCTGAAAAGGCTGGAGTAGACGGGGCTGTGATGTCATCAGAGTGTGAGGACAGCGGTGTCCTGGCTCCCCCAGCAGAATTGTCTCTGTCCTTGTTCCCACTCCTCTTCTTCTTCAGGCTGTCGTCTGTCATGATGTCAGAGTACAGCTGCATGAGGGAGGCGGGGCCTCCGGATGAGGAAGGGGTGAAGACGGCATGTAGAGGGGCAGATGGTGATGAGGTTGAGGACTCTTGTCGAAATTGATGACCTTGACTTCCTTGATTGGAAGGAGCTATAACGACCCCTCCAAGGCCAGGTGGACGGACCTGACCAGGACCTGCGGAGCCCAAAGGGCCTGGGAGTCTCGGGGTGGTCTGGAGGTTGGGCGACGACACGAGGAGTTGTGGCGGTCTGGAGGCAGGCGGAGACTGGAGGAAGTCCTGGGGCAGTTCAGAACTGAAGAAAGGCATCTTGGAGAAAGTGTCCCCACTAGGGGTGGAGCCAGGAGTGCTGCCAGCCACTGACCCTGTGGAACAGAGCCGAGCCACTCCAGGTCCCACAGATCCACCTTGAGAACCTTGCTGCAAGACCCTATGGCAATCCACCTGAAGGCAGAGAAGAAGGAAGTACAAACACAGTGTGTATGTGTGTGTGTGTTTGCTAATGCAATGTCTCACCCCCTGCATAAGGTGCACCCTCTGCCGCTCCTGCTGCTCTCTTATTCTTTCTCTCCTTTCCCTCTCCTGGAAACCTTCACTGAATGGGTTGTTGTCATCAAATTTGACCTGCAGGTGCACATGACGTGTTCCAAATATTACCTAACATTACCGCAAGCATTTATAGACTAATATTTTTGTTATTGTTTGAGGTTCGATTCCTACCTGGGGGGAGGGTGCTGCTATGTCACCCCCTGAGGCACCACTGGGACCCCCAGTGGGTGTCCGGGGGCCTGGGGAAAAGCCTGCTGCTGGAGCTGAAAGTCTGGGCGCAATGGCTGGAGAGGGCTGTGAAGCCTGAGGGGGCTTTGAAAGGGTATGGGGCAACTGTGGTGGCACATGAGATGCCATATTCGGCCCCATCAACCCTGGAACAACGCCCACTGCTGGTGACCAACCAGGGGGAACGTTCTGGACGCAGGGCAGAGCTGAGCCACTGGGCCTATTCTGCAGAGGTACTACTCCAGAAGGCACAATAGGAAGGGGTCTTTGCTGCTGCTGCTGTTGTTGTGTTCTGTAGTCCTCGATGAGCACTGTGTGATCTTTCTGCTGCTTACGGATCTGAAGGAGAACATACGCAAGTCAACAGGTAGTCCCTTTGGGGAGAGGTGATGTGTCGGCACTGACCTGCTCCAGCTGTTTCTGGACAGTCCCCTGCTGCTCCACGATGTAGCGCAGCTGAGCAGCGTCTTCCTCTGCGAGTGCACGACCCGCCTTCTTTGCCGTCCTCTGCTTGGCCGACAGAGCCTTTTTGGTCTTGCGGTGAGCTGCGATTTGGTCCTCCAGGAGACGCTGCTGCATCTGCAAGAGTTGCTGGGTCTCACCCAACCACTCTTCATACTGACGTTTCTGAGAGTCGTCTGCAGCACAGTTAAGCAAAAATGCCCCTTCATAAACTGTTCAGCATTTCAGAAATTTTGAAATTCTCAGAAGTTGTGGGGGTGAAACTCACTAACAAATCCAGGTCCACAGCTGGGTGGGTTCGGCCGCACCAGTGGAGGGTTTACCTCTCCTTCCTGACAGAAAAAAAAGACACTCCATGTTTAATATGGGAGCAACGATTCGTTGACATTGTCAAGAAAAATTTACAAGAAAATTTGTTGAGTAAGCATGATCGCTGAGCAGCAGCAACAGGAAGAGAAAAATGGCTGTGACCACTGGCAACAGCACCGCAGGCGAAAACATAGAAAATATGGGAACATTTCACCCTAGACCTTGCTTTTTCATGGCAGTACATCTATAATGAGGGAGCATTTAAATCGGAGGATTGTCACACCTCTGAAGGATGAGGTCTGCGACTCTCCTTGGTAAAATAGCTTGTTCGCTTGATAGCTAACAAAGAGACAAATTTGAGTGGAAAAAAGTATTAAATATCCTTTTAGCCAAAGTCCGCCAGCTAAACTTGTATTTCCTACCTGTGCGCAGCTCTCCAAACACATCATTATCAAAAAATGCACTTTTCTTTTTGAGGAAGCGAGTTAGCGTAAGCGTTGTTTTATTGCTGCCATTTGACTATCCTTTGTTTACAAATGAATTGATATTTCGTTTTGGTCAGCACTTTGCCTATCCTTGCTTTAAAAAAAACTAAAGTTTATTTTAGTAACAGTCTAATGAGCAGCACAGTTACAGTATAACAAATATTTCTTAAAGAAATCATTATGGTTAGCTATCACTTACCTAAAAATATCTCACGCTGATCTCAGAGCATTCAATTGATCGCAACTGGACTGTTTGGTTTGTCTTGGAAGATATTTCGCCTCTCATCCAAGTAGGCTTCATCAGTTCATGCTCATAGACTTAGATAGGTCAGCTCTCGTCGTAGACTTAGATTGGTTAGATTTAGTCTAGCGGCTGGTGCCAAAACCCCAAATATTTATACTCCAATACCAGGAGGGTGTTTAGATATTTAGGGTTTTGTCACCAGCCGCTAGAGTAGATCTGACCATTAAATAAAGTCACCATTGTAGTTAAAGTGCATAAGGCAGATGGAGAAGGGCCATCGGGCTAGAGTGCAAGTGTGCTAATTTGTTGCATGTAATAAGTGTGCTGAAGGAAGAACATGCACATTTCCCTTGGTCTAGTACAGGGATGTCAAAGTCAAATACACCAGAGGGCCAAAAAAACAAATTTGCTACAAGCCGAGGGTCGGACTGGTTCAATGTTTATTAAAACATATTAAAATGATTGCACATAACCTATTGAACCAATACCTAACACAGTATACTGTATTTTATTTAATGATTAAATGAATAATCCAACAATTTTGTGTGCCTCTGTCACTAATTTTAAGTGAAAACATTTTTCAACAGGCTCACAGACAAAAACAAACTTCCTTCAAAGCAGGCTGCTGTGGCCTGCGGGCCGGTTCTAATACCAATCAAATATCATCCCGGGGGCCATAGATAATTAATTTGCGGGCCGGATCTGGCCTTGACTTTGACATCACAGGCCAAGTAAGTTAAAGGGGAACTGCACTTTTTTTATTTTATTTTGCCTATCGTTCAAAATCATTATGAGAGACAAGAACACGTCTTTTTTTAGGATTTTAAAGATGGGTGTCACCATTGCAGCCTTCCAAACCCTTTAAAACAACTTCAAAACTCTCCATCAATGTTTTATATACATTCAAAACTCTCCATCAATGTTTTATATACACACTGCAAGTCTATATGTAATATAGTAATAGACACGTTCATCACAATATGTAATATGTACATTATTTACCGTATTATGGTCATTTTAATCATTGCTGGGACTGATTTCTTCCGCGAACTTCCATAGCAGCGCACTTTCGACTTCTGGCAACAAATGTGTGTTTGTACTTCCGGAAACAAACACTAGTATGTTCTAATCATGGCAAGCTTGGTAAGAGACAACGAAGATGACTATTTTTGGACAAATGAGGATTCACAACCTTATCTTAATGAAGCTGAATATACGAAGGATGAACTAATGCTTATAGAAGTGAGCACAAAGGAAAGGTGAGATATTGGAGCAAACGAAAACCGAAAGAGTGAGGTCGGCGTGACTCGAAGCTGTAAATGTGGAACTTAAAGCCATGTTATTTCAACATAAATGGAGTGCTCACCCAAATAAACCATAAAAACATTCTGGACCAAACGGACAACTGTCTATGTCGATCATGATACATGCAACACGTCATGCATGTTATTACAACTTCATACGCTGTCTTGCTAGCTGTGTACAAACAAAACATGAAATGTGGGCTAATACTTTACAGACACTGTAATATGATTGTCCAGGTTTTTCAGTCAGTACGATTGGTGTCTAATCGCATTGTGTTGTGCATTACAAACTCAAACGCGTTTTGTGAAGTAAACGCTAGCTTATCTCTTTTTGTAGCTAGCTTTTACGGCTAATACCGAAGCAATACGGATGTGTTAATGGTGTGCCGTTAGGACCAGCAAGGTCTTCTCAGCTGGCTTAACATAAATCATGATCATAAATTAATAAAAGTTAATTTTATTTTAAATTTACTTGCCATAAATATATAAAAGTATTCATCATATTATATATTTTGTCATATTAGGCTCCAGTGTTGCTGTTTTTAATCTAAGGCTTTTATCCAATCAGAATTCAGCGAGCTTGTTGCCAGCGCTGTATGAATTCCGCCAGAGGCTTTCTGAATCAACATTAGCGGTGGCTGTGCAGTGTAAACGAACGGTGGACATTCAGTTGATACAGTTGCCATAGCCAATCAGATCACGAGTTGTTGACAAAAGCCCATTTAGGTAGCCTTACATTAAACGTGACTGTGATCCGCAATTGTCACTCGGGAGTGACAAGTGAATATTTGATCACAAGTTGTAATTGACGAAAGCAGGAAGTGGCACCGGAGCCATATCCGGCCAGTAGAGAAATCAATTTAGTCACTTTTTAAACCCACAAAGAAGGAGCGCAAAACTTTGATTAGGCGGCAGATATATATTTGCAAGGCTTTTTTCAAGAAGGATATTTAAAGAGACGAGGTCGGCTGACCCCGAGAGCTAGCCAAGCTGAAATGGTTTGCCCGCCACTTCTACTCGAATCAACCAACTACGAGAAGTACCACTGGCTTATACGGTGTTGGATGGGTGCTACAAATTGTGAGTTCAAATATAGTTTTTCACGTTTAATGTGTTTTTACAATTATTCCAATTTTGACAGTACCACTTAAGATATGTTTTAATTGCTGATGCGGGTTTATAGATTTTTTCATTGCGCCGAAAAATAGCCCGTTTTGTACACAATTGACTAACTGAGGTAATTCAATGCCCAGTAATGCCCAAGTGTGGTTTTTCAATGCATTTTTAAAGTGACTCAGAGGTAGAAATGATTGTTCCCATTAGCCGCATTCCCAGCCACCAAGAACGAGACGATTTTTGCAAGTTACCCTTTTGTCTTCATGTCTCTCATATTGATTGTGAACGATAGGAATTTATTTAAAAAAAAAAAGTGCAGTTCCCCTTTAAAGTGCTGCTATTATTGCACATAGTCCTATTGCATAAGTAGTTTGCGTTAACAGATGTGTTTACGCATGAAAATTTGCACCAAAAAAAGCATACATAATTGTATCTATGTAGGAATCATTGCACAAAATATGAATACATAACTTATAAAATAGAAATACAATTCAATAAAAAGCAATATAATTCATTTGGAACTAATGGCAAGTATATCTAGTTTTATTATATATATATGCTCTAGTCTTTGACAATGATGTATCACATATAAGCCAAAAAATAAGCCCACAATCTAGCAAAAATTTGTAAAAAAAACCAAAAATGTCTTTGGCAAGCTTTTTTGCAAAGGGAAAAGGGCCAGCGCTTCCACTAATTCAGTGTTATGGTGAGGTGAATCTTTCATGCACTTATTTTAGCTAATTTATCTGCCACACGTTGAAGACCGGTCCGTGAAACTAATGCCTGCATTAAACCGACCCGGGTGCAATAATGGTTGGGGACCTCTGTTCACATTTGAGAATCGTTGTGTATGCTGCAGGTCGTGTGGTGTTTGTGTTGGGTCACACCTGTCCAACTTGAAGCAGAGGTTGAGGGGTTCCCTCAGAAGTCGTGGCCGCAGGAGCCTGGTGAAACCTACGAAATAGACAACGCAGTCTTAAGTAAGTCAAGTTCAAACGTACTGTAGTCATGTGACCTCAAACATACCTGTTGATGACCATGTTGTTGAGGCCTAGGTTCCCTTGAGTCATCACCTTGTTGATGCCCTTAAGAGCCACCATCTTGGCCTTCATTATGGGGTCTGAGATGGAGTCAAAGTCGGCTAAATGTACAAAAACAAACCACATTTATTATATATAAGAGCCTAAATAATATGCTGCATTCTGGATCTTACTTATTTCTGGGAATGTGGGTTCAGAGGTGGATTTCTGTCTGATCAGTGCCTGCATCTGTTTCTGTTGCTGCTGCTCCTGGCGCTCCTGGTCCAAGAGATCCTGCAGCAAAAGTGGCTGCTCCTCCAGTAGTAAAGGTTTAGACTTGTTCTGGGCCTGTTCCTGGGCAATGGATTGAGCAGCTGCGTCCAGGTTTGGAGACACGGCCTGAGGGTTGAGAAGTAGGCAAGGCTGGGAGAGTTGAAGCGACACTTTGTGAGGGGTGTCCGGGGAAGCCTGAGTTTGAGGGTTGAGGTAAGCCGAAGAGGGTCCAAGGGGTGTTTGATGGAAGCCAGGCTGCTGACCTGAAGACGGACAAAGAGAACATGATAAGTGATCCATCCTGCCTCCAAGCTGGGGGGAACATCAATCTTGATCAATAGGTCACCTGGAGTCACGCCAGACGACAAAGCCTTTTCCTGGGCTTGGAGTTCTGGCAAAACTCCTGAATCAGAAGAATCACCCACATCCCCCTGGAGAGACAGAAAGGTAGGTAAGCATTAACCCAACAAAGTTGTTTAGTACATGAGATCTGTTTGAAAAGGAATGTTACCTTGGCAAGGTGCAAAGAAGAGCTGGACTGGCTGGATCCTGCTGTCTCAGCCTCAGAAGCTACAGGGAGTTGTTGGCTGACAGCCTCAGGTTGTGGTGCGGGGTGACGGGATGAAGAATCGTTTTTAGTATCTCTGTTGACGGCCTCCTGCACTTCTTCTTTGACCTGACCTAATAAGTTGACATCGGTATCCAACTTTCTCGGACCACCAACTAAGTTTTGCCTCTCTCCTCCCTTTTTGTCTCCCACAGGATCCTCCAGGTCAAGCTCCTCATTGAACATGTCCTTCTTGTCCTCTAGGTTGAGCTCGGGGTCAGCATAAGCGATCAGGTCAAACTTTCCCGACAGCAAGAAGTCATCTAAGTGGAGGTCGTTGGCACCCAGGTCTAAGTCTTCTTTGCCTGAATTAGGAAGAAACAAAAGTGGTTACAATGATTTTGGTTGTTGTTGACGCCAAAGTACAAATTCTTACCATCTTCAGGATCCAGGTTCAGATTGAGGTCAACTAGATCTTTCACCTCCACATCCTCCAGATCTTTTACAGCTGAGTCCTCCCCTTCCAGGTGCTCCTCTATCCCATCAGTCCCCTGGAGCCCGGGTTCACTCTCCTGACCCAATGCTGCCACGTGGATTAGATTCTGCTGGTTGAGTTGCTCCATCGTCAGCATTGGATGATGACCCACTGTTGTCTCTGCTATTGGGACCCCTGAGATGGGCCTGGCAGCTGATGGCTGAGAGTCCACGGTCTGCACGGGTGGGGCAACAAGGGAGAAGGGCAGCCTCAGACGGTTCTCTGGAGAACGGTGTCGAAGCTCAATGTAAGGCTGCCCCATGATGCTGTGCTGCTGGATGGGGAGGGAGCGGGGAACAAAGGGCTGGTGGACAGCTGTTTTAAGAACCAGCAAAAACACAAGAGATTAGCAGATTCTTACACAGGAGGCAAAAAATGGAGCTGTCTTGAGCTAAGTCTTACCGGACATCAAATGTGGATGAGGGCTGGGGACAGTCATCTGACGGATGCTGGTAAAGTCACTGGGCACTGGCGTCCTTATCTGGACAGGGAGTACCAGCCCAGAACCAGGCACTAATACTGTGGGAGAACGCAGGAAGGACTCCTGGAGACCAAACCTGAAAAGGAGAGCAAGCTTTAAATAACTGCAGTAAAAATGCTTACATAAAGTGTTCAAACACATCCATCCATCCATCCATCTTCTTCCGCTTATCCGAGGTCGGGTCGCGGGGGCAGCAGCCTAAGCAGGGAAGCCCAGACTTCCCTCTCCCCAGCCACTTCGTCCAGCTCCTCCCGGGGGATCCCGAGGCGTTCCCAGGCCAGCCGGGAGAGATAGTCTTCCCAACGCGTCCTGGGTCTTCCCCGTTGCCTCCTACCGGTCGGACGTGCCCGAAACACCTCCCTAGGGAGGCGTTCGGGTGGCATCCTGACCAGATGCCCGAACCACCTCATCTGGCTCCTCTCGATGTGGAAGAGCAGCGGCTTTTCTTTGAGCTCCTCCCGGATGACAGAGCTTCTCACCCTATCTCTAAGGGAGAGCCCCGCCACCCGGCGGAGGAAACTCATTTCGGCCGCTTGTACCCGTGATCTTATCCTTTCGGTCATGACCCAAAGCTCATGACCATAGGTGAGGATGGGAACGTAGATCGACCGGTAAATCGAGAGCTTTGCCTTCCGGCTCAGATCCTTCTTCACCACAACGGATCGATACAGCGTCCGCATTACTGAAGACGCCGCACCGATCCGCCTGTCGATCTCACGATCCACTCTTCCCTCATCGGTGAACAAGACATCGAGGTACTTTAACTCCTCCACTTGGGGCAAGATCTCCTCCCCAACCCGGAGATGGCACTCCACCCTTTTCCGGGCGAGAACCATGGACTCGGACTTGGAGGTGCTGATTCCCATCCCAGTCGCTTCACACTCGGCTGCGAACCGATCCAGTGAGAGCTGAAGATCTTGGCCAGATGAAGCCATCAGGACCACATCATCTGCAAAAAGCAGAGACCTAATCCTGCAGCCACCAAACCAGATACTCTCAACGCCCTGACTGCGCCTCGAAATTCTGTCCATAAAGGTTATGAACAGAATCGGTGACAAACAGCAGCCTTGGCGGAGTCCAACCCTCACTGGAATCGGGTCCAACTTACTGCCGGCAATGCGGACCAAGCTCTGACACTGATTATACAGGAAGCGAACCGCCACAATAAGACAGTCCGTTACCCCATACTCTCTGAGCACTCCCCACAGGGCTTCCCGGGGTACACGATCGAATGCCTTCTGCAAGTCCACAAAGCACATGTAGACTGGTTGGGCAAACTCCCATGCACCCTCAAGGACCCTGCCGAGAGTATAGAGCTGGTCCACAGTTCCACGATCAGGACGAAAACCACACTGTTCCTCCTGAATCCGAGGTTCGACTATCCGGCGTAGCCTCCTCTCCAGTACACCTGAATAGACCTTACCGGGAAGGCTGAGGAGTGTGATCCCACGATAGTTGGAACACACCCTCCGGTTCCCCTTCTTAAAGAGAGGAACCACCACCCCGGTCTGCCAATCCAGAGGTACCGCCCCCGATGTCCACGCAATGTTGTTCAAACACATAGTCTCACAAAATAAATTAGGCATAGAAAATGTGTTTCATTGTTTAATCTGGAAAGATCTGTGCTCTGCTCACCTCAAGGCCAATCCTCTGGGTCCAAGTTCCCTGGGGATGCTTTGCCTGGGAAATTGAGACTCACTTGGGTTTAACCCTTTGACCTGGTCCACTGGAAAAGTTCCAAGCAACCGTGGGGGTCCAGTAAAAGCTCCAGCTGGTACGGCAGGCCGCATTATACCGGGGTAAGGAGGTGGTGGACGTCCAAACACATCAGTTGGAGGATTGGGGGTGGTGGTTTCTTCCTGGGACCAGTGACAGGGTGTTGCTGAGCTGGGGGCCGAACCTGGTGGAGCAGCAGTAGCTGAAGGGGCACCAGGCTGAGACTCCTGGAGACCTTTTTCTTGCCGCAATGCACTTTTCTGCTGCTGCTGCCTCAGGATGAGCTGGCGGAGTCTCTGACGCTGCAGACAAAAATCATCAGTTAAATTGATAAAAATAGACAGAAATTACTCATTTCACACACAAGTCCTACCTGTCTTAGTTTTTCCTCAGAGTCACCAAGCTGTGGAAGCAAGCCCATTGGTCCCTCTAAAGAAGCCCCACCTATTGTTGCCATGTCATTGGCTGATGTTTTGTCCATCTGTGCGGGCCCAGTGGTGGGTCTTCCCAAAGTTTGACTGACTGGGCCGGGGAAGCCAGTATCTTCTGACATCCCAGGGTGCTTTGGGGTCTGGCTACTACCAGGGGTCCTGGGATAGGAGTCCTGCTGTTGTTGTTGCCTCCCCGGAGACTGCAAGGAGGAATAACGCATAGGAGATGACTACATGAAGTGGACAGTTAACATGGTACTGACAAGTAAAAAGAGACTGTGTTACCTGTTTGTGGGTTGGTGTGAGAGTCACAGTCTCTCCACCAAGTCCTGAACCCAGGGGAGATCTCACAAGCTGAGGAGTAAAGCTCTCCACTTGAGCTTGGCTGAAGGCTTCAGAGGTCTTCTGGGGGCGAGGTGTGGAGGGTTGCTGGGCGTAGGGGTCCGGTGGTGGACGCGGGGTACCAGGCGGTTTAGCATGGGGATCGGTGGTTAACGTGCTGCCTGGTGATCGAGGGAAGCGCTCAGGAACAAAGGAATGGGGTGTGCCTGGGTTTGAGTATGGGTCCAATGTTGTGTGTGAAGGGGAGGGCCGGCGGCTATTTGCCAACTGGTTGAACTGATCTATTCGAAGTGCAGGAGTTGCGTTGAGGTATATGTTGTCTGAATGTGGCCGGGGAGTCCCAGGGGTTTGAGGATTACTGTAGGGGTCAGGAGAGGGACGGGGTGTCAAAGCTGGCTGTTTGACAAAGTGGTCTGCCATCTGCTGGCTATAGTCAATTCTGGGGGTCCCTGGCGTGTGGGCGTAAGGGCTGCGATGAGGGGAGCCCAGCCCAGAGAGCTGGCTGGAACTAAAAGCGGAGTCCTGACTCTGAGGGGGGATGAGGCCAAGGTCTGTGGGTCTGGATGGGTCTCTCCTTGCTCCAGCTGGTGCACCACTAAACAACTCCTGTTGCAGCTGGTTTTGAGGTGGCATGGGGGCTTTAAACACTCCCCCTTGGACCGGAGACCTCTGGTACACCTGAGAGCCAGAAGGGGGACTCTTCAATGCCGCTTTGCTGTGCTGCAGGCCTGAAGGGAGAAAGAAGGAGAATTTCAGTAGGAGGCTATCGGAGGAAAAAGTCATCAAGGGGAAGGAGACCAGTTACCTGGTTGGAGTCCGAGGGTCCGAGAAGCATCAGAGGTTTTCGAATCAGGTGAGGGTGCAGGGGAACCCAGTGCATCGTGTGCAGGAGATATGTTGAGTGGGGTGCAATGCTGAATGGAGGAAGGCCGAGAAGTCGCTGCTGGTTTACTGTAGGGATCCCAGGGGGACGTGGGGCTGGATGAAGGCGGGGAGAACATCTGGGGAGAGGATGGGGGCTGGTGAAGGGGTGACAAGGAGTGCGGGGAGTGAGGAAGTGAGGAGTAGCCAGAAGAGGGTGGGACTTGTGGTCTGAGAAAAACATTGTCGGCCAGTACGGAGCCCTGTAGGATGTTCTGTCTGGGCTGGGCATCCGTGGAGGGAAGTAGCTGGAGAGGCATCACATCGCTCCCGGTGACAGGCTGCTGATTGGCTGAGAGGTGATGCTGTCGCTGCTGCAGCAGCTGCTCGTTCTTCACTTGCTCCAGCTTCTGACTGGCTTCAATCTTGGCCAGCTGTTTGCTCTTCTGACGCAAATGCTGAGGATAAAAAAGGACAGAGATGCAGGGGTGGGGGGTACGGGTTAGGGGGGTCAAGTCAGACTGTTGGATGGTTGACACAAAGAACATGACAGCTAGTATTCCTGGCGGTCAAAAGTGAGGTACTGGCTCCGGGGTTGGGGGGCAGCTGTGACTCAATGGTTGAGAATTGGGCCTATGACCAAAGGGTCCCAGCTTCCCCCCTAAAGTCTCTCGACTGCTCCCCACTGCTCCAGTCTGTCATTAATTGTGTGTGCTTGATGTGTTCACGACTGTGATGGCTGACCGCGAATGGTATGACCATGACATCATTCAGGCAGGACGTGAAGCTGAAGACAATTCTGACAGGTGATCCTGCTCTCGGGTGACAATTGTTACACAAAAGCTTTTTTTTTAAAATTTGTCTGGATAGCCAATGTCGTCATCATCTGAAATGCAAAAAACTAGAAGACTCTTAGATTATGTTGTAAACAGAGCATCAGTCTAAGAGCAGGAGGACTGGCCATGAAGGGTCCAGAGCAAGGCTTGAATCTGAACACAGTGCCACAAAGACGACAAGCCTTCAATAGGTTTGGCTTCTTTAGTCAGTAACTTTATCAGTTTTTTGCTCAAACGTAAGAAGGTGCTTAGACCAAGAAAGGATGACCGTCACCTGCATCCATGAATCTGAAATCCTTACTTTGAACAATTCACAGCTGTTTGCCACCAGGAGGAAGAAGGAAGATGCTGTAATGATGACATAACATCTGAAGCATGCGTCAGTCGATTAGTTGGGAATTTAACTGGCAACCTTGTTATTATTGCACAGTCGCAATATAGTGTGCTGGTAGAGAGAGAGTTTAAGCTACATGAAGGAGGGGACTAAAAAGGGTGAGGAATGGCAGATGTGCATTAATCAGCTGTGGTCATTTATCAGGTAGGATGTGATTAATTGAACTCATCCAGCTGTTAACCTCCAGGTAAACGGCTGATGCATTCTGGCCAGGCCCAGTCCCACACCCAGGACAGGAAGAGGATTTCAGGGGATCATGGATGCAGGAAGTCCGATACAGGTTCGCCTTTGAGAGCTTACCAGAGCCTCTTTGCCACCTCCTGCTAGAGATGCCTGGAAGGGACAATCTTTATCTGTTGGTGATTTTAGGGCTTTGCTTTGGGGGAGATTTTCCTGCCTCTTCTTACCGGCTCGCCATCTGTCTTTTACCTCTCCCTTTTCAATGACACATCAGAGACATTAGTAGAGTAGGAGGGAGCCACGCTCAGCACCATCTGCACTCTTCATCAAGCACACAATGATCATCATCCAGCCAAACTATGTGCCCCCTGACATGCAGCCCGATGTTACCATGGAAACCAACACCATCGTGTCACAGTGACCGCACAGTAGATTGCTTTGACTTTAGACTGCGGGTTTGTGACACTGATCTAGTGTGGGTTTCCCTGCTCTGGACCAAAGAGCAACAAACATGTCCTAACATGGCTCACCTGTCTTAGCTTCCACTCCTGCTCCTGCTCAGACTCTCTAGGCCTTAGCGGGTCCTTTAGCGCCAAATCCGACTCCATGGACATTGCATCATAGGGCACAGACAACGGCGGTTGTAAGGGCTGTTGCTGCTGCCTTTTGAGTGGCTCATTGGACATGTGGACTTTGCTGATGCGCTGCGCTGCACGGTTGTCCCTTGCACGTTGCTGGAAGACAAGACTGCGGAGTGAGGGACTTGACATGACAATGGTCAGTGGTGGTGATAATTCAGACATGTTTGTTGACACATTTGGTAATTGATGGTCTGCACTCACTACAAAAGGTGCTCTGTCCTGAGAGCTCGCTTTTCTCCACAGTTTGGCGATCTGCTTCACTCTTGTGGACCACTCTGTCACACACAAAGACACAGGGTTTACACCACAACAATGACACATCTCTCTTCAGTTGACTTATTTTAGTGTGTGCACATGTACCAGGATACTGCTCCTTAAGCTGGGGGAAGTTGGTGTTGCAGTAGAGCACGGGGGCAACAGTAGCCTGCTCGCCCAGAGCCTCCTCCTTTTCCCACTTCAACATGCTCCTCTGTGCCGTAGACAAGGCGTCCTGCTCGCCCTCTCCCCCAGCCTGATTAGCTGGAGGCAGGCAAGGGGCAGAGCCGGGGAAGGGTCCCTCTGGAGGACAAATTCGGTGACTCGCCGTGCCAGGAGTGCCGCTCGGCATCATGGGAGGGTTGACCAAGTGAGGGGCTCGTCCTGTGAGGCCATTCATCAGAGGAAGACGAGGAAACACGGCTGCTGAGACACAATCCACACAGTGAACACCATGAAGAAAAGCCTTCATCATTGTGTGTGTGTGTGTGTGTGTGTGTGCGAGCGCATACCTGTGTGTGTTTTGCTTCCTGCAGCAGTGTGGTGGTGATGTTTCTCGCTGTTGTCCGGGCTGAGCACAGCAGTGAAAAGGTCTTCCACATCTTTGCCCTCAAGCTCTGAAGACAATGAAGACACATGTAAATGTGGCTGCCAACACCAGGTGTGTGGCGCTATTTAATGTGTAGCAGGTGAGATGAGGGTGAGGGTTCCTACCTGGAATATTGTACAGTTTGCTGAGGAGGGCACCTGGAAGAAAAATAGATGCTTAATCGAAGATTCCACATGCCACAAACAGCACTGTTATTCATCATGTACTCACCGTCTGTCACCATCTTGTCAAGCTCAGGGTTTAAGATGGCATCCAGAGGCTCTTCCTGCAATGATCTATGACTGTGTCCGCCACTTCCGGTCAGCAAGGGGTCTTCCGCCATGGACCCGATGTCTAGGCCCGCTGAGAAACCAACGTAAAGACTTGGTAAGTAAAAGGTAGGAAGCAGCATGAGGAAGACTAAGGAGATGAAGAGGGAAAGAAAATTTGAGATGGGACCAGTTATATCCCAAGAAGAGGAACCGTTCAGTCAGCTAGCAAGCCAAGCCAAAGGAAAGGAAACAGCGAAAGTGGTCCTATCCAAAATCATTATCTAACAACCAGGAACTCCCCCGCTAACAACTACATCGCAACAGGAAGAGGAGGAGCAAAAGGGGGAAGAAACGCTAGCTTCCTGTGGACTCTTACCAAATGGAGAGGGGGAGCGCTCCACCTGGAACTGGCCTACAAAACAGACACACAGTTATCCACCAAGCCGACCAATCGCGATGAAGATTGTTGGTCAGCCAATCAGTGTGCAGAAACAACAATGTGCGAAAGACAAAACGTAGCAGAGCTAAAAAGAAAGTCCGGTAAACACCCACGAAAGAAGGGAAAACTGTTAGCTTAGCATGTAGTTTATCAACAAGGTCATTTCTTAAATGCTCGACATACAAACCATTCCAAAAGTGCGCGAAAGGGAGTGTTTATGTGCTTAATAAAGGAGTGAATAGAAAGAGACAAAATCGAGTGGTAGACGGTGTGATGGACAGTGGTTGTGACCGTGCCCCTTCACCAATGGTACCTGTGTGTCCGGTGGCCAGAATTTGAGGATGAGTGTTGAGAACGTCAGACAGATCCACGAGCGCATCGTCCGACATGGCTGGTTGGCGACACACATGTGTATCACAATGTTGTCATGGCCATGTTACACACATTCACACAAGTCACAGTAAGGCTCGCAACTTAGTCATGGTGATGGTCACAAAATGTCGACAAAAATTAAAGGTGACATGATATAAGGTTAATGAATGTCAGAAATTAACTCACGCAGTCTTTCTTGCTTTCGGATCACCATCTTGTCTGAGGGGGCGGGGCCTTTCAGATCGACTGCTGCTGACTGACTGGCTCTCGCTACCTCTGATACCATCCTCTGGTCCAACTGGCGAATGCGTTCCAGAAGATCCCGACCAAAGAAAGCGTCCTTAAAGGGGACAGATGAAAGCCAATCAGAAAACAGTGACTGATCGTGTGTGTGCGTGTCTCTGTGTGTGTGTGAGTGTGTGCGTATAAATGTGTGTTACCTGTAGATAGGAAGGAAAAGCCTCCTCCAGCTTGGTCTTTTTCTTTCTATATCTCTTCTTCACCTTGTCAAGGGTCTGGTCAGCTACATCTGTGATGATGTGTTCTTGGTTAAAGCAACATTTTAATAACAAGTGACATCAACAGGTCTCACCTTCGTCTCCATGCAACATGTCAGTTGAATCGTTCCTGCACAGTTTGAATCCGCTTGACCCCGCCTTCCCGCCTCGTTGGCGCACCATGAAGCCTCCAATACCTGCAAGATGGATGATGATGATGATTAATACTGTATTCCAGCTACAGGTGTCTTCCTTACCTGGTCTATAGGGCTTCCTCTTCCTCTTTGTGCTGCCACCTGCCATATGGAGCTCCTTGCTGACATCATCATAGGGGGCGTGGTCTCTCTCAGGACTGGAGTCCGACTTGAGGTCACAATCCAGGTGCACTGCAGAGAGAGACGCTGGTTCAAAAAAAGTGTGTATGTCCTCGTGTGTGTGTGTGCAGGTGTAAGTGACCCCTCACCTCTGTGATGGTGGTCTTGTTCGCTAGTGTGAGGGTCAGGTGGGGTCTGCAGGACGGACACGCTGTTCTGGTTGATGATCCTCAACTTTAGTTTGGGTTTGCACCTGACAGGAGACCGGAAGAAGATGAGCAACACTTTCTCAGATGACCCTTGAGTTGTGTCACATCAAACTCACCTGCGATACCTGCGCGCTGAGGTCAAAGGTTCAACCAGGGACTGCAGGTGAGAGAGGCCCGACTCTGTCAGACAAACTCCATCCTGAGTGTATGTCTTTATGTCTGTACACACACACAAACACACACAGTGAAAATGACATCCATTGTTGCCAAAAAAAGTGAAAACAAACCTGCTTCACGGCTCCTAGAGATGATCTGAGACATGTAGGAGGAGTCCAAACTGTCCGACCTCCCTGCAACCGGTACATGATACAGCCATTAGAAGACGCCAATTAAAGAGTTTTAGTGTGTGTGTGCGTGCGAGTTTTACCAAATGAGATGCGGCTGTGTGTTCTACACAACGAACAGTTGAAGCCCTCGTCAGCTGCCATCTCTACCTCGTCTTCGGACGTCAGACCCTCACAACTGGCATGCACCCACCTACACACAAAAATATAAATGTAATGTACAAAATGAGGAAACTCCCATAGGGATGACTCTGCTTTGATGCAAATGTACATGCAAAACAGATTTAACTTGCCAAAACACCCTAAAGTTTCAGTGGGTGTTTGGTAGAAATTTAAAGTCAATCAACCTTAAATAAAAGCGGTATTCAGAAATTTCTGTTTCGAACCTGTCACACTGCTGACACTGTAGAATGAGGTCGTCCTGTGTATAAAGCCTCTGACAGAGGGGGCAGCAGGTCAGACTGGCACATGGTGCGCAGCGGCTGTAGTTACTCTGCCAATCACAGTGCAGCCCGGGAGAAGCGGAGCCACACTGGACGCACCACACACACCTGGAGAGGAAATAGGACAGGCTCTTAGAGATTACACTCATAAAACACAGAGTGGTGATTGACAAGAGCACCCACCACTTGCACTTCCAGGCTCCCTTAGGCACCATGTGGAGGGGCGGGTCCAGGCAGTACGTATGGTAGCTGATGTCGCAGTCGTCGCATAGCAACAGACGCCCAGGGTCACTGGCCTCGCCGCATGCCTCACATACGGTACATTCCAGACAGCGCCACCCTTTGGTCAGGATGACTCGCGTAATCTGCAGAAACGGGATGTGTCCGATTATTTAGACCACGATGACATTTCAACATTAATCCTGCACAATGATTGACAGCTACCTTCACATTGACGCAGTAGGGGTGGTAACACTGTCCGCACTGAGAACACGCCAACAGTCGACCTTCCGCTCCTTGACCGAAGCTGCCGCACACCACACACATGTCCTACACAACAACAAAAAACATGTCAGCTTATTTTTAAGACATTTTTATTCAAAAACGTTTAGACGTAAGTCAGCACCTGTCTGAGGGTGAACAGGTCAGAGGTGGAGAACATCACCACCGTGTTGTGCATGGAGTTCTCCTCCTCTTCCTTAGGCGGGATCGACTCCACAAAACCATACTGTCAACCAGAACACTCACTGGTCAGCGGTTACCACGGTGAGGTGTGTTTGCATATGTGTGTGTTCGCTCTCACTGCAGGTGACACAGACAAAAAGTCCTGTGTCTTAATTCTGCTCCTTCCTCTTCCTCCTCTTCCACCTCCTACACCTCCTCCTCTGGCCCTCCTTCTACCAGGAAACCCCGAACCACGACCCTGAGAAGTCGCAGTACAAGGAAGAAGCCGAAGAGCAAGGAAGACATGAGATTAGAACTTGACATTCATCACATCATCTTCATCAATCTAAAAGGATACTGAATCAGATAGACATCAATAGTGACAGTGTGCTTGTTTTGCTTCAGTCACAGGCCAGACGGGCGGGTTTTGCAAGTGGTGGTTAGTTATAGCCACGGAAATCAATCATGGTTAGGGTGCGCTTCTTTACCACTCTCATGCTCCAGAGCGGGGAGTCCGGTGGACGATATTTAGGGCTGTCCCTCCCACCCTCCCCAGTAGAGTCCTGGGAGGAAGAGGGGGGGCTGACTGCCCTGACATTACTCCACCACGAACCCTGAGGTAGGGAGGAGGACGGGTGAAGGACACCACAGAAAAGGAGAAGAAAAAAAAGTGAGGAAAATGGAGTAATAAAAGGACGTGAAGATGGAGGGGGGGACAAAATGCAGTAGCATAAATGCAACGGCCATTAAAAGAAATAAAGCCTCCAATAAAAACACAACATACTCATAAAGCAACAGGATGCTGTTACTGTGACAACAGCATGCAGCCATTCACAGACCATTAGTAGTAAACACTCAGTGTAGTTATTAAATTATACTGAAAAACTGGTACAGTGTCAGTAAATGACACGTGAAGAGAACTGACAGTCAAGAAGCATCAAAGGTCACATACCTGCCTGACCCTGGCCCTGCCAGGGGAGAACTTTCTTTTGGTGATGGCTGGCTTTCCCATACCAATTTTAGGAGTGAGCGGTATCACAGTGGAGGGCGGAATCTGGAAATGAGTGAGGAGAAGTTTATGAGGAGGATAAAAAGAGAAGCAGTCAGTTTCCAACATCTGCATCAATTTTACCTGGGAGAGGGGAGGAGACTCCCTGTATGGAGGGCTGAACCTGAGAGGAGGGGAAGGTGGGGAAAGTGGCGGCGGTGTGATGGGCTCTCTGGCAGGGGAGGTTTCAGGTGACGCCTCGGTGGAAAAAGGAGACTGCCGAAGTCGTAAGGAGAGGTCGTCTAATGGTGCGAAAGAGGAGCATAAAGGAGGCCTGAGGCTCCGCCCTTTCCCCCGGGTGGGGATGGGAGGCGGACTAAAGGAGGACAGGTGTAGAAAGGAGGCGGGAGGAGACTCCGTGGTCATCAACTTCATCACCTCCACATCTAAAGAGGGATCCAGCTCCAGCACAGGACTCAGTGGCTCCTCCTCCACATAGGATTGGTCTTTGGGGTCAGCACTCTCTTGGTTCTCCCTATCATCGCTCTCCCCTATGTCCACCTGCCGAGAAACTTCATCAGAGACAGCAGCTGTTACTGTTGGTGTTTTTGGCTGCTCCTCCACCCATTCTGAAGACTCTGTTTTAGTGGGATTGGACTGGTCATCATCCCGGGCCCACGACATAGGACATGAATCCTCTTGTCCCGATTCCCTGTGATCCTTTAGAGAGGGGGAAGCTTCAACTGTCACGCTGAGTGTGAGGGAGGTGTCTGGGGAGCCTGCTTTTTTTGGAGACTGTGGTGACGGGACAGAACGGGGATCCAAAGAGGCTGCAGCAGGGGGACGAGGAGAGAGCTGAACTCCTAAAAAGACAAAGAGACAACATGGTCACTACTGCAATCATCACCACCCTCCTAGTGGAGAACATCTGAGCTCACAGACAATCTGATTTGTACCTGACAAGTGAAGATTGGAACCGCTGAGGCCTTCTTGCTCCTGGACATGCTCCTGATGGGCCTCTTCCTGGTCCTGCACTGCTCGCTTATGCTCCTGCGAGCTCCCTTGCTCCTTGTCATTTGTCATGGCGACAACTGTTGGAACCAAAATATTGTATAATTATAGTAGGTTATGGAGGCAATTTACAAACTATTATCTCATACTTACGAGATGTCGACTCTTTCTCAGCCAGAATGGCGCAACCAGGACTCGTTGGAGATGAGCTGATTCCTGACTCAACACTGATAATAAAACTTGCACCTGTTCCGGCCTCTGAACTCTCAGGGGTGGTAAGACCCGGACTTAGTGAGATTTTTCTAATAGCAAATTGAAATGGGGAACGTTGGCTACAGTGTTCCGTGCTATCCTGTGGAACACATGTGGGTGATGTCTGAGGAAACTTGTGGGAGGAGGCCGACAAACTGGAACTATCAACTGATTTGTTTGTACATGTAGCCTGAGGTGTGTCAGTGGGTTCCTGAGTGGGATTGCCAACTATTCTTTGACTCAAGGGGCTTAGAGGCTTAGTATCTGCAGTTGAACCTAAACGGGTACCCAGCTGAAATGAGTTGCAAATGACCGAGACCTGGACTTGGGAACTTTCTGCATTGTCCCTTTTGGGGCTTGAACTTGACATAGCAAGTCTCTGGTGAGCTTGAGCAGGGCCTGAGATAGAATCTGCGGGGCTACAAGGAAGTGTTTCACCACTCTGTGTTGAGCTAATATGTCCAAAAACAGATGGGGTCATGCAAGTTACTGAGGAACTTTGGTTGCTCGAGTAAATACTACTTTCGGAGTTGCTCAGATCTTTGCAAACAGAAATGTTAGCGGGACAAACAATCGGTCTACAGTGTGTAGGACTATCTGGAGGGGATATTGAATCTACTAATGTAGTCTCCGTGGGACTGTGGAATATTTGGACCTGTGAAGGACTAGACTGGACTGACTGTGGGAGCTGAGGAGGCTCTGGACTAACATTAACCAAGTTCTGATGATGAGGACGAGTTCCGAGAGAGAACGGGTTCATTTGTGTTGTTGTATCTTCATTTTCAGATGATGTAGTGTCTCCATGACTAGGAAGTATTAATAAGGTGCTAGTTGGTTCCCTTGAAGAGCTTATTGGTGCTGGGGGGGCGGCTGCTGGCTGAAAAGAGCTGTCCATCACAGGGCTAGCTGGTAAAGGCAGGCCAACGGCAATGTCTGATACCTTTGGCATTGAGTCAGAGGAGGCCTGAAGAAGTGAGCGGGCAGGACTAGCAGGCATTTCACTGGCATGTGAAGGGCTAGCACCATCTTTGACAGGTTGGATATGTGTTGGGCTCGCCATCTGTTCAACAGATTTCTCAGCACAAGAAGACATGCAAGCGAGGCTACTGTGTTCCATTTGGTGAACAAGGCTTTCTGGTGCTGGCGATGGTGGAGCATGAAAGGGAAGATGATTTGAAGGTTGAACTGTTAGAGTTGTTGTGCACATGACCGTGGTCGGGCTATAAAAAACAGATTCAAGTGTTTGACCGTTGAGGTTTGGACTCAGCGGAATGGCTTGAGGTCTAACCCCGGTGTGGAGACTGCTTTGGGAACATTCTGTTGGTGTAGCAGACTGACAAGCAAGCACATTAACCTGCAGAGGCCGACTACGGAGCATAGAGGCGATCTGTACTGGACTAGCGGGCTGTGACAGACTGCACTTGGTGGCGCTAACGGGGGTTCTTGATGGGCTACATGGTGCTGAAATGGGTCTACATGCAGTTTTCCTCCTGCCTGGGAAGGTAGTTTTTAAAGAGACTGGCGGAAAGTCCTGGTCCAGTGTTGAACTGATCTGTGCAGCCCACGCAGGCAAATGAGAAGGAGGGCTTGGTACCAGGCTCTCCTCATCCAGTGTTATTTCAACATCAAGTGATGTTCTTATAGGACTATGCAGCACATGAATGTATGATCCTTGATGGGTTTGGAGCAGCGACTCTTTAATGTTAATGTCAGTAGGACTACATGATCTACTGTTTTGGGAAATGGTCTGAGGCTTTGATTTGTCAGCATCCAATCTGATAGGACTGAGTTCCGACATCGGACTACCATGCAGTGGACTCTTTTGAGGAACTCTCGACATTAGCTGTTCTCTTGTTGAATCCATGGAAGTCATTTCTTGAGGACTCAGTTGAGCTTGTGGGGAAGTCAAATGGTCAGAAGACAAATGGGAGGGTGTTGAAGGCCTAGAATGATTTTCCTTACATTCTAAAGGACCATGATTGCATTGTGAGTTTTCTTTTACTTGTATTGGATTAGGATACAATGCTACAGGACTCCCCTGTAGTCCTGCAGTCTCGGATATGAGTGGGATAGATTGCAGTGCACCTTTTTGGAGCTCTGCTCCGCAAAGAGATTTAGCATTGATTTGTTGGGTTTCTGGAGATGCAACATTGATGTGTTGGGGTTCTGGGGCTGGAACATTGATGTGTTGGGGTTCTGGGGCTGGAACATTGATGTGTTGGGGTTCTGGGGCTGGAACATTGATTTGTTGGGGTTCTGGGGCTGGAACATTGATTTGTTGGGGTTCTGGGGCTGGAACATTGATTTGTTGGGGTTCTGGGGCTGGAACATTGATTTGTTGGGGTTCTGGGGCTGGAACATGGATTTGTTGGGGTTCTGGAGCTGGAACATTGATTTGTTGGGGTTCTGGAGCTGGAACATTGATGTGTTGGGGTTCTGGGGGTGGAACATTGATTTGTTGGGGTTCTGGGGATGGAACATTGATTTGTTGGGGTTCTGGGGCTGGAACATTGATTTGTTGGGGTTCTGGGGCTGGAACATTGATTTGTTGGGGTTCTGGGGTTGGAACATTGATTTGTTGGGGTTCTGGAGCTGGAACATTGATTTGTTGGGGTTCTGGAGCTGGAACATTGATTTGTTGGGGTTCTGGAGCTGGAACATTGATTTGTTGGGGTTCTGGAGATGGATCATTGATTTGTTGGGGTTCCCTGGTATTGTTTTGAACCTCTGTGAGGCCCAGGTCAAATGAACTGGAATTCTGTGTAAGCTCTGTGGCTTCTTCAGGAGATAGTATTGAACTTTGCTGGAGCTCTGTGACCTTAGAAAGCGATAGAGGGTTTTTCTGAAGCTCTGCGACAGTAGATGGAGAAGGTACTGGACTTTGTTCGAGCTCTGCGACAGTGGAAGGGGAGGGTATTGGACTTTGTTGGACTGCTATGGCACTAGGAAATGATACTGGACTTTGTTGGAGCTCTGCAACAGTGGAAGGAGAGGGTACTGGACTTTGTTGGACTGCTGTGGCACTAGGAGATGGTGCTGGACTTTTCTGAAGCTCAACCACGTTACAAAATGATAGAGTGGTTCTCTGACACTCTGTGACAATAGGAGATAAGAGAGGGCTTTCTTGGACCTCTGTGTGGTTTGATGGAGATGGTACCACAATGTTCTGGTCCTCTGTGAGGATCGATAAAGATGGTACCGGACTTTCCTGGACCTCTGTGGGGTTCAATGAAGATGGTACCGGACTTTCCTGGACCTCTAAAGGGATTGATGAAAACTGTACTGGACTTTCCTGGACCTCTGTGGGGATGGATAAAGATGGTACCAGACATTCCTGGACCACAGTGGAGTTAGAAAAAGATGGTATTGGACATTCCTCGACCGCTTTGACACTAGGAGATGTGATTCGACTTTGCTGAAGCTCAGAAAGTTTCGATGAACATAGCTGTGGACAATGCTGGAGCTCTGTGACATCCAGAGATGGTGCTGGTCTGAGTTCTTGTTCTGTGGTGTTAGAAGGAGATTGTAGTGGATTATGGTGAAGCTCTGTGGCATCGTAAGGGGACAGCACTGGACTTTGTTGTAAATCTGCAATTGTAGAAGAACATTGGACTGCATTGTGGTGGTACTCTGTAACATCAAAAGGAGATGGTACTGGACTTTGTCTTTGCTCTGTGGGGTTCGGTAAATATGGTATTGGACTTTCCTGAAGCTCTGTGTTTTTTGATGAAAATGGTATTGGATTTTCTTGAGACTCTGTGCTCTTCGGAGATGCTACTTGACTTTGTTGGAATTCTGCAACAGTAGATGGTACTAGACTTTTTTTGTTCTCTGCGACAGACGACTGTGCTGGACTTTTCTGGAGCTCTGCGACTGTAGAAGGAGATGGTGCTGGACACTGCTTTTGGTCTGCGACTGTAGCAGGAGATGGTGTCGTACTTAGCTGGAGCTCTGAGACTGTAGAATATATTGGTGCTGGACTTTTCTGGAGCTCTGAGACTGTAGAATATATTGGTGCTGGACTTTTCTGGAGCTCTGCGACTGTAGAAGGAGATGGTGCTGGACTTTTCTGGAGCTCTGCAACTATGGAAGGAGATGGTGCTGGACTTTTCTGGAGCTCTGCAACTATGGAAGGAGATGGTGGTGGACTTTGTTGTAGTTCTGCGACTTTATATGGAGATGGTGCTGGATTTTTCTGGATCTCTGCAACTGTAGAAGGAGATGGTGCTGGACTTTTCTGGAGCTCTGCCACTATGGAAGGAGATGGTGCTGGACTTTTCTGGAGCTCTGTGACTGTAATAGGAGATGGTGGTGGACTTTGCTGGAGCTCTGCGACTGTAGAAGGAGATGGTGCTGGACTTTTCTGGAGCTCTGCAACTATGGAAGGAGATGGTGCTGGACTTTGTTGTGGTTCTACGACTTCATATGGAGATGGTGCTGGATTTTTCTGGAGCTCTGCAACTGTAGAAGGAGATGGTGCTGGACTTTTCTGGAGCTCTGCAACTATGGAAGGAGATGGTGCTGGATTTTTCTGGAGCTCTGCAACTGTAGAAGGAGATGGTGCTGGACTTTTCTGGAGCTCTGCAACTATGGAAGGAGATGGTGCTGGACTTTGTTGTAGTTCTGCGACTTCATATGGAGATGGTGCTGGATTTTTCTGGAGCTCTGCAACTGTAGAAGGAGATGGTGGTGGACTTTTCTGGAGCTCTGTAAATATGGAAGGAGATGGTGCTGGACTTTTCTGCAGTTCTGTGACTGTAGAAGGAAATGGTGATGGACTGCGCTGGAGCTCTGTGACTGTAGAAGGAGATGGTGCTGGACTTTTCTGGAGCTCTGCAACTATCGAAGGAGATGGTGCTGGACTTTGCTGTAGTTCTGCGACTGTATATGGATATAGTGCTAGATTTTTCTGGAGCTTTGCGACAGTAGAAGGTGATGGTGGTGGACTTTGCTGGAGCTCTGCAACTGTAGAAGGAGATGGTGCTGTACTTTTCAGGAGTTCTGCGACTGTTGAAGGAGATTGTGCTGGATTTTTCTGGAGCTCTGTGACTCTCAAAGGAGATGGTGCTGGACTTTTCTGGAGCTCTGCGACTGTAGAATTTGATGGTGCTGGACTTTGCTGGAGCTCTGCAACAATACGAGATTGTGCTGGACTTTTCTGGAGCTCTGCGACTGTAGAGGGTGATGGTGCTGGACTTTGCTGGAGCTCTGTGACTGTAAAAGGAGATGGCGCTGGACTTTGCTGGAGTTCGGTGTGTTTCGATGAAGATTGTACAGGACTTTCCTGAAGCTCTGTCATCTCAGCAGGCAATAGTACAGGTTGGAAGTTTGTGAGCTCAGATAAAGATTGCCCTGTACTTTCACAGAGTACTGTTGAGTTAAGGGGAGACTTTGAAAGATGTGTCTGGAGTTCCGTGCAGGAACTTTGGTGGAGATTTGTGGGGTTCACAGAAGATGGCTGTGGACTATGATGGAACTCCGTGAGATTTGTAGGAGATGATGGTGGACTTCGTTTCAGCACTGCGGACTCAGTGGAAGATTGTTCTGGACTTTGCTGGAGGTCTGTTAGATCAGATTGTGATAGTTGTGGACTTGGTTTTTGCTCTGTAGGGCTAGCAGGACATGGTACTGGACTTGAACATTGCTTTATGGGGTTAGCAGGAAATGGTCCCTGACTTATTTGTGGCTCTGTAGGATTAGAAGGTGATGGTACTGTACTCAGACTTTGCTCTACAGAGATAGAGGAAGGTACTGGACTTATTTGTTGCTCTATGGGTTTAGGAGATGGTACTTGAATTTGTTGTGGCTCTGTAGGATTAGAAGGTGATGGTACTGGACTCAGTCTTTGCTCTACAGGGTTAGGAGATGGTGCTGAACTATGCTGAAGTTCTGCATGGTTAAAGGGAGAGCTTGGTTTTAGCTCTGTGGGGCCAGAGGGTGACAGTTTGGGGCTTCGGTTTAACTCTGTGTTCTCAGGTTGTGACTGGATAAGACTTTCATGTGATGGTTCCGTGTTTACAGTTGGGGCGTGGTCCAAACAGACAATCCGGACCGGGCTTTGGGCAGTACTACCATGTACAATGGGTAGAACTTCAGCAGGACTTTGAACTGACGGCGGAGTCACGTAGATGTCCGGCGCCTTTGTGGGACTGAGCTGGAGGTCTAAGGCGGGACTGTGTGGGATTGGTGTGTGCAGCGTTAGCTCCTCTCCCACAGGCTGACAGGTGGAGCAAATGTAACCATCAGACTTTGTTCGGTCCTCTTCTGCCTGGACAATACACTCTTTGTGAACACACCTAGAACACAACACACACACAGTTACACACAAACATACAGCTGCACGTGTTGTGTTGTCTGCTTGATTATGTACCTATAGCAGCAGACACAGGTGACATAATCCTGTGGCGAGTACAAGTCAGGGGTGTTGCCACAGAGAGCACAAGGCAGAGCTGGGTCACATGACTCGCAAAGGAAGGGGTGATTGGCCCACTGACCAGACGACCTTACACCACAGCGAAGACACACCCTGCAATTCTAGAAGACGAACACAGTATTTGAGGGAAGAACATTTGACTGCTTGATCTACAGTGCGTGTGTTTGTACCTGGCAGGTCCATCCACTGGGACGCGTGTGATCCAGTGGGGGCGTCAGACAGTGTGTATGGTAAGCTTTATCACAACGACCACAGACAAGTAACAAAGACGTGTCCTCTTGCAGCCTGGAGAAAATTGCCTCTGTCAATCTGTTGTAAAACTAATACACAGCAGTGCGTGTGTGTGCGCACGTGTGTGTGTTACCTGCAGCACTGACACACTTGACATGACAAACACTGCCAGCCAGCCCTGATCAGGGAGGATGGAGTCAGAGGCGGGGTTAGGCATCCACCATGGTATTTGTTGCCGCAGCAACAGCACATCAATAGATTGCCGACATCATCGCCGCGCGAACACGACAAGCATGATGGAGACGCTGCAGAAAAAAGACGGACACGCGTGTAGCAGCTCACAGCGAGACACATCGTGCAGGTTTTTGTGTGCGTACCTGCTTGTGCGTGTCGCGTGCACAGTGTGTGTCTCTGCTCCCAGTCCTGATGAGCTCCGGCAGCAGCGGCACATGGGAAGTGGTAGCTCCGCCCACAGCCTGTTTCCCGGCAACGAAGCGACGCGCCAAGCTGATGACAGAACGCGCACGCCTGGGCGGGCGAAGAAAGGGCGGTACTTAGTAAGCCACAGTGAGGTATTGATCACTTTAACAACTGACCTGTGTGCTTCCTGAGTCGATGGCCTTGTCCACGTAGAGCAGCGATTGGCCCTCGCCACGGCACACGCCCTCGGACCAGGCCGCACACTGCAAGTGTGCACAGCACTGACCTGCACACACACACACACACACACACACACACACACACACACACACACACACACACACACACACACACACACACACACGTTAATTACCTGTCCACAGAAGGTAGATCACAAAGACGAGGGTGATAGCGAGCACCTGTGGGGTCAAACAGTGTTTGGACGTCGACGTCGTGTGGAAGTCCGATGGGTCCGAGCTGCGCCACCAACTGTAAGAAAGACTCGTCCTCTGGAAGACAATCAACAAGCTGACCAATGAGACTAAAGGTCATGTAGACAGTTATCAATTGCCTTGATAATACTCACCACATTGTGATGGACTGCTGCTCCTACACACACAGACACACACACACACACACCAAAAGTTGGACTGACTTGAAATTTCTCACACAGTTAAATAATTATGATAAAAACTGCATTACATGCTAGCATATTTTCCAAAGCATTTACCCAAAATAAAACAGTTAACATATGGCTTGTTAGCAAACAGGTTCAGGAAGCAAAGTCACTCACGGGGTTGGAGCCTGGTTGCTACGGTAGCAGTGGTCATGACAATCGCTGTCGCGGTCCGAAGATTCTCGGCGGTTGAGGATGTGGAGCGGGATATAGCCGGGCGTGGGTCCGAACACCACCAGTGGGCCTTGGCCCAGAGGCGGCTGGTTGCCGTGGTAACAGAAGGCACACTGCTTCAGACTGAGAGACACGGAGAGAGCGTTAAAGAGCTGGACAGGAAACAGTCGCCATGGTGATAGTTTCTTGTGTACACAATCACCGCTTTTTGGTGTGTCCCAAGCTCGGGGTGGGGGAACCCCCGGAGTCGTCCGACATGGACCGCTGGAACAAGGGAGACAACGAGTCCTCGTCCTCCAGACGGAGGCAGGGCGAGGCGGCGGGGCTGGAACCCAAACTCAGGGTGGGACTTTGCCCAAGTGAGCTAGGCCCGCCCCCCTCAGGCTTTATGGGAACAGGAGCGTGATCCCCCTCCATGGAAGCGAGGCAAGGCTGCTTCTCTTCCACAGCATCGGGACCCGGTTTTGGACTGTGAACAGAGATGTCCAGCGATGGGGGCTGGGGAGCCGGACTGCGTTGAGATTCTTCCTCCACGCTAGATATTGGGGGCGTTTCCAAGGGTGCAGGGGGGCTCTGGTCCTCCTCGTCACTTGGGACTGCGGGGGGCTCGGGGTGGATGGGTGCGGGGTCCGAGTCGGGGTTTGTGATGGATCTTCTCTTTGAGGCGGAGCGGCGGCGTCCAGGCGCCACTTCCTTGTCCTCTGCGGAGTACAGATATGTTCAGGACTCTTGTGTGTGTCAGCTGACATGTGACTTCATCATCCTCACCTATCTTCTTGTCAGGAGAGGGCCTCTTTTCCGTCGTCTCCATGCTTTCTTCATCCTCCACCTGGGCTTGGCCTCGATTCCTCCCCCTGCACACACAAGCAGAAAGTGGGTGTGTCAGTGGCTCTATCCAGTATTACTAAAGTTATATCATCATTACATATCCCTACATCATCACACTTACTTCTTCCTCGATTTAGGCGGCGGAGGAGGAGGTGGCGGCGGAGCAGGAGGAGGTGCCGGAGGTGCGGCACGTCCACCTATCCCATCTTTCCGAGGTCGCCCGCGAGGTCGTCGCTCGCTGGCAGCGGCTGCTGCTTCTGCTGCTGCTTTAGCCAGCTGAGCACTGCGTCCGGCCCGGGTGACAGGAGGCGGCGGTCCTCTGTCCCGAGGCTCCGGGGCCTCTGAGGGCATTCTGGAAAAGAAAAAGTGGGGGGTGGGGATGAAGGGTAATAAGATAAGCACATTAAGGTCTTGGTTCTTGTGTTGCCTGCTTGATGACATCACTTCCTGGTCATGTTAGCTCATACAAACACACAACAAGCTAAATAGGACTACTATTACGCAAACTCTACTACTCTTTAGTAGTTTTAAAAAAAAACAATTTAATTTCATTGTGTCTTTTATTCAACCGACACTGTTCTACTTTGTTACTTCATCCTGTAGCTTGTATTGCTTTAATTAAAAGTGTCCCACTGTGTATATATACCCCTAATGTTGACACAGGCTTGTTTATATTTATTAACTTTGATATCAAATGTCTGGCAACATGAAAACAATACGCAAAATGTGACTTGTCAGGATATTATATAAAAGTTAAGAAGATGATACAACAGTAAATAGTACAGGTGAGCAGATGTTAGCGAGCTAATGTAAATTTGGCTGGTTGTGCACATAAAACACTTTAAATCTATGTAAAATTGAATACTTTTTATCCGGTGGTTTTTTTTTTCCGGGTGACAGTTGGTAAGTGACGTTATGAAGCCCTGTGATGCAACTAAAATGTGTAAACACAAACGTTAGCATTAGCATTTGGCTGCGCCGCACCGCCCAGTTGACTGATCACTCCTCTGTTAGCAAGAGCTAACGTTAGCATGGCCAGCTAACACAAACAACCCGCTAAAAAGCTGCCACTTAAAAGCCAAATAGTGACCAGGCGACAATAAAAGCAACGACATGTGGAAAAAAGTGAAGATAAAATGTTTCTCAAGGGCGAGGAGACAAGCGAAAAAGAAGATACTTACTGATTTGATGCAATTCTCCTTTTCCTCTCCAGCTTTCCTGCCAAAGCAAACCGATCCGTTTACATCCAACGGCGAACTTCTCCAAAAGCAAACATTTGCCTCTTGAGTGTGCTGGAATCACACTTCCTGGCCCAAGAAGAAAAAACACGCTTTTTGCCGTGAATTTGGCGAAAATTAAAGTTGCAGCGGAGGCTCCATCATGGAGGCCATGTTTTAGCGACCGAAGCACCGCCTGTCAGCGCCAACGGGAGAAGTAGGTCCACGTCAACATGGAGCCCGGTTCCGAACACCTCGCATCCTGTGAGGTTGTGCTCGATGTTAGAGAACTTTCACTCCAGATACATATTTTGCTGAATTAACCTGTTTGTATTTTTGTGTGTGTTCGTGTTGTGTCAAAGTGTATCTGACCCCGCGCATGAATCTGCTCTAGGCTCTTCTGGTGATTTGGTTTCTGTCATCAGACCTCAAAATTCCGGACTGGAATTTTAACAATATGGACCGGACTAGCATGAAAAGTCTCAAAACATCCATCCATCCATTTTCTACCGCTTATTCCCTTTTTGGGGTCGCTGGAGCCTATCTCAGCTACAATCGGGCGGAAGGCGGGGTACACCCTGGACAAGTCGCGACCTCAAAACATGCAGGGAAAAAAACACGTTTGCGTATTTTGCACATTGAACACTATTTATACACCTGATTTAAGTCATATTTGTACAAGAAAAATGATATTGGTGCATACTGTAATAATGTTATGCCAGCTGTCGAACCTGACAGTCAGCTAATGTATTAAGTGTGTGTGGCCATTTAGATTAATGTGTGTATCATATTGTTGAAATAAAGTTCTAAAAAACACCTTACCCAAAAATAGATTACCGGTAATGTAATCTCGGAACTCTTTTTTTCCAAAAATATAAATTGTAAAATACTGACTTTTTACAGTCAAAATTGCCGTTTTCCTCCTAAATGTGACTTTTTTCTTTTATTTTAGTAAACTTTTTCTTAAAAAAAAATCCAAGATTCTTCCTAAATTTTACTTTATTCACGTATGTTTCCATTTTTCTCACAAATCTAACTTCTTTTTTTTTAAAGTATAATTGTCATCGGTTACGTAAAAGAAAAAAAACAGAACAAAGAATCGAAAAATTTTCATACATGTTATTGAAAAAATATTTTGCTTAACTATGACTTTTACAAGTTTTATTTGCAAAAAGATGGCTATTTTTCTTTCAGAAAGTGTATTTGATCAAAATCATGCAGAATTAAAAAATGTTTTTCAACCACTTTTTGGAAAACCTCCACCCATTCATTTTCTACCAATTGTCCCTTTTTTCCCAACATGGAATTTTTTTTTTTTAAGAATTGCTTTTTTTCCCACTGAATCTTAAAATATTACTGTGAAAAAGAATGAATTAAAATGTAAAATGATCTCAAACGTTGATCTTGTTTTACCGAAAAATTTAACAAAAAGCAAACAAAAATTGTTCAACTTGACATGCTGAAACAGAAGTGTGAAACAATCCAACAAATATCCTCCTGCTAGTTTACATAACGTCAGAGGAGGTTCTGAAGTCTCCACATTCAGAAGCTCCTTAAGTGCAGCACATATGAAGGTGCAGATGATGAGTGTCAAATAAAATCCACACCTCCATCCGTCACGCGGAAGGAGGAAGTCCTGTAAGACTTTGCCTTGGTGGCAGAAGACGAAGAGGAGTGGGATGAGGTGCAATGCACGATGAACAGCTGACTTTTCTTGTGCTCCTTGCCACCCTCTGGAGCAGCTTCCTGTCTGGAGCACAGCATGCGGTGGGTTACTAGGCGTTGCCAAGGGCGACACAGGTACTGCCACTCAGGTTCTGAGGAGGAGGCTCCACTGCAGCGCCTCCTATTTGCATGGCAGGAAGCCATCAGGCTGATTCTGTAATCCCTGAGAAGAGAGCCAGATGAGAGGGCGGAAGTGACAGGTCTATATGGTTACATAGGTCTAGCGAGGCGACGCCCACCTGAGCAGACGAGTCAGCAGCTGTGCACACCTGCACAGCTTCTCTTCCTGCTTGGCGACGCTGGCCCCGCCCTCACAGCGGTCCAGCCAATAGAAAGCAGACATGCTGTCGATGAGAAGAAGCGCCAGGCCCGCCCGTGACGCCAACCACGTCTCCAAGGAGTGGAGAGTGAGGAGGAGCTGGGAGGATGAGGAGCAGTGCATCACCAGCAGGCGGGACAGACATGAACGCACCATGGCGTCATGTGACGAAGCTGGTGAGCCTGAAGAAGAAACTGGAAACGAGTGAACAAATGTTACGTTTTCATGACAGTAAGAGCATGCGTTCAATGTTTCTAATGTACAAAAATATGTTACATATATATATTAGGGCTGCGAATCTTTGGGTGTCCCACGATTCGATTCAATATCAATTCTTGGGGTCACGATTCGATTCATAATCGATTTTTTTCGATTCAACGCGATTCTCGATTCAAAAACGATTTTTTTCCCGATTCAAAAGGATTCTCTATTCATTCAATACATAGGATTTCAGCAGGATCTACCCCAGTCTGCTGACATGCAAGCAGAGTAGTAGATTTTTGTAAAAGCTTTTATAATTGTAAAGGACAATGTTTTATCAACTGATTGCAATAATGTAAATTTGTTTTAACTATGAAATGAACCAAAAATATAACTTATTTTATCTTTGTGAAAATATTGGACACAGTGTGTTGTCAAGCTTATGAGATGCGATGCAAGTGTAAGCCACTGTGACACTATTGTTGTTGTTTTTAATTTTTTTATAAATGTCTAATCTAATGATAATGTCAATGAGGGATTTTTAATCACTGCTATGTTGAAATTGTAACCAATAATGATACTGTTGTTGATAATATTCATTTTTGTTTCACTACTTTTGGTTTGTTCTGTGTCGTTTGTGTCTCCTCTCAATTGCTCTGTTTATTGCAGTGCTGAGTGTTGCTGGGTCGGGTTTGGTTTTGGAATTTGATTGCATTGTTATGGTATTGCTGTGTATTGTTTTGTTGGATTGATTAATTAAAAAATTAAAAATAAAAAAGAATTAAAAAAAATAAATAAATAAAAATAACAAAAATTGATTTTTTAAAAATGAGAATCGATTCTGAATCGCACGTGAGAATCGCAATTCGAATCGATTTTTTCCCACACCCCTAATATATATACATCCATCCATCCATTTTCTTCCGCTTATCCGAGGTCGGGTCGCGGGGGCAGCAGCCTAATATATATATAAATATATATATTACATACAGTACAGGCCAAAAGTTTGGACCCACCTTCTCATTTCAATGCATTTTCATGACTATTTACATTGTAGATTGTCACTGAAGACATCAAAACTATGACACCTGTGAAGTGAAAACCATTTCAGGTGACTCCCTCTTGAAGCTCATCGAGAGAATGCCAAGAGTGTGCAAAGCAGTAATCAGAGCAATAACAGCTATTTTGAAGAAATTAGAATATAAACATTTTTTTCAATCATTTCACATTTTTTTGTTAAGTACTCCACATGTGTTCATTCATAGTTTTGATGCCTACAGTGACAATCTACAATGTAAATAGTCATGAGAATGAAGAAAACAACTTGAATGAGAAGGTGTGTCCAAACTTTTGGCCTGTACTGTCTACATTATTAAATATGCATATATGAATGAATTAAATAAATACATACATATAGACAAATACGTTTATTTATATCTGTTATGGTAAAAGAGCATGTACACTCTAAATAAATTGCGTGATTAATCTGCGTACATATATGATTTATGCGATAATTTTTATGTAATTAATCACACGAGTTAACTCATTATTTTTGGCAGCCCTTATATATATGTATATATATATATATATATATATATATATATATATATATATATATATATATATATAATAATGTATTTTGCTCTCAAAAACATTAAACAAAAATGTACTTTTTTCCAAAATAAAAGTAATTTTAAAAAACAAGTACGTGAGTACATATATATTGTTGAAAAAAAAAAGGAAGTAACTCTCTATTATTTTTCTTACAAATATTTTCCTTTATAAAATTATAAACATGTTTGCTCTCTGTCCTCAAGCAAGTGTTTACGGACATGTTTTATCCCAACAATTGTTTTTTCCAAATGATTTATTCAACATGTACACATACCAGCGCCAAGTCTGCTGTCCAGGATGCTGACCACTCGTAACATGTCCAAAGTGTAATCGGTGTCCACAAAGGCGACTTCTACCTCCAGACCGCCGGCCGCTAAAGGCAATACGCCTCGACACAGGAAGTGGTAAAGAAGCTCCGTCTTACCTGTCCCATACACGACTATTAGCTCCGGAAAGCTACTTTTTGTGCCTTGAACTCACCTGTTCCCTCCGACCCAAAGAGCTCCACCACCTCACCTGAGGCAAACACAAGTGACACCATCTTTTAGCATCATATGCCAGTGTTTTTCAACCACTGTGCCGTGAGATACAGTCTGGTGTGCCGTGGGAGATTATCTAATTTCACCTATTTGGGTTAAAAATATTTGTTGCAAACCACTAATTATAGTCAGCAAATTATGTGTTGTTGTTGAGTGTCTTAGCTGTGTAGAACTCGGCAGAGTATAATAATAATAATAATAATGGATTCGATTTTATATCGCGCTTTTCTATCATTAGATACTCAAACCGCTCACACAGAAGTGGGAACCCATCATTCATTCACACCTGGTGGTGGTAAGCTACATATGTAGCCACAGCTGCCCTGGGGTAGACTGACGGAAGCGAGGCTGCCAGTTTGCGCCTACGGCCCCTCCGACCACCACCTATCATTCATTCATCATTCATTCACCAGTGTGAGCGGCACCGGGGGCAAGGGTGAAGTGTCCTGCCCAAGGACACAACGTCAGCGATTTGGATGTCAAGTGGCGGGGAGCGAACCTGCAACCCTCAGGTTTCTGGCACAGCCGCTCTACCCACTACGCCATGTCGCCCCCAAGTAAGAGTAACCGTGTAATACTCTTCCATATCAGTAGGTGGCAGCCGGTAGCTAATTGCTTTGTAGATGTCGGAAACAGCGGGAGGCAGTGTGAAGGTAAAAAGGTGTCTAATACTTAAACCAAAAATAAACAAAAGGTGAGTGCCCCTAAGAAAAGCTTACGGAAGGCTAAGCAGAACAAAACTAAAACTGAACTGGCTACAAAGTAAACAAAAACAGAATGCTGGACGACAGCAAAGACTTACTGTGGAGCAAGGACGGCGTCCACAAAGTACATCTGAACATGACATGACAATCAACAATGTCCCCACAAAGAACAATAAAAACAACTGAAATATTCTTGATTGCTAAAACAAAGTAGATGCAGGGAATAGCGTTCAAGGCCGACATGAAACTGCTACAGGAAAATACAAACAAAAGAAGAAAAACCACCAAAATAAGAGCGCAAGACAAGAACTAAAAACACTACACACAGGAAAACACCAAAAAAACTCATAATAAGTCAAGGCGAGATGTGACAGGTCGTGACAGTACACCTACTTTGAGACAAGAGCTATAGTGATGCATGGTTGGTTATGGTTTGATTTCATATCCAACAATTGCAAGAACGACTTTGTACTGTCAATATCGGCTACTGAGTTTCATTTTTCAATGATTTCTGCAGGTTGTGTGCCTTGGGATTTTTTTCAATTAATAAAAATGTGCCTTGGCTCAGAAAATGTTGAAAAACACTGTCATATGCAACATTTACCATGAATTGATTTACGTGGACCTCAACTTAAACACGTTGAAAAACTTATTAGGGTGTTACCATTTAGTGGTCAATTGTACGGAATATGTACTGTACTGTGCAATCTACTAATAAAAGTTTCAATCAATCAATGAATCAAAAGCAAGGGGCGCGATCACTCACCTGGCAGGGGCCCTCCATCGTCAGGGAACAGTCGAGGTTCGATGTCGCGCACACTGCGACGACCATCCAGACGCGCAAACAGCTGAGGAGGAAATGTGTACTGTTTATAGACGGAACCACACATATTACCCAGGACATAGACAGTACCCGCACACGGTGTGTGAACATAAACTCTACTTTAGCAACACGGCTTACTGAAAGTCAACGCGAGTGACACATGTTCACGTTGGCCATAATAAAGGTTGTAAAAGTGAAAGTTTGCGTCACATTGTGAATATGTTACACAAGTTAAATGTATTTTACCTGCGCGCCACTTTCAGTCATGTTAGCATAGCGTCACTTCCGGGTTCTTCTTCTTCTCTTTCCGACAAGCCAGGCTGCCCCTATTGTCGCAAAAAATGCGTTTGTTTGATTTTTTTCTTTAAACATGGGCTAATATCCAAACATGTCCCAACTGCTTTAGCTCCTAGTTTGACTTTATCGAGCAAAACAGTTAAATTGCGATCAGGGGCGCCGCTAGGGATTTTGGACCCCATGAAAAGAATCTTTACAGGGCCCCCAACACAGTGTCATTATTTTTTCTGTATCATCATTTCATCATCATTAGGGGCCTCTCTGGGCCCCCCTCCATCATGGGCCCCTAGAATCCGTCTCCTTTACCCCCCCTTTTCGGCGCCCCTGATTGTGATATTTCACAAGCGTCAGAACATCTGGGATTTTCTGGTTTCTTTGGGGAAGTGCGCCTCCAAGCGGTTTGGAAGGCAAAAGCAGGAAGTAATATCACATCAAGTGGAACGCATTAAAGTCTAAAGTGGGCATTTTTGATTAGAGAATACTTTTTTTTTTTAATTACAAAACCACTTTTCACGTCAATTTGCACTTCTGAAAAATGTAAATATCTTTATAGATGTATTACTTAAAATGGTGCCGACATAAGTTTGCTTAGATTTAAATATGTAGAGCGAACATATGGGATAAGAGAATTGACATATTTACAGACACCAGTGTTTGTACATTTTTTATTTGTGGGAGTTATAGATCAAACAACAAAATACAAGTTTTCAAAATAAATACATATTTCATCGGCACCAGAGACGACGTGCTGCCGTGTCATGGCGACACCACGTCACAACTCTCACTGAGATCGTCTCAGGCCGCCACCCTCATCTCTGCATGCTTCATAAGAACGACAACATCGACAAGGAATAATAAATAGTGTGCTTGCTGCATTTCTATGTACAAAATGAACATCGTTCAATGGTCTTCTTTCAGAGGACAGTGTCATCTCTCTGGCTCCGTCCCCCAAATTTGACAACTTTTGGCATTTTTTTTAACCATAAAAAACAAAAACACAATACAGTCCATCGGTGTGGTCTTACTTGACACATTGTGTCGTCATGACAACAGACAGACCTTGCCCTCCCACTACAGGTGCAATCTGCATGAAACCACATGTTGCTTTAACACACACATGAATGAATAACTTCACTTTTCATGATATCTGGGAACATTTACATCATCTGGACAAACAGGAAGAGACCATGGGTGAGTCAGCAAAGTTTGCATGGATGCGCCACTCGCACGTGAAAGTGCAAAGCATAAGGATGCATTAACGTAAAAAACAGCTAAGACAAAAATGACACATGTTGTCCATGAGTGTGCGTCCATGCTTGCAGTTGGTCCACCAAGACAGTGCAAAAACATTGTCCTCCACTTCATCCCTTGTCATTGTCAGTAGTGGTGCTCCTCATCTCAATGAGGAGGATGAAGCTGCGTTGTTCCCTAAGCAGAGGCCAAATACTCCAGAGCGACTTCGTAACAAAACTTGTATTGTTCCTGTCAACACATGCACAAGTATTAGAGGACATCTTTGACTACACCTGACACATTGGAGTGGAATGTGAGTCTTACCAGGAGGTCCACCATGTTGGGTTTATTGTTCCTGAGTGTCTTAACTGCATGGAAAACATCAACACAACGTTGTTGTCGTAGCATCTCGCACACAATGTTGACACTGCAGAACACGCCACTGCGGCCGCCGCCATTCCTAAAGACAGTGTGCGAGGAAAAAGCAGAAGATTATAAAAGGTTCCAGGTATCACCACTAGAGGGAGACATATAACTGATAAAGCAACACAGTACTATGTTCATGAAGCCCAGGGATTAAACGTAATTGTTCTGGGGCTGCGGGCCACATTTAAAAAAAACAGCTAGGCACCAGGGGGCCAGATTTAGATGACTAAATAGTCTAAATACATTAAAAAAGGAAGCAATATATTTTAAATAAAAATCTTAATTTTAATCATTTCAAAAATTCTCATTATGACAGGAGTGCTTAGCTATTTTAAAGGATTTATTCGTCAAAGTTATCAAGTGTTTTTAGAACTTACTGCAAAAATGCTAGTCAGAGATCCTCTATTTGAATTATGTGAAGACTTTTCTGGTGTTTTTAGGAATCTGCTACAAAAAAGGAACTTGTGGGCCCGTCTAATCAAAATTTGTGGGCCAGATTTCGCCTGTGGGTTGCCTGTTGCCTAGTATTAGGGTTGTGTAGTAGTACTGAATGACAAATAAATTAAATGAATGTAGTTTAAGTAGTAATTGATGTAATATCAGTAAAAATTGCAGGAGCATGTGTACGCACAGACAGTGCACAAGGGTGCGCCCGTCGCCGCCATCGTAGTCGTCCTGCCACTTGTCCACCAGATAGAGCAGCTTGAGAAAGGAGCGCTTGTTGACAGGCGTGTCCCGGTACATGGGCCACCCCAGGAACTGGAACTGTTGGACCATGCGGTACCCGTCTTGTGGCTGGGGAGAGTTAGGGGGAAGAAAGCCTGTCAATCAGGGGGTAAAAAAATGAAACGCTCCCAGAAGCAGAAAGTGTGCGAGGAGGAGACAAGAGAGCTAATTAAAGAGGAAGGCAAGGATGGAGACGTAGATTTTTAGGAATCATAACACACAGAATATGACCTATAACGTGGGGGTGTATGAAAAGAAGGGGGAGGGGGCGTCTGGATCTGACGCCCCGCAAACATTACGAGACACCAGCAGGAGGGGGAACGCTAATCAAACACGCCACCGGCAGGGAGGTGAGGAGGTGGAAATCAAACACATCAGTTTGATCTAAATTTGCTGTCTTTAGATGGGAAATCAAACGCACACCCAGAAACTGAAAATGGAAATGGGTCAAAATGAAAATAAAAAAAGGGGAAAGTGTTCGTGGAACGCACAAAATACTAAAACTACAAGACTCCATAGCGCAAATGTACTTGGAGGAGCCGAGGAAACATGTCAAAGGTCATAGTTCAAGTGTAAAATAGGAATGAGACGCACCCTGGCGTTGTTGTAGATTCTGAAGATGCGACTGATGACGTCCTCCTCCAGGTCAGCTGACACAAACTCCACCTGTAGTGAGCCCAGCCGGTGGACGCCGTTTTCGGGCCAGTACTGAGGACACAGCTGGAGGACAGACATCTTCATTATTATTGTTATTATTTGAGCATGTGTGTGTGCGTGCGCTGACCTGTGCTGGGTCCACGTCGTTGAGCATGACGATAGCAGTGCAGTGGTAGTCCAGGACCAAACGCCAGAAGTCCTTGACAGTGTTGGGCAAAGGATGCTGGGTAACGATGAAGGCAGACGGCTGCTTGTAGCTCTACGGGGTGATCACATGATAAAGTGGTGATATGGCAGCTAAGGCATTTGAACAGGAAGTGAGGTCAAGACGTACATCCATGAGGGCTGCGTTGATGTAGTTGGAGCTCTCGCCGTCCATAGTGATGAGGAACGGCAGGCAGCGATCGGGCGGTAGAACGTCCATGCAGCGGTTCTTGTCGTGATTGCGCGGCAACAGGGCGATGCTGCAGTCCTCGACGCGCAGCGTTGGCGTCACCATGTTGAGAGTCTGACATGCCAACAACGCAGGTGTTTACATGCATGTTTGTGTACACGTGTGTGTTTGTGTGTATAGTGGGTTGTGTGCGTTACCCTGAACTCCTCCTTGATGGGACTTGAGTTGGTCTGAGGGTCCAGTCGGTTCATGTCGTAGTAAACAGAGCGAAGCTGATTGGCCGGGATGGACGTGTCGCCGCACAGACACGCCTCCAAAATGGCGTCATGGATGAAGACGTACTGCTCCTGATGACGCACAACACAAGTTAAACATGCTGCCCCTCTAGTGACACAGTAGATTGTCTAAATGTCACCTATGGATGAAAGAGTTGTGTGTACGTACCTCAGTCTGAACCATGTTAACCCTTCGTGCTCTCAGCTCCCGTACACAGTTGTAGATGTCCACCACACCCTCTCTCTCCGCCATGTCCAGCATGATGTCAATGACGATGAAACAACCTGTGCGCCCTGCCCCCGCACTAACAGACACACGCAAACATTTTTTGTGTGTTAGGGTTAAATCAGATACAAGTCGGCTTTGACATCCTCAAATGTTTCCAATGCTTCATAAGGATTCACAGAAGTTCTCGATCAAAGGTGTCTAATTTGCAGCCTTTTTCTCATTTTCTATTGGCCCGCAGTACATTTTAAAAATACAATTGTAAAAAGAAAAAGAGCAACAACTTGTCAACGAAGGAGAAAAGTTGAAGTATTGATGCCAATAATCCAAAGATGACATGTTTTTGTGACAAAAAATAGAAACTTCTTATTATACTTTTTTTTACAAAATGAAATACATCAATATGTAGAAAAAGATTGGACACTCCTATCTTCTTAGGGATAGGTACCTTTCACGTTTGAATTGATGAACATTTGTACTCAACAGTACCAATATCCAGTACTTCTCTGTGTTCATGTGTAAATAAATACTCATTTGTTGAATAATATATATATTTTTTCTAATATAGCATTTAACAGTGGTAACTGCGCCGTCCAATTGTTATATCTAGATTTCTTACACTTCCGAGTCTCATATGCAAGTATTACTGTATATAGTAGATTTTGCAAGTAGTTTACATTTCAGGACGTTAGATGGCGGTAGTAAAAGGCTACGGTTTGTTGCTTTGTCAGGGAATAATCTTTGCCATTAATCTAGTCTTTTGTTGCTCCATCAAAAGCGTTTGTACTGTAAGTATTGTACTTATTACACATCAGCTGTTTGATTGTAATGTGTATCTTCGTTGTAGTTTTCTTTACCAAATCGCCATGTAAAATTGCTAATGCTATTCAGTAGCATGTTGAAGTCTGGTCAGGACTGCATTCGAGTTTATTCTATCAGACATAATTGCTTTGTTGGCATTGAAAATTAGAACATTACTGAGAGGCAGTCCGACTGAGTCTGCTCTGAATGCTGCTTGAGTGCTTGTTTGCCATCCTGTTTGAGCCTGCCGAGTCTGCTACCGGACGTGACGTGACGTGCAACAAACGTATCAAAATATAGCACCGTTCGATTTTACGTGAATCGATACCCGATTGTACCAAAGGAAATTGGTCGGTGCCTATAAAAGTACCGAATTCGATACCCATCCCTATTCCTTCTACATACACATGATGATGATGGTGAACTCACCTGCAGTGCACCACAGTGGGCCCGGCAGTGGGAGGAGTCTTGGCTTTGACGCGGCGGATGAATCCCAGCAGGCCGGTGGCGTGGAGCGGAACGCCATGATCGGGCCAGCCGGTGAAGTGAAACTGACGGATCTCTCGGATCTCGGCCACGCCCCTCTGAGCGAAACGGGATTGATTAACGATCTGGCGGGGAACACCCCCTTCTGAGCGGGTGATTATTTGGAGCAGTACCTTCTCCACAGCAAAGGTGCGGATGACGTATTCGGACAGCAACTGGGTTTCGATGAGCGTCACCTTGGTGTCGCCGTAGATCTCTGTGTCGTCAGGCCAGTACTTGCAGCACTTCACCTGCACATGAGCACACATGAGAATCATCAAAATTCAATAGAAACATAAACAAGCAGCTTATGTATTAAAATCTCATTAGACTTCCCCTACTCATTAACAACTAATTACTGCTCTGCTAATCACTCTGTCGCCTCGGCAACCAAATGGGAGTGACAGAGAACAGAATGTGTGCGTGTGTGTGTGTGCGTGTGTGCGTGGGGGGGGGGGAGAGAATCAGCCCGCAATATCCCACAATTCCCCTGCTGCTATCCTGTAGAGGGCCGACAGATCCCCGGTGCATTGTGGGTAATGACAGCGCCTCCAGGTGTGTGTGTGTGAATTTACTTTGAGGCACAAGTTGATGTATCAGCAGGGAGCCCCTGTTCTAGAAGTGTTGAGCAGACATGACAGATGCACTCTGGGAAATGGAGTCACATAGGAATACACAAGATGTGTGCGTGTGCTTTTACTCACCCGTCCCACCTCCACCAGATTGGTTACCATGACGATCGCAGCCGTATTTTCCTGCCACACCATTCGCCAAAAATCGTACATGGTCTCCTGCATGGGACCTAAAACACACGCACACGCATACACACACATCAGTAATCTTTGTAGTTGTAAAGTGTGTAAACCAAAGGAGACGAGACGTTCCTCACCTTGCGTGGCGATGTAGTGATTGGGTCGGTGGTATCCCTGACAAATGGAAACAAGCGTCAGATTTGGAAACGCTTTGACTTGACGGACAGCTGTCAGTATGACGCCATGTGTTCTGAGACGGGCATAAACACCGTTAAAAGTAAACCGACTCAACACACACAAGATCGAGCGCCGAGAGTTTGTTTACTCAGTCAACGCTGCTTACATCTATGATGACCACTGTTCCCATGGAAACAGAGAGGGCCGCCATCTTTTGCATTGACCTTTAAAGGCAAGAAACTATTAAGCGTGTGTGTGTTTGTGTGCTCAACAGCTTTAGAGCCAACAACGAAATGCCACCAAGGGGTTCGATATTTGTCTTCTGTTGGAACGTTGTCACCCTCTGACTGTCGAAACATTAAAGTCGTACTTGATCTTCAGCGTTCGCTTCTCCAAATTTCACAGGTCAAAGCGCCAAGTTGAAGCTTTCGTGAATTGATGAGGTGTATGTGTGCGTTACTCACGTCGACATAGTTGGCATTGATGTAGTCAGATCCCTTCTCTCCATCTTGAGGCTGCAGACGCACGCGAGAGTGGTCGTCTACGAGTACAAGACAAGGTAGTAAATCTTACTAATCCATATACTGCAGATGAATAGATGTAGGATGCTAGAACTATAGGGAAATGTTTGTAGTCAGGACTAACTCAAGTCTAGTACTATCCGGATTAACTCCACACTAGTCAGGACTAACTCATGTCTAGTACATTCCGGAATAACTCAACAATAGTCAGGACTAACGTTTACGTTTGTCTCACAAGTACTAACTTCTGTATTGTCAGGACTAACTGACTAGCTGTCTAATAAGCACTAACTCTTGTCTCGCCAGTACTGAGTTTTGTGTTGTCAGGACTTACTTGTGTCAAGTCAGGACTAACTGATGTCAAATCAGGACTAAATCATTAGTAGTTAGGGCTAACCCTTGTCTCACCATTACCAACGTATTCACTTGTGTCTAGTATAATCAGGATTAACTCAAGTCTAGTCCGGTATAACGAGTTAATAGGTAGAACTAACTGGTTTGTACTGAGGACTAACTCTTTTCTAGTCATCTATTTAGGACTAAACTGTGTCTCATCAGAAATAACTGGGTTCTAGTCAGCACTCACTTGTGTCTAATCCAGATTAACACAAGTCTGGTCAGGACTAACTCATTTGTAGTCAAGCATCAAGACTAACTTGTGTCAAGTAGGCACTTAATCATTTTAAGTCACGACCAACACTAGTGTAGTAAGATCTTACTGGTGTTAAATTCGGACTGACACAAGTCTGGTCAGGACTAACTCTTTTGTAGTCAAGATTAACTTGTGTCAAGTAAGGACTAACTCATTTTAAGTCAGGACTAACTTGCTATGAGCATAACCAGGATTAACTCAATTGTAGTCACAACTAACTAGCTAAATTGTTAACCCACATCTAGTGTAATTATAGTGAAACATTTGTCAGGACTACTCATGTCTAGAACATTCTAGATCAACTCAACCCTTGTCAGGACTAACTCTTGTCTCAACAGTACCAACTTTTGTGTTGTCAGGACTAACTGGTAGTACATAGGGCTAACCCATGCTTCACCATTACTGACTTGTTCCCTTGTGTCTCATATAATCATGTCTAGTCTGGTGTAACTGGTTACTAGTCAGAACTAGCTCATTTATAGTCAGGATTAACTCTTGTCTAGTAGTGAATAGTGACCAATACGCATCTTGTCAACACAATATGGTATCTAATCAGGACTAACATGTGTCCCGTCAGAAATAACTGGGTTCAGTGTCAATTTCACACTATCACAAGTCTGGTCAGGACATACTAATTTGTAGAGATGTCCGATAATGGCTTTTTTGCCGATATCCGATATTCCGATATTGTCCAACTCTTAATTACCGATTCCGATATCAACCGATACCGATATATACAGTCGTGGAATTAACACATTATTATGCCTAATTCTGTTGTGATGCCCCGCTGGATGCATTAAACAATGTAACAAGGTTTTCCAAAATAAATCAACTCAAGTTATGGAAAAAGAGCCAACATGGCACTGCCATATTTATTATTGAAGTCACAAAGTGCATTATTTTTTTTAACATGCCTCACAATCAGCAGCTTGGCATTTGAGACATGCTCTCCCTGAGATAATCCTGATACCCACTACAACTATGGGAAATACTATACTTTGACTTTCACAAAGTGCATTATTATTATTATTTTTTAAACATGCCTCAAAACAACAGCTACAAAAACAATGAAGGCACACAGCTTCAGTCCAGAGTATACTAGAGTAATAAAGTAAACAATAATATATACAGTACATACTGTATAACAGGAAATGATAAACTGGGCTCAATCTGCCCTGCTCTAACGTATCTGTATGAGTAACACAAATGTGCTTGTGGTGAGTGCTTGAAGTGGCCTAGCAGTCAGACATAGCTTCTGAAATGCTGCGTTGAGACAGAGCACCTCCGTTCACTGCAAGCTGCAAAGTGTGCGCCATGCAGAGAAGACTAGCCACACCAAACTCCACCATAGCTTTTGCCATACTCCGTGCATTGTCCCTGACCACAACGTGGGCTTTCGCCTTGGGGTGGTTTTTGTTGTATTTTTGTTTTTTCTCGGCGGAGTCTTTAAGCGACAACTGTGTGGTACTACTTTTTTTCGGTGTTTGCTTTTCATCCATCTTCCGCTTGTATTCATCGTGTATCTCCTTATGATTCGTGAAGAGGTGGGAGATCAAATTGCTCGTATTAAAGGAAGATGTCTTGGTTCCTCCTCGCATAACCAACTTTTTGCAGTCATTGCAAATTTCCAGTTTTTTTATCCGTCAGAGACACTTTAAAATAATCCCAAACCATAGACGTGGTGTCGTTAGTCAGTCACCGAGCGAGCTCGCTTGTTAGCCACGGCTACAGCACCGGCAACAACACACTCTTGCTGCTGTTATGCTTCGCTCGCGGCGGTTTGATGAGGTCATCAAGCGTCACCAGTAAACCTCTCATGCTGCAGTCGTGCTGCAACTCCTGTGTTGTGTGTGGGAGAGGGGAAAGGGGAGAGGGGAGGGACTGCTGACTGGGAGACGCAACTGCTCTGTACTTCTCCCTACGTCCGTGTACCACTCCGTACAGCAGCGTTTTAAAAAGTCATTAATTTTACTTTTTGAAACCGATACCGATAATTTCCGATATTACATTTTAAAGCATTTATCGGCCGATAACATCTCTACTAATTTGTAGTCAAGCGTCAAGTCTAACGTACTTCAAGCCAAAACTAACTAATTTAAGTCAGGACCAACCCTAGTCTAGACAGACTAACAACTCTAGTCAGGACTAACTAGTGTCAAATTCGGACTAACACAAATCTGGTCAAGACTAACTAATTTGTAGTTAAGAGTCAAGACTAACTAATTTGTAGTTAAGAGTCAAGACTACCTTGTGACAAGAAAGTACTAACTAGTATTAAGTGAGGACCAACACTAGTCTAGTCAGGAATTACTGGTGTCAAATTTGGACTGAGAAAAATCAAGTAAGGACTAACTCCTTTTAAGTCAGGACCAACTTGCGCCAAGTATAATCAGTATTAACTCACTTGTAGTCACAATTAACTAGCTAAGTTAACTCACATCTAGCGTAATCAGGACAAAGTCATGTCTAATCTGGTATAACTGGTTACTAGTAAACGTGTTTGTATTCAGGAATAACTCTTTTCTCACAAATACTAACTCCTAGTAGTTAGTAGGGACTAACTCACAACTAGTCAGGACTTAACGGTATCTAGTCACAGCTAATAGTTGTTTGTTTGTACATACAGGCGATGATGTTGCCGTAACGATTCTTCATTCGGTTCTCGTCTTTTTTGGCCGAGTCCCATGGAGCTGATTGACCCTCGAAGAAACTCTGAGCACAAAAATACAACAATTACATCAGTCTAGCACTTGCTAGACTACATACATTATGTCTACATTATCTATCTGCAGCAGGGCTATTCAACTATTTTTTTTCCCAGTAAGCTAAGGACCAGGGAGGTCCGGACTTCTCCCTTTACTGTTATTCTTATTTTGAGAACCAGCGTTCTCTGCATTGGACATTTGTTACACATTTCAGAGAAAATAGCCCTGTTGTGCAAAATACAAGTTCCTCGATACAACAGTTGAATAGCCCTGATCTACAGTGTCTATGATGCGGTGTGACAACCAGAATGAATTTATGGGACGCATGGACAGCATAGGTGGTGTCACCAGTGTCGGTAAAAAAACAACAACAATGCATGCATTGTTTAGCTAGTGCATGATAAAATGAACCAGAGGCTTCATAAAAAATGTACTTCTTCCGTCCATTCTTTTTATTTTTCCTCCTTTTGTTCCTTGCTTCCTGCCAGTCGTTTGCAGCTGTGTGTGTGTGTAACATGCTAACGCTATGTGTCCCCACTTTGTGACCTCATCTCCTAATGTCAAACAGCAGAAGGCGCTGTTTACAGGTCACATGACAAACACGGCTACGGCAGCTCTGCTACTGGACATGCTACTAAACATACATGGCATGAGGCAAACGAAAGTGTGATAGGGATAATTGTGACATGATGATGAATGAATGTAATCTAGCATGTTAACACTCTTACCTCGTTAAGCTGTCCAATCAGATTACAGAATAAAGAAGAAGCGGAGATGGGACGGTTAGGAGTTATCAGTGACAGCCAGCAGCTTGTTAGTCATTCCTATTAATATTCTAACTACCCAGGCATCAATAGTCAAACATATAATGTTAATAATGAACACATTTGTATCCATGACAACAATAATAATCATCATCATTACTATGACACACACAAACACACTTGGCGGATTCTACACACAAGTTGCCAGCAACTCTGTGCAAATGGAGGGTGAAAATACTTTGTGTGTGTGTGTGTGTGTGTGTGTGTGTGTGTGTGTGTGTGTGTGTGTGTGTGTGTGTGTATAATGCATGAGCCCTGGGGAGGTAAACTGCTGGTAGGCAAAGCATGCACACACTCTGCCTCACGTACACGCACAAGCACACACACACACAAACACACACACACACACACACACACACACACACACACACACACACACACACACACACACACACACACACACACACACACACACACACACACGCACACACTCACTTCATACTCCTCTTTAAAGCCGTAACCCTCAGCACACTTCATCTGCGTGATGTGCTGCAAAAGGTCGGCCACCCGGATGGCGGGGTGCAGCTGGGCCGTGTGGTAGGGTGGCGGCTCGCGGTCTGGGTCGCGCTGTTTGAAGTGGTTCTGGACCAGGCTGCTGGTCTCGCTGGTCATGGTGTGGCTGTCATCTGGAGGAGGACAAGAGCAGCGCATCGTCAACGTGACAGCAGCCGCCAAGACTGGATTTTGTGGGCATTCGAGTCCACATCATGACAACATCTGGTCCACACACAACACATGACCACACACACACATTACATGATATCAGGTCACATGACTGCAGAGCAAATGATGGCCATGCACTCTTTTCACACTGCTGGTAATCAATATTTTGTCACAATTTTAGTATTTGTACTGGTCTAGATTGAGTACTGAACCAGATTACTAACATTCTGGATTCAGTACCGAGTCCAACCCTATTATTGATGCAGTTACGGTACTCAATCCAATACTGGTCTAGATCCACCACGAAACCAAATCTAAGACTGGTGTAGACACATTTCTGAAATGATTCACTACTGGCCCAGAACTAATCCATTATGGGTCCAGATGGAGTACTGGAACAAATTGATTACAACTCAGATCCAGTAATGAACCAACTTCTATACTGTTTCAGATTAAGTACTGAATTAATTAATTACTAATCTAGATTCCGTACTGAATTTAAATCCAATACGGCTCCAGATCCAGCACTGAACCAAATCCAACACTTATATATGAACCAAAGAAATAGTGGTCCAGATGTATTAAAATACAAAACGGTTTTAGATTGGTAACTGAAATAGATTCATTATTGTTCCAGATCCAATCCATTAAAATCCAGATCCAATAGTGAACCAAAGCAAACACTGTTCAGAATTAGAATCAGCTTTATTGGCCAAGTATGTTTAACACATATGAATTAGACTTGGTTGACTGTGCTCCCTTTGTTTAATGCAGATCAAATACGAACCAAATTGATAGTGGTTCAGATGGATTCCGAAAACAATTTCCAAACGGTTTCAAATTGGTTATTGAAATAGATGAATTATTGGTCCAGATCCAATCCGTTACAATCCAGATCCAATACTGAACCAAATTCAACACTGTTCCAGATCAAATATGAACCACATTAATAGTGGTTCAGATCTATTACCAAACCAATTTCAAAACCGTTTTAGATTGATTATTGAACATTTTTTACTACCAGTCAAGATTAAGTAGTGAACCAGATCCACGATGGTACATATCAAGTACTAAAATAAATAAAATGGAACTGGTCCTGGTCCCAATAAACTGCAGTGTGAAAAGAGGAGAGTTCGGAGTCCTGGAAGCAGACAAACCTCTGTGACCTTTGACCTTTGAGCCATCCAGGACTCAGAAACCTGTCACTAAGCTCTCTCTGTGTGCTCTCATTGGCTGCACTGCTTTGACTGACACATCAGAAACTAGCCCAAAAACCACCCGACCAATCATGGCAAAGGGGCGAGGTGTGGCAAGGAGATGAGGGTGGCGGCTTGTGATGCAGGAGACGACAACAACAACAACTGTGACCAATGAGAGGGCAGGTGGGAGGAATCTGGATTGTGATGTCACAGTGTCACCACGGGGTCATCGTCAAGACGACATCACAGAGGGTGGTGGGCGTGGCTCCATGCGCTGAGGTGACAGCCTCCCACCCAACCCCAGCAGAACCCTCCCACCCCTTAGCCCCAAATTTATCAACTTACCATTAATGGGCACTTTACAGAGAACGATTGAGGAGGAGAAGAAGAAGAGAGGAGACAGGGTTTAAGCAACAACTCTAGCTGGAGCACTAAAGCTAAGCTAGTGCTAACACAAAGCTAGCATGAATCCAACAAAAGGCAACGTCCTGTCATTTTGACCTTGGCAATTCATGCCAAGCTAATCGAGCTAACATTATGCTGGCTAACTGAAGCTTTTTTTGTTGAGAACAAAGCAACTTTAACAACAGCATTCGTTGATTCTGACAGTTAGCGTTTGACTTAGCATCATAGCTTTTAGTTAAATTCTAACTAATTCAAGCAAAAGTACTTCCTGCTGTTTCAGTGTTAAATTCTGACTGACAGCTCAGTCTTTCCGCAACTTTTCCCCCAGCCGTTTGACCCCCTCCCCGTCCACGTGACCGTGTTGTGTCCATGCAGAGGCCAGAGGTCACAGACAGATGCGACGTCAACACGCGGGAATGTTGTAGATGCGGGATGGAGTGACGCCCACCGTTCTTTACAGTAATAAATAACCAAAATATATAATATCACAAAAATCAACAAACATTTCCAACAAAAGTAAAATCAACATAAATATTAAGTAAAAAATAATAATTAATCATTATCGATGGAGGGTTGAATCCAGTCTAAAGAACCAAAAAGCAGCCGAACAAAAAGCAAGCAGGGATGGATGGAAGCCATAATACCACCACTTCCTGTCTGTCTCACCTGTCTGCTACTTCTTGTCCCACCCACCCATATCCTGTCTGCCTCACCTGGCTAGTTCCTATCTGTCTCACCTATCCGCTTCCTGTCTGCCCTGTTTTTTCAGGTGTGTTTGCTTCCTGTCCTACAAAAGGAGACAGCAAATCAGAAGTCTCACCCAGAATGGCGGTCGGCACAAACTCGTCTGCCGTCGGGGTGGCATCAAGCAGCACGGAGAGACGCAACAAAGACAGACAGGAAGTAGAAAGGGGAGGCAGATAGGAGGTGTGTTGCAGTAAGTACCGATGAAGTATAGTAGCAATTAAAATACATTATAAAGTCTATCATTTATTGGTTATACTCGATGTTAAAAGGTCCCCTATTATACCAAATGGATTATTTAATGATGGTATAAAAGTCAAACGTGTCCCTAGAGCCTGTTTATGAGCACCATAGGAGAGAAAAATCTTTCATCTCCCAAACTTTTTAGAGAACAGGCGGTTGCTTTAACGTTCCAGCTTCTTGAGGATAAAGCTCATTCCTCAGGCTTCACTACACGTCTTAAAATAAAGCTTGGAGCCAACTATCCGCCAGTCAGCGACAGACTTGGGAGTTGTAAGTTACATTTTAGTTTTTCTTAGGTGAAAAACCTTTGTGAAGTGCGTGGCGACCCCCCCTTTACAAAATCTCCCCAAACCTGTCCCAATTATTTGTGCTATGTTTGTGGTGCAAAACCTTTTTGTCTCACGATTATAATTTTTATATTATTAACATTTTATGATTCATAACCAGTCCCCACGTTCTCAAAATCTTCTCAAACCAGCCCCAATCGTTTGTGCTGCAAAAAGTTTGTTTTAACTATTATAGGTTTTATGTTTTTTAAAGTTGTATTCGGCTGGTTATGAATCATGAAACGTTAACATAACTATAATAGTTACATTATTATTTTTGCAGCTCTAACCAGCACAAACGTTGAACAAACGACTGGGCCCGATTTGGGGATATTTTGACATGGTTGGTTGGGCTGCTTATGAATAATAACACATTAATAACATAAAAAAAACATAAAACATTAATAACATAAAAACTATAAAACGTTATTAACATAAAAACTATAATGGTAAATAAAATAAATGATAAATGGGTTGTACTTGTATAGTGCTTTTCTACCTTCAAGGTACTCAAAGCGCTTTGACACTACTTCCACATTTACCCATTCACACACACATTCACACACTGATGGAGGGAGCTGCCATGCAAGGCGCTAACCAGCACCCATCAGGAGCAAGGGTGAAGTGTCTTGCTCAGGACACAACGGACATGACGAGGTTGGTACTAGGTGGGGATTGAACCAGGGAATGTAGCACAAACGGTTTGGGAAGATTTTGACAAGGTGGGGAGACTGGTTATGAATCATACTACATTAATAAAATGAAAATTCTACTAGCTATACATTTTTTTTTAGCACAAACCATAACACACTTAGCCCAAATAATTGGAACAAGTTTGGGGAGATTTTCACATAGTTGGGGCTGGTTATGAATAATAACACGTTAATTACCCATTAATAACATAAAAACCATAATATGTTAACATTAAAACTATAGTTAGACCAAATATTTTGCAGCACTAACGTTTGGGACCGGTTTGAGGACACTTTGACAAGGTGGTGGGCACTGGTTATGAATCATAAAATGTTTATAACATTAAAATATTATAGTTAGACGAGCATTCTTTTTCAGCAAAAACGTAGCACTAATAATTGGACCAAAGTTGGGGAGATTTTGTAATAGTTTGGGGCTGGTTATGAATAGTAACACAATAAATACATGTTAATAACATGAAAACCATAACACTTTGACATAAAAACTAAATTGTTGGAGCACAAACCAGCACAAACATAGCACATACGATTGGGGCAGGTTTGGGGAGATTTTGACAACGTGGGAGGGCTGGTTATAAATAAGAAAAAAATCATAAAACGTTAATTATGGTTAAGAATAATAGTGGTTATGAATAATAACAGGTTAATTACCCGATAACATAAAAAAATAAAAAAGGTTAAAATAAAAACTATAATAGTTAGACCAAAAATTGTTGCAGCACAAACGATTGGGAAAAGTTTGGGGTGATTTTGACAAGGTGGGGGGACTGGGGTGTGCAACTGTACATAGGTCAGTGACTGGGCTAACCTAGAATAATGTGAGCACTGTAGCTAACATATCTATGCTAATGTTTGTGTCCTCCTGTCCCATTCCTTAATGTTACGTCGTTGTATATGATATACATTCGAGTTATTACGTTGTGTACTAAGTGCAGAGTTACAGTGTGTATGTAAAAAGTGGATAAAATCCTTGTGTTGAATGTTTTTATTATCTGGCTATTAAAACAACGTGAGTTGTGTGGTCCTCTGTATATTTTATTGTTTAATTCTATTTTTTAATGTGTTTTTTTTAGATTCTTTTAATTCAATTACTTTTTATTGTTTCTTTGTATTTGAAGCACTCTGGAAACAGTTCTGTTGTAAAAGGGGAACTGCACTTTTTTGGGAACTTTGCCTATCGTTCGCAATCATTACGAAAGACAAAAAGACAAAATATATATTTTTTGCTTTCTCACATATAAAAATCATCTCGTTCTCGGTGGCTAGCAATGCAGCTAATGGGAGCAATTAATTCTACCGCTAAATCACTTTAAAAATGCATTCAAAAACTGTCACCAACACTTGATTTACGTTTCGTAACCTGTATTAATAACCAAACTGTTGCGACATTGTTATCATAGGAGCGAACACTGAGGAACTCTTTCTAGCAGCGTAGGAACACGTCGGCGTGCTTTGCTATTAGCCGTAAAAGCTAACTACGGCAAGAGATAAGCTAGCTTCTACAACAACACGAAACGCATTTAAGTTTATAATGCACAACACTGCGATACAAGCCCAATCTGTACTGACTGAAAAACAGTACAGTATCTGTAAAGTATTAGCACATATTTCATCTTTTGTTTGTACACAGCTAAGCTAACTAGACAGTGTATGTACTGTAGTTGTAATAACGCGCATGGCGTGCTGCGTGTATCATGGTTGATATTAAAGTGTGACTCACTTGATGGACAGTGTTCGTCTGGTCCAGCTGGCCAGGGACGTTTCCTGTGGATTTTGGGTAGCAATCCATTTATGTCGAAATTGCTTGGCTCCAAGTTCCATACTTATACCGTCAAAATAACATTCATCCCCCTCTCCCGGCTTCCGTCTGCTCCAACTTCTCACTCTTCCTTCATGCTCGCTTCTATAAGCAGCAGTATATTCAGCTTTAAAAGTACAAGGTTGGAATGTCAGGGCATTCAATCGATTGCAACTGAACTGTTTGGTTTGTCTTAGAAGACGTTTCGCCTCTCATCCGAATAGGCTTCATGAGTTTGTGCTCATGAACTTGTAAAATCCAAAACCAGTGAAGTTGGCACGTTGTGTAAATCGTAAATAAAAACAGAATACAATGATTTGCAAATCCTTTTCAACTTATATTCAATTGAATGGACTGCAAAGACAAGATATTTAATGTTCGAAATGAGAAACTTCATTTTTTTTTGCTAATAATCATTAACTTAGGATTTAATGGCAGCAACACATTGCAAAAAAAATGGCACAGGGGCATTTTTACTACTGTATTACAGTAGTATTACAATATCCTTTTAACAACAGTCAGTAAACGTTTGGGAACTGAGGAGACCAATTTTTTAAGCATTACAGGTGGAATTATTTCCCATTCTTGCTTGATGTACAGCTTAAGTTGTTCAACAGTCCGAGGTCTCCGTTGTGGTATTTTAGGCTTCATATCGCGCCACACATTTTCAATGGAAGACAGGTCTGGTCTACAGGCAGGCCAGTCTAGTACACCGTTGTTGCTTTTACAATGAAGCCACGCTGTTGTAACACGTGGCTTGGCATTGTCTTGCTGAAATAAGCAGGGGCGTCCATGGTAACGTTGCTTGGATGACAACATATGTTGCTCCAAAACCTGTATGTACCTTTCAGCATTAATGGCGCCTTCACAGATGTGTAAGTTACCCATGCCTTGGGCATTAATACACCCCCATACCATCACAGATGCTGGCTTTTGAACTTTGAGCCTAAAACAATCCGGATGGTTCTTTTCCTCTTTGTTCCAGAGGAAACAATGTCCACAGTTTTCAAAAACAATTTGTAATGTGGACTCATCAGACCACAGAACACTTTTCCACTTCACATAAGTCCATCTTAGATGAGCTCGGGCCCAGCAAAGCCAGTGGCGTTTCTGGGTGTTGTTGATAATTGGCTTTCACTTTGCATAGTAGAGTTTTAACTTGCACTTACAGATGTAGCGACCAACTGTAGTTACTGAAAGGGGTTTTCTGAAGTGTTCCTGAGCCCATGTGGTGATATCCTTTACACACTGATGTTTTTGATGCAGTGCCGCCTCAGGGATCGAAGGTCACGGGCATTGCCGCTTACGTGCAGTGATTTCTCCAGGTTATCTGAACCTTTTGATGATATTACTGACCGCAGATAGTGAAATCCCTAAATTCCTTGCAATAGCTCGTTGAGAAATGTTCTTAAACTGTTCGACAATTTGCTCACGCATTTGTTCACAAAATGGTGACCCTCGCCCCATCCTTGTTTGTGAATGACTAAGCATTTCATGGAAGCTGCTTTGATATTCAATCATGGCACCCACCTGTTCCCAATTTGCCTGTTCACCTGTGGGATGTTCCAAATAAGTGTTTGATGAGCATTCCTAAACTTTGTTTCTTTGAAACATGTTGCAGGCATCAAATTCCAAATGAGCTAATATTTGCAAAAAATAACAAAGTTTTCCAGTTCAAATGTTAAGTATCTTGTCTTTGCAGTATATTCAATTGAATATACGTTGAAAAGTATTTGCAAATTATTGTATTCTGTTTTTATTTACAATTTACACAACGTGCCAACTTCACTGGTTTTGGGTTTTGTAGATTGGTCAGACCTCTTCTAGTGGCTGGTGCATCTTTCATGTGCGTATCATCTTTAAAATCGTAAAAAAAAGAGACGTGTGTTCTTGTCTCTCATAATGATTGTGAATGATAGGCAATATTCCAAAAAAAGTGCAGTTCCCCTTTAATAGTGCTAGATGTATGAAGGTGTTTGGATTGGATTGGCTTGTGGACAAACTGAGCCAATTAGCATTAAAGTTACAAACACATAAAACAGCATGTTCACAGTAGACCTGACTAAAAGCAAGGTCTTAGGGTTTTTATATTTGAATTCCAGCATCAAGGCAAACCCTTTTGTGGGATCTGAGACTTTTGTAAAATTTTAGAAACTAGTATAATATGGGACCTTTAAACTGTACTTCCTTGTTATGCAGCATTAGTGCTACAAGACACTGGTTGTTTAAGTACAGTCACATGACCAGTGAATCATGCGGTTACCTGGATAATACGACTTCGGAATGGTGCTGCTGTTTGTCTTCATGGTGAAGGACGACGCAGACGACACTGCTGCACACACACACACCACTATTAGAACAAAAATCCTCGCCATCAGGTGAAGTATGTGTGTATTTGCATGCACTCACAGTGTCCGTTCAGAGTGTGACTGTGTGTGTCCACCATTGTGTGCTGTGAATTGTTGACCATCAGAGTCATTTCCTGTCTGGAGCTCAGAGTTTCCTTCCTTTTCTTTGTCAGCTTCCTGTTGAGACAAAAATCACTAAATACATTTGAAATGTATCTACCCATCTTTATCTATCTACAGTCGTGGTCAAAAGTTTACATACACTTGTAAAGAACATAATGTCATGCTGTCTTGAGTTTCCAATAATTTCATCTGACATCACATGGACAAAGATAAGACCTTCTGGAGGAAAGTTCTGTGGTTAGATGAAACACAACTTGAGCTGTTTGGCACAATACCCAGCAATATGCTTGGAGGAGAAAAGGTGAGGCCTTTAATCCTAGGAACACCAATCCTACCGTCAAGCATGGTGGTGGTATTATTATGCTCTGGGCCTGTTTTGCTGCCAATGGAACTGGTGCTTTACAGAGAGTAAATGAGATAATGAAAAAGGAGGTTTACCTCTAAATTCTTCAGTACAACCTAAAATCATCAGCCCGGAGGTTGGGTCTTGGGCGCAGTTGGGTGTTCCAACAGGACAATGACCCCAAACACACGTCAAAAGTGGTAAAGGAATGGCTAAATCAGGCTACAATTAAGGTTTTAGAATGGCGTTCCCAAAGTCCTGACTTAAATGTGTGGACAATGCTGAAGAAACAAGTCCATGTCAGAAGACCAACCAATTTAGCTGAACTGCACCAATTTTGTCAAGAGAGGTGGTCAAAAATTCAACCAGAAGCTTGCCAGAAGCTTGTGGATGGCTACCAAAAGCGCCTTATTGCAGTGAAACTTGCCAAGGGACATGTAACCAAATATTAACATTGCTGTATGTATACTTTTGACGCAGCAGATTTGGTCACATTTTCAGTAGACCCATAATAAATTCATAAAATAACCAAACTTCATGAATGTTTTTTGTGACCAACAAGTATGTGCTCCAATCACTCTATCACAAAAAAATAAGAGTTGTAGAAATTATTGGAAACTCATGACAGTCATGACATTATGTTCTTTACAAGTGTTTGTCAACTTTTGACCACAACTGTATATGTACCAGCTCTATGTAAAAGCTTCTTTCATGTTCACTTTAAAAGCATCTGGTATTTTTCCCTTTCTATTCAGAGTGTACATATAAAACCAACCATTTGTCCGATTTGCTGAGATACACAGACACAGACACAGACACACACACACACACACACACACACACACACACACACACACACACATACACGCACACGCACACACGCACACACACAGATTGACCCTGACCTGAAAATGTAAGAGGTAAAAATCATATATATAAATAAGTATGAAAACTGGCTTTTAAAATGAAAAGACCTGTGTGAGTGTGTGCGTGCGCTCCCTGAGGCGAGCGGCTGGCCCCCTCCCCCTCATGTCTTCTTGCTGTGCGCTTGAGTCACATGTAAAATCCTTTTCCTTCTTTTTCTCGGTAAAAAGCACAACTACAACCAGGAATAATAAAAAATAAAAATACATATTTCTAAACACATACATGCTCACAGTGTGAACACCGTTATTAGTAGGGGTGCACAAAAAAATCAATGTAATTTTCTATTTTTATTTTTTTTATTAAGAATACATTTAAAAAAATATGTTTTTAGGCCATCTCCATGCAACCAGAATACGTTTTTCTAACCAGTAACTAATAATTATTATACAAAGTAATACATTGCAAGAATCGGTTTGAATCGAGGATCGATTTTGAATTGCATTATCACCCTAGAAAAAACAAACAAAAGAGGTTGAATTGTTTCGGTGCGCAAAGATTCACATCCCTAATTATTATCACGTTTGGCATTTGAGTACACCCCTCACTTTCACATCCAGTAACCATTGTTATTCCAATATGTATTCCCAAGGGACTCTACAAAGAAACTTGGACATGCTTTAGAGTAGTCAGTGTACAGCTTGTATAGAAGTATAGATTTACAACTGAACATTCAGTCATTCTTGTCTAAATAGCTAGCAGAGAAAGTAAAGATAATTGTATGATTGCATCTTGCAATCAAGCATGGTGGTGGTAGCGTCATGTTCTGGTCCTGCACGAGTGCTCCCGGCACTGGAGAGCTGCGGTTCAATTGGGGGAAAACACAAATTCCAATCTGTTAACTGTGAGGTGTACTCACTTGTGTTGGCAGCTAATTAGACAATAATGGTTTTGTGCTGACTCATTTACAGTGAGTAACAAAGCTGCTATACAAGCTGTACGCTGACTTCTCTTAAGCATATCCGTTAGTATTGACTTTTGAGAGACTAAAATGTGAGCGGTGTGCTGACGTTTGTGAGATACTGTATTGTTTATTAGCATTTTTCTTCCTGTTGTTCTTCCAGCAGTGTTGCCCTCAGGTGAAAAGACCTTTTCACACACAATTGTGTCCTAAACAACATGACGGCAGCTCGGAGGGTTTCGTGCACGCAACAATGATTGTGATGCTAAATGTTCTTTAAAAAGCTTATTGGCTGAAGGCTTGCTGTCACTTTATGTTTGATTATAATCTTTGCAGGCAATCAACACACTTCTTTTTATTTATTTTTTACATGAACTAACTTTGTTTTTGTCTTCTCTTGGTCTCACGATGGTGGACCCATGTCTCCCACTAAAGGCGACTTCTAACGAGTTGTGACTTCCTGTTGCGCTGCTTTAATGAGTCGCACGGCTGCCTGGTCCCAGAGTGGAAATCAAACGCGCCCCATCAACATTAAACTCTCATTAGAGACAAGTGAGCGGCTCACTGCTGAGATCAGCCTACACGCACGCACACACTCAGATACACGCACACGCACACGCACGCGCGCACACACACACACACACACACACACACACACACACACACACACACACACACACACACATAGTAGCCTGAAGCAATTCTGCTTTAGGCTACAAAAAAAGGGAGAGTAAAATGCTCTTTCATCTAAATTTCTGTCTCATCTTTGACGATCGACAAACACACAAGCTTTTCTTTGCATGCTAAAATGTGTGTGCGTGTCCCTGGTGGGGAGTTGTGTGTTTTATGTTGGAGAATAAAGTGGGTCCACACAGTTTAATGGTGATTACTGATCCATGATTCATCCTCTGTCTGTGTTTGCGCGTGTGTGTGTGTGTGTGTGTGTGTGTGTGTGTGTGTGTGTGTGTGTGTGTGTCATGTTCCATGCAGTGTTTGCTGCCATTCACAGCAGCTAGTTAGCTGGACATTGATTGACAGCCGGCTTTCAGACACAGACTCATTAGCGGTGGGGCCCGCCCGCCGGTTAGCCCCGCCCACGCCGCATGGTTTCCTACCGTTTCTTCATGAGCAGGATAACTCCGAGGAAGATGATGATGAAGAGCAGGACGCCTGCCATGGCGCCGGCGATCTTCACTGTGTGGTCAGATTGTTTCTCCTGATCCGGTTCTGGTTTCCTAGTGGCGGCGCCTGAACGGTTGCAAATCAACATTTGTTAAGATCCATCCATCCATTTTCTACTGCTTATTCCCTTCGGGGTTGCGGGGGGCGCTGGAGCCTATCTCAGCTACAATCGGGCGGAAGGCGGGTACACCCTGGACAAGTCGCCACCTCATCGCAGGGCCAACACAGACAGACAGACAACATTCACACTCAAATTCACACACTAGGGCCAATTTAGTGTTGCCAATCAACCTATCCCCAGGTGCATGTCTTTGGAGGTGGGAGGAAGCCAGAGTACCCGGAGGGAACCCACGCAGATGACGTACAAAAATTAATATGTTGTATATTGAATAAATATGATGTGGTAGTTCATTAACACACATGTGAAACTCCACAAATCTGAATATCTGGCTAAAGTCAATTTATGTCAGCAATTCAAGTTTAAATGTAAAACTAATATGTGATATAAACTCAATATTACATGCAAAGTGAGATATGTCCAGCTTTTATTTCTGTGATCTATGATCATGGCTTACAGTTTTTGAAAACCCCAAATTTTCAATTCAAATTTTTCCTAAGCTGTAGGCCATTTTCATCAAATTTATATCAAAAGAAGGCTTGAATGATCTTGAGTTGCATGTCATATATCAGTTTCACCCTGGAAATGTAATTGCTGGAATAAATTAACTTTGTAAAACATTCCAATTATTTGAGTTTCACCTGTAATGGTTACAATCAGATGTTTGCTAAGATAATTAAGTTCTCAGAACTACAGATCAACCAATATGTTTTTTTTCAGGGCCGATTCGATACAGATTATTAGTAGTCAAAGAGCGATATTTGGAGCCGATATTAATTTGTAGTAAAAGTTATTTAAACATGAATAATACACATCAGGAAAATGTTTTAAGGTGCCATAAGAGTGGAAAAACAAGTAGCCTCTATATTGAAGCTATTATCATATACAGCTGATTAAGGACTCCAAAAGACTTCCAAAGTTGGCGGATAAAATTATTTGATCAAAATAGTATCAATCTCACTGAGATTCCCGAGCCAGATTGAGAGATAATGAGGAAGCCAGTCACATGATCGCGTGACGTCACGCTATGAACCATCAACAACAATGCTAATCAAGCAGACTTTGTGGCAATGATTACTTTGTAAAAATTATGATCCAGGACCTTATATTTTTGAGCCTGAACACAAAGAGCATGAGCAATAAGATTTAGAAGCCGAGTGATGGATGCAGTTTCATTGTGACACTAGCATCCACAGCATTTCTAGGTGCTAAACATACAAACTAACAATAACAAACCAAAATAAAACGAACACTTACTAAACAATTTCCACTCTTGCTGGTATGCCGACCGACGGGATGCTCACATAATTCTGTTTGGATGAAGAATTCATCGCAATCCTCAATTGCTAGCTATTTATTTACGATTTGAAATGCATAAAAAAAGCCAAGCACATGTGTTCTTGACTTACGTAAGGATTGTGAATGATAAACAGCACATCTCTTTCCAATGTTTACATATTTCCAGTATGACTGATCTGATACTATGGTCAGAGTGCAGAAGCGCTACTACCGTGACATAGAACCACCGAAAATAGCCGCAAGTATTCGGAACGGAATATTCAAAATGGCTGACTAAATTTGTTGCATTTTCTTATGTTTAAATGGTGTTTTCACATACCTTGTGGATTGTAAATACAATGGTTTAATGGATTCAATGAAACGCAAATAAGCTTATTAAGTCAATTTGTTTTTCCACTCTACTGGTAATTTAACATAATTTTTTTAGTAAACGTCAGACCAGTAGCGACATAATGTTTAATGCAGCTCTAATATTGTGGTTGATTTTGCACCAAACAACATCAGGGGATTTCACAAACACCTCTATTACATGTATCTAATGCTGCGGGTCAGAGGAGCATCATTATTCTGGGAAAATTGGTAAAAAAATATGGGATTTCTCTACATGGGTGAACACCATGATGAAAGCACTGAGCAGACTGGAGAAGAATTCTCACTAGAATTTAAATAAATGCCAAAACTTATTTGGGAATAATTATTAACAAGGATAATAATTGTATTCTTGAAAGACTAATTAAAAAAATTGGCTCCAGCAAAAAGGGAACTTTTCTCATGCCGGGCGGGCAAAAGGGCTGGTGCTTGTTTCTACAGGTATCATATGTGTGTATATTGTGTCTGCTGACATAGTTCTGTTGTACCAATACCGAAATACGTCAGAAATCAGCACAGATAATTGGCCTGGCCGATAATCGACTGATCCCTAATCAGAGCAGAACATGAACATGACGGAGGCGGAGTCAGAAGGTGGGCAAGGATGGAGGCGGAGTCAGGAGCTGCCAAGAATGTAGACTACTAGTGTTGCTTCACGTTGTCATGATGAAAGCGAACAGAACAAAGTGACTTGACCACCGGAGGTCACTGCTCACTTCCTGTGTGTTGTTACCATGACAGCACAGGCTCCCCTTGCTCGCTCATTAGTACACTAATTAACTCACAGCAGCAAACTACGGCCAGCATCTTTCTTTTCTAAACGCTAATGATAGAGAATTGAAAGATTGCTTATTGCTGAGAAAAAGTCCCGGACAGAAACTATTTCATGTTGGTCTAAAGTGGTCTAGAAAAATATGTTTTCCACTTCCTGTTTGTCTCTTTCAAGGTCATCTTGACTATTGACTGCCTCACTTAATCATCAAACACACACACACACACACACACACACACACACACACACACACACACACACACACACACACACACACACACACACACAGAGTGTAGAAAAGATGTTTGTACATAAAAGTGAAGCTTCAGGGCTTCAGCCACTCACACTGAGTGGGAGTTGTGTGTGTTTACACATTTGTGTGTGTGTGTGTGTGTGTGTGTGTGTGTGTGTGTGTGTGTGTGTGTGTGTGTGTAAGACGGTAGTTAAATAGTTTCCTTCAGGCTTTAAATATTTAAATGTAATTTTCTGTAGGCTGTAAATGTGTGTGCACCGCACCTGTTCCGCTATCTGTTGTAAATGAATGCAACACACACACACACACACACACACACACACACACACACACACACACACACACACACACACACACACACACACACACACACACACACACACACACACACACACACACACACACACACACACACACACACACACACACACACACACACACACACACACACACACACACACACACACACTGTATATTTGCACTAATGCGATTGATTGATGACAAACACTCCCTTTCAAAATAAAAGGCCACTTGGAATGCAGGGATGTCAGAGGGAGGGGGAAAAGACGTAAGGAGAAACTGTGGCATCTGACCTGCGAGCTGCTTGTCGCCAGCCGCAGGGGCGAGGCCGGCGTGTGGCGTGCTGAGCTGCGTGCTGATGATAGCAGCTGATCATCCAGCATGGAGCATGCAGAGAGTCAGCAGAAATGTTAGGAACATGCAGCATTGTCCTACCCCCTCTTGTAAACCCTTCCTGTTGGTGGCGCCCCCATCAGCCTGGGTGGTGGTAACGCACCTCCGATTGTGGCGCTTATCAAGCAGTTTTTAATACAAAAAAGAGGAACCCCCCTCCCAACCAGGCTGATGCGGCATGGCCACGTTAGGTCCTGAAAGAGACATGTTATCTTCACACATTAGTAATCAAACCAGAGGAAAGAGGAGCAGCATGTTAGCATGTTGACACATTAGCATATTAGCATGTTACAGAGAAGAAGAACAGACAACAGCGTACTCTCAATGTAGTTTGAACCACACATTCAACCCACCAAAGAGACATGGTTGGCTCCTATAGTGTGACTGACAGGTGTCAAGGGAGGGGCTGAGCCAATCAGCTTCCAGTGTCATTAAGCTATACAACTGTGCACCAATAAAAACTGATTAAAGTCACAATAGTCAACTGCTGTGTGTGTGTGTTGTCTGCTGGATGTCCATCAAGGGAGAGATCACACTTTTTAGCTTGTTTAGCTCGTCTGCTCAATGTCTCCCTGGACATCCATTGAGTTCCAGTCATTAGCGTTGTGTTAGTGTAGCATCCGTGTAAGTGTGTGTGTGTGTGTGTGTGCGTGTGTGTGTGTGTGTGTCTCTGGGTGTACGAAAGGACAAGCGAAGGACACTTGAACATTTGTCTTTGTCCCATATAGACTAGCTGGTGACAAGCTAGCTATCGAGCTGCAAACGTAGTTAATAAACGATGGATTTGTTTAGCTGTTTCAAAGGATCCGCCCACTTATTATTCTTAGTTCCGCCCCTTTGTCACACAAACAACAAAATCAAATAGGTTTTACATTCAGGTTTTCAAAATAAAATACAGCACTGCATTACCTTTGGTGGCCACACGGACGCAGTCAATCTTTGTCTCCTGTGAGAGAGAAGTGCACACAAACACACACGCACACACACACACACAGGTTGTAAACAGAATGGACAGAAGGAAAATGGCTGTGTCTCAGCCCGTGGCATTTAACAGCCAACACACACAGACGCGCGCGCACACACACACAGGGAGTGTGTGCAAAGTGAGATGGAACATCTTGTGTCTTTCTGGTTTTAACAAACAGACGACAAATTAACCACAAGAGCTTATGAATATTCATGCACACACACACATTCGCTACGGCAGCGTGTGGTGGCGCGCGTGTGTGTCTGCGGTGTGGTGACAGTGAAAAGCTCTCCTGTCGCTGCATTATTCAACACACACACATACACACACACACACACACACACACCAATTAAACCTCCAAGCGTCAATAATTAACACACAACACAATAACATCTTGCAGCAGCGAACAATTATCTGTTTCACACACACGCTGTAGGCGCTGCTGTCCTTTAAAAAATGTGTCTGTGTTCTTGTTTTAATGTCTCCGTGAGGGCTAGATAGGGTCAAAGTTCAAACTTAAGGCTCATGTACATACTAAAAATGTGCATTTGTGTTTGTACTCACTCCGTTAGCACTGCTGACGGCCTGATAGTAGATGGCATAACTCTTGTGAGGCAGCAGAGGAGCGTTCCAGAAGCCACCGTAAGTCCCGTTGTCACCTGAACATCACATCATCATCCTAATCGTCATCATCAGACTGACTTGCGTGAAAATTGTGCGTGTGTGAACGCTGTTTGCGTCAACAAATTTGTAAGAACCTTCACGCTTGGCTGTGATTGCTTGTTGGGCACAAACCACTCACCGACACAAAATGGCGCCGGCGTCCTAAGCTGGCTGACGGGCAACTCCGCACTGAAATAGTACTGCGAGTTTAGCAGCGTGGCATTCTGGAAGTGGATCGGCACAGGGTAGCAGCGTAAGATCTCTGCAGTACCCCTTCTTTGCCTGCGGGGGCGCTCTTCCTCCACCACCACCTGGTATTTACTACACACAAAAACACACACAGCACAATAGCATTAGCAGCAAACTCATTAGCTACATGCTACCCTGTTGTCATTAAAAGTCAAATTGTTGCAAAAAATTATTTTTTGAACAAGGTTTTGCACTCAAATAACACACACACACACACACACGCACTGAAATATTGAGCAGCATCAATCTTACGCTTTATTAAGTTTTCATGAGCAAAACATGAAAGATTTAAAGATAACATGTTGACATCTTGAAAGTGTCACTGTAAATGTTTCTATTATTTTATTATAATCATGATGACATCACTGCATGAGCTGTCTCATCAACACACAGACATTAGCATAAATGATTAAACCTGGTCTGTTTACAAGCCGTCATCTGATTGGCTGCTTTGCTAACACTGCACTTCCTGTTTGTACTGCAAGTGGAGTTGGTCTGCTGTTTAAGTGTGTGTGTGTGTGATGTTGCACACAATGTGATATTTGTGTGATTATTTTTAACATAGCTTTTGTTTCCTTTGACATGCCAGCGTGTCGCCTTTGGGCACGCTTGCACACGCCAGCTCGTATAAGACGGCAGTACAAAAGGTGCCGCCGCGGGCGACCTGCCGCTGTAATCAGATTACTGTCACACATACACAAGAGGAGTCGTATGTTAGTGGGCGGAGGAACAATGTTTGTGTGAGCGTGGGCGTGCACGTCACCTGACGGGGGCGCCGCGGCTCCGCGCAGGTCTGAGCAGGACGGTGACGGTGGACTCGGTCTGGTTGAGAGGAGACTGCATCTCGTAGGCGGGCATCACAGGAGCTGAGGAGCAAAAAGACATGGTAACTCGCTTGTAGGCGGTGCACTCTTATTTTGAAAAGAACTCCCTCTACAAGGTCTGTGAATCTTTGGGCACCACCTAATTCGGTTTGATTCTTGGGAGTAACAATTAGATTCAGAATCGATTCAACATTATTACTTTTTTAATAAAATTGGGTGCCAGTTCTATGATAAACTATATTCCTCCATAAAGTAAATAAACAGCTCTGATACATTTCTATATTACCGATTCTTAAAAGAAAACTGGTTTTGTTTAATAAAACCCACAGAAGATATGGGCCTCTACATCAACAATACGATTTGCCTGAGTGGCTAGACAGGATAAATTAAAAAAGATGTATTGAAAAAATAAAAAAATCGATTTTTGTGAATCAATTAAGAATCATTACAAATAAGAATCGCGATTCATTTGAAAATCGATTTTTTTAGACACCCCTCGTCCCTACCTTGGATCTTGGTGGTGAACTGAGTGACGGCCGGCGGCCCAAAGCCTTTGACGGTGGACGCTCTTATTGTAAAGGAGTAAGTAGAGCCCGGGAAGAGGCCGGTGAAGACATGACTTGTCTCATTGGCCTCTTTAAGCACCTTCCCGCTCTGGTTTGTCAGGTCCAAGTCCGAATCGAAGGAACTCAGGGCTTTGAAGGAGATCTGGCAGGAAGTAGGACCATATAAAGATGTTACTTTCGGCATTACCTTTCATTGATTGACAAATGTATGGACGTTACCGACCTCGTAGTGCCGGATGCGACCGTACGTGTGCACCGGTTCTGACCAGCTCACACTGATGTGCTGCTCGTAGGTGCTGCCCACAATGGACTCCAATGGAACTGCTCCGGGAACTGTGAGCAGCAATAACACTAGCATGGTTAGCAGTGTGGGCTCAGACTCTCAAATGTATTAAAATGTGCGATGCAACATTTTGAGCTAACATGTTGGCTAGTTCAGCCGCAGGTGACTGGTTTGTGGCCTATGAGGTGCATTCAACAGTATAATATATTCAGCATTAGCCACGCATCCACACAAGCATAAAGCAATGCTAGTTAGCTAGCTTGGAAAAAACATTTATTAGTGTTTCGTACCGTCCTCGTCTGTCAGCACCAGCAGCTCCTCGCTCTCTTTGCGTCCTTCGGGGTTACTAAGGACAAGTTTCATGCTAACGTTTGTGAATGGCGGCAGGTTTCGCACAGTGTGCTGTGGCGGGACGCCTCGTGAGTCGTATGCCACTTCCTCTAGCACTTCCTCCTTTGCCGGATCTCTGCGTGACAACAAATGGGAGGCAGGGTTATCGTAGCCGCACTCATCCACAAGCTGGTTGTTCTTCTTATTCGCTTACCTGGCAGAAGCCCCTGCAGGCCTGTAGCGGTACTGCACTGTTAGGTTGTAGCTGTGACAGCGGGTCACACTGTAGCCGAAAGATTCCCATTGGAGCGTCACCTCTTTGGCGCGCACATCCACCACTTGGAGGTGACGTGGGCCGTGCATCGGGTCTAAAACACACATTTGTTGTTTGTTAACCACACAATACTTTGAAATTGGTAAAACAATTAGGTCTGTCAAATGATCACATTAATTGCAATGTATTATTTATAGCCATATTTAGCGCGTTACACTTTTTAATCGCGTTACTCTCATTTTTAATCTGTGACATTACTATCTCTGGATGCAAGTTCCCTCGCCTATATCTTATGCTAGACTGACAGCAATAACCCAACCGTTTTGTAGCACAATGATAATAGATAGCCATGACAAAAAATAGGTCTCACTCTGTCACTAGACTTGGCCAGGTGAAGCGTGATTTTAGCGGCCTTCATCTTGGTTAAATAAAGTTTAAAACAGGATATAATGTTGCACACATTGATGTACAGGTACGAAACAGCTGTGATTCACAAAACCAACATTTCCTGCATTTGTGGGAATTTTTTTTATAAAGTTCTAAATATATGAAAGAAATATTGTGACGTTTTTTTCCATATTGCCAAGCTTTATTTGATGTTATTTCATCACTTTATTTTGTGTTGATAAATAATGATATTTTCTAACATACAGCACTGTGATTGATGGCTCAGTTTGACGTATTTTATCTAAAGCAATATGTTCAACATTTAATACTCAAAAAAGTGTTCTTAAAAGTGTTTTTGATGCATTAATGTAAGTAATTTATTTGAACCCGAAGTTTTATTTTAGTAAATGGCTAAGACTGCATCTGTTCAAGTCTGTTAAAACTAAGGATTTTTATAAAGCCATTTCTTTGGTTATATATCTTTATCTTTTGATCTGCCAGAATAATGTAAATAATTTAAATTAAAATACCTCAAGTTGGGGGCTTTTCTCAGCATTTTATTATGTGAAATCAAAAAAGATTAATTAGCATACAGATTATAATCAATCTGTCTTTTTATAATCGCTTGATAGCACTAAAAACAGTGAGGTAAAATGAATTTAAAAACACGAAATATTGGTTTAAAGGGTTCATATTTGGATTTTTTCTACATTTAAAGCATTTCCTTGTGGTCTACATAACATGTAATGGTGGTTCTTTGGTCAAAATTCTGCATAGATTATATTTTACGGCTCGTCTTCAAGCCGCTTTCTGCACTGTTTTGTGGGCGGTCTTATTTAGGTGGCTCCACATTGACTGCGTCTTCTCCCTTTCATCGTTGTTGTAGTTTTTAGCGCTTCCATAGTGATTCTACTGACAGATATAAGTTCTAACTATACTCTACTTTGTAATAGAAATGGCAACAAGGGAGGATGCATGTGCATGTATGAGCCAGTCTGCCCAATAAGAGGATAGAAAAAAAAGAAGGAGCTTACTGACTACAACGCAGACAACAATGGAGGACTCGTGCAAAGCACTTTGGGTAAACTAATACCATACATGTTCGAAATAAATTCAAACCATAATACCAGATATCCGCAAGACGTCACAGGTTGTGCAAATTCCAAACAGCTCGTTTGGAGGAAGTATGAAGGAAGGCAGGATTGTTTTACAAAAATCTACACCATGCCTCCACGGTTTGATTTCAAATGTTCAGAAATTATTCAGAACCCAAATACACAAAAACAGGTACCAATAGGTAAGAAAAGTTGGTGTTGTTTTTTAAGGAAAAAAAAAAAAAAATGTTTGCACCTCACACAACGTCAATAATTAATCAGATTGTTATATCTAAGAAATATTAAGAATTAATAAATCACAGACTTAAATAAAATACACATGACCTTATGACCTTAGACCCATAAGGTAGTCAACATTACAAATTGTTATTCAAGGTAATGTGGCATATCAAACAATAATTCTAACATATTTAACATTACAAGTTCTACTTTTAGTGTAGAACTTGTGTTTTGACCCTCAAAGGTTTCCGTTGTCAGGAGCACAGGGGACTCTGGAAGCTAGCTGGCGACACAATTTAACAAACACACATAAAATGTTTTTAAATGTTTCAAACATGCTTTAAAATAGCAAAATGCACTCCTGATTTGTTCCATTACATTTACAACTAACATGATTTAAAGGGGAACATTATCACCAGACCTATGTAAGCGTCAATATATACCTTGATGTTGCAGAAAAAAGACCATATATTTTTTTAACCAATTTCCGAACTCTAAATGGGTGAATTTTGGCGAATTAAACGCCTTTCTAATATTCGCTCTCGGTGTGATGTCACATCGGGAAGCAATCCGCCATTTTCTCAAACACAGAGTCAAATCAGCTCTGTTATTTTTCGTTTTTTCGACTGTTTTCCGTACCTTGGAGACATCATGCCTCGTCGGTGTGTTGTCGGAGGGTGTAACAACACGAACAGGGACGGATTCAAGTTGCACCAGTGGCCCAAAGATGCGAAAGTGGCAAGAAATTGGACGTTTGTTCCGCACACTTTACCGACGAAAGCTATGCTACGACAGAGATGGCAAGAATGTGTGGATATCCTGCGACACTCAAAGCAGATGCATTTCCAACGATAAAGTCAAAGAAATTTGCCGCCAGACCCCCATTGAATCTGCCGGAGTGTGTGAGCAATTCAGGGATAAAGGACCTCGGTAGCACGGCAAGCAATGGCAGCAGTTTGTTCCCGCAGACGGGCGAGCTAAACCCCCTATCGACCCTAGCTTCCCTGGCCTGCTGACATCAACTCCAAAACTGGACAGATCAGCTTTCAGGAAAAGAGCGCGGATGAGGGTATGTCTACAGAATATATTAAGTGATGAAAATTGGGCTGTCTGCACTCTCAAAGTGCATGTTGTTGCCAAATGTATTTCATATGCTGTAAACCTAGTTCATAGTTGTTAGTTTCCTTTAATGCCAAACAAACACATACCAATCGTTGGTTAGAAGGCGATCGCCAAATTCGTTCTCGCTTTCTCCCGTGTCGCTGGCTGTCGTGTCGTTTTCGTCGGTTTCGCTTGCATACGGTTCAAACCGATATGGCTCAATAGCTTCAGTTTCTTCTTCAATTTCGTTTTCGCTACCTGCCTCCACACTACAACCATCCGTTTCAATACATTCGTAATCTGTTGAATCGCTTAAGCCGCTGAAATCCGAGTCTGAATCCGAGTTAGTGTTGCTATAGCTTGCTGTTCTTTCCGTCATGTTTGTTTGTGTTGGCTTCACTATGTGACGTCACAGGAAAATGGACGGGTGTTTATAACGATGGTTAAAATCAGGCACTTTGAAGCTTTTTTTAGGGATATTGCGTGATAGGTAAAATTTTGAAAAAAACTTCGAAAAATATAATAAGCCACTGGGAACTGATTTTTAATGGTTTTAACCATTCTGAAATTGTGATAATGTTCCCCTTTAAAAGAGCTATTTGAGTGCAAATGAGAAACTGTTTTAAGATACAGATGAATGGTAGACAGTCAGTGACAGGACAACCCGTTGCAATGTATCCTGGGAATTTTAGTATAAAAAACATGTGCTTCATATGGACACTGAATGGCCTGTTTAGACATGAAAATAGATTTACCGCTTAAAAAAGTAAGTAGTACGTAAATTACACTTTCAGTGCTTATCAAAATTAGAAAACAATGTGATAAAAATAATATTGATGATATACATTTTAATTATATCTTTAAAATATCAACGGTGGTATCCTTGGAGGTGCTATGATTAAATACTACCATGATGAAGATGATGTCCTGAATGAACAAGCTTCTCATATGAAATACAAGATTAAAGCTTCCTGCTGAACAGCACACAAGCCCGCACGCACGCACACACACACACACACACACGCGCACGCACACACACACACACACACACACACACACACACACACACACACACACACACACACACACACACACACACACACACACACACACACACACACACACACACACACACACACACACACACACACACACACACACACACACACACACACACACACACACACACACACACAAGGGTCGTAGTTGAAGATGACAGACAGTGATCCACATATAGAGGAATGATTGATGAGAGCAGGAAACCCCAATTTCTTCTCGAAATCCACTTGGTGTGTGTGTGTGTGTGGGGGGGGGAGCTTTCTCAGGTGTTTTGCTGTTGATGAACAATAGATTTCCTGTTCTCAGTTGCCTTCTTGACACCCCCTACACACACTCGCACACACACACATACGCACACGCACGCACACACACACACCTAGTGCACAATGGAAGCACTTGTGAGTTTCTCCACAGCGATTGCATGATGAAAGAGAATTTGAGCTTAACCTCCAACACGCACATGCACACACGTGCGCGCGCACACACACACACACACACACACACACACACACACACACACACACACACACACACACACACGCACAAGGTGGGAACAAAGGGGTCGGAGGTCAAGGAGAAGGAGTGCGGCAGGGATTGCAGTGGATCCTATTACCCATAATCCCTGAGGGGGCTGGGGGGGAAAGTGAACGCAATCTCATAAATTCTGACTATTCCACCCCTGCCATCCCATAATTTTGGCCTGACATTTAAATCAGACGCTGAGGGAGTAAAAAAAAAAAAAGAAAAAGCTCCCAGCTGATGATGTCATCAGGTACTTTTTTGCCCAACTCTCAAAGTGTTGGATGCCCTCACTTCCTGTTGGCGACTTTGTGCATGCGTGTGTGTGCCACAGCTGTGTGTCTTTTGTGTCAAAAGAGGACGTCTCTTCCTCCATGAGTGAGGGTCTCGCCAAGCTAATTAGCTTCCTATTCACTCCTCTTTGCAGCTGCTAGCACGTCACCCCATCATCATCATCATCATCACCGCCATCGTGTTGCGAGAGCTGCTGGCTGACTTGATGGCGCTCTAGAAAGACTTATGAGAGGACACATGCTAATGCTAACCCTGCTAATAGGCCCAGACACCTTTCTTCACAGACCTATTCTTAGATTATTTTCAGGATATTTTTTGGTCATCTTATTTTTAACTACACAACTTTAGAGCAGCTTTTCTGGCCATTACTGTTGTACACAGGAAATACACAGAAAAATCACATGTATTTGCAACTCTTTCAGTCCAGCTTTGTGAGTGGTGTGAAATGCTGCATATATAGGTGACCAAAAAACACATAAAAAGACAGAGTATTTTGAGAGAGAAGACCATTCATATGCTTTAAGTTGCAAGCAAAAATTTGAGTTACAAGCATCCCCGCTATTAGTTCATACTTGCCAACCCTCCTGGATTTTCCGGGAGACTCCCGAAATTCAGCGCCTCTCCCGAAAACCTCCCGGGACAAATTTTCTCCCGAAATTCAGGCGGACCTGAGTGACGTGTCGACAGCCTGTTTTCACGTCCGCTTTCCCACAATATAGACAGCGAGCCTGCCCAATCACGTTATAACTGTAGAATGATCGAGGGCGAGTTCTTGGTTTCTTATGTGGGTTTATTGTTAGACAGTTTCATTAACGTCCTACCAGCGCGGCAACAACACACAACTACAGCAGTCATGTTTTCGTCTACCGTAAAGCAGTTCGTCTGCCGTAAACAGCAATGTTGTGACACTCTTAAACAGGACAATACTGCCATCTACTGTACATGCATATGTGACAATGACATCTAGGGCTTTTAGAGAGTGCAGTGCACAACTGCGCACACAACGAGGAGACGAAGCAGAATGCATCATCAGATAGGGTGTTCAGCATGGTTAGAAAAATAGTGACAGAGAATAGAACAAGGATGGACAATTCAACCCTTAACTCAACAATGACTAGATGAGTGTTATGTGTAAATAAATAACCACTGAAATTCAAGTATTTCTCTTATTTATATATATATATATATATATATAGCTAGAATTCGCTGAATGTCAAGTATTTCTTATATATATATATATATATATATATATATATATATATATATATATATATGAAATACTTGACTTGGTGAATTCTAGCTGTAAATATACTCCTCCCCTCTTAACCACGCCCCCCCAACACCCCCTCCCTCCCCCGACACCTCCCGAAATCGGAGGTCTCAAGGTTGGCAAGTATGTATTAGTTGGAGTAGCGAATGTTACAGTGAACCTGTAAGAATAGCCCATAACATCTGGCCTTACTCGCTATCGTTAGCTTATAGCTAGAGATGGACATAGTTTTGTTTTCCAACCAACAAAATCATCGAAAACATGACAGAGCATGTCGCTAGCTAACTTAGCAAAGCAATTTGAGCGTAGCACTGCAAGACTGCACCACACTGAAGCAAAAAGATGCAACCAAGGATGTTAAAATAATATCTAAACAGCAGGCATTTATCCAAGAGTATATGGAAAAACTGCTGATGGTGTGTTTGACGAAATAGCAGCTCAAACAAGATACCGTAGATGGAAATACTGTACATTATTATTACATTACTTCATAAAGCTAATGTATTGGTTTTTAAT
>NC_084554.2:35117500-35135000 GCF_033978685.3 Nerophis lumbriciformis | reverse complement strand
AGATTCAAGGTCGGATGACGTCAGGATGGGAACGCTTCTGAAATCTGACCTTATTATCAGATCAGTCATACTGGAAATGTGCAAAAATTGGTAAGAGATGTGGTGTCTATCATTCACAATCCTTACGTAAGACAACAGTGTGGCTCGTGCCAGCAACTTCAGGGTTCCAAGTTCGATCCCCGCTTCCGCTATGCTCGTCACTGCCGTTGTGTCCTTGGGCAAAACCCTTTACCCACCTTCTCCCAGTGCCACTCACAGTGGTTTAAATGTAGCTTAAAGATGTAGATAATGGGTTTCACTATGTAAAGCGCCTTGAGTCTCTAGAGGAAAGCTCTATATAATTATTATTCACTTCACTTTACTTCATTTTATGCATTTGAAATCTTAAATGAATAGCTAACAATTGAGTTAACAGATCGAGGGTCCTCTATTGCACCCATTATGCCCTCTAAAAACACCCAGAAACCGCCAACAATACTCCATTTACATGTTGTGACCTGAATATTAATCAAATATGAGTGATATTGTTATTATAGGCGCTAACACAGACGGCCTATTTTAGCGGCGCATTGATAGCAGGAGCTAATACTAGTTTACGCTGCTATTGTTGACACACTGAGCTGGTGGCTGCTTCTGCTTTGTCTCAAACTTGGTAAAAGTTAATTCTAGATTATAATTCATGCATGTCTCACCTGGTAGTAAATAAATGTGGCCATGGACCGAGAGGCTGGTCGACTTTGATATCCCCCGAGATGGCAAAAAAGACGCTTGTTGAGGCAACGTTTTTTCAACTTTTTGTGAGGATTGCGATTGAATCGTCATCTAAAATATGTGAGCGTCCCGTCAGTCTGTATCCCAGCGAGAGTGGAAATAATACATTTAGTCTTTGTTTTATTACGGTTTATTATGGTTAGTTTGTATGTTTAGAACCTAGCAATGCTGCTGATGCTATAGTGTTTCAATCATGCTATATCCGTGTAGCATACGGCTTCTAAAATGTATTGCTCATCCCTCTTGAGTTCGGGCTCAAAAATATAAGGTTCTGGATTATCATTTTTACCCAAAGTAATCGTTGTTGGCTCTCACAAAGTCTGCATGATTACATGATTAGCATTGTTGTTGATGGGGAAGGGATCTCTGGTTTCTAACTTTGTCACGGATCACGTGACTGGCTTCCTCATTATCTCTCAAAATGGCTCGAGAATCTCTGTGAGATTGATACTATTTGTAACATATCTATTTACTGGTACATTTTGTCTTTTGTTGTCATAAAACAGATATATATTATAATAGCGTCATTATAGAGGAAATTTGTTTTTCCATTCTACTTGTACTTTAACTGACTTTTGATAATGTTTATTTACGAGTTAGAATGCATAAAACCAAGAAAAACATGTGTTCTTGTCCTACATAAGGATTGTGGGCAAAACTCGATGACATGAAAAAGTGCAGTTCCCCTTAAAAGACAATAATTATCTATCACCTACATTTTAGCTATGTGATTAACAATAAATATGTTACTTATATTTAGACTTACATATAGACTTATATTTTCTGTTGCAAAATTGTTCTGTTGGTGACAAAAATAATATTTTGGAATGAAACATACATTATGTTGCACATATTCCTATTCATTTTGTCATTTAAAGGCAAAGTTTTTGTTCAGATTGGCCGCTTTGAGGAAGAAAAAGACACGCCGTCGGCCGTTTGAAGGTGACTCGGCGAGGAGGAGGAGGAGGTTTAATTTTTCATTTACAGCAGATTTGATCTGAGCTCGATGCGGCGATGAAGCCGATGATGAGGAGGAGGAGCAGCACAAGTGATGGATGACCTCCGCGAGCATGTCACTCAAACAAACACGTTCCAGATAGAAAGGGATGGAATATCCAAAGTGCGCACACACACACACACGCACACACTCAGATCCAATTGAAAGAGTCGCAATGATACAAATAAAAATAGAGATCGAGATGTAAAAGGTCTAAAAAGCTTTGGAATGTTTGCTGGACGAGTCGAGCGTGAAAATGTGAAGTGCAAAAAAGAATGAAAGTGAAATATTGATACGGAATATTCTAAAAGCCTGGACAAACAACACACAGACTTTAATGGATGTTAACACACGCGTGTGTCTCTGGGTGTGTTTTATGTGGAAGATTCAGATTTTATTGTCAAAATGATGGAAATATTGATTTTGAAAAAATGAACTTATGTTTTCCGCTGCTCATTTTTAAGGAAAATTCATAATTTTGCCTTTTATCAATAGTAATATTTATTACAAAATAATATTTTTTAAGTGATTAACTACATGAAAAAACTTTCTTTTAAATGTCCAATTCCATTTACAAATTCTGGATTAAAAAATGTATGTAATGTAACTTTTATGTTTTTCTGTCTATCTGGAGATACGCTGTTTGATGGCCCCAAATAATGACAAAACAGTAATGTTTAAAAAATCAACATTGTTAGTCTTTTCTGACTGCTTTACTGCATTGTTTCAAGCAGAATTGATTCTTTGTGCGTCCATTTTGACAAAAGAAGTTTATGCAAGTTTTTTTTTTGCAAGTGGCATCACACTGAGTCGCCTCCATGGGCTTAAAGTCACAAAGCTTGTTTGATGGACACACTAATTCATTATTTAACACACACAAACTGTATAATTCATCCGCAGTAAGATGAATAAATAAAAGTGACTTGATGACAGACGAGTGTTATCAGAGCGTAAATCATCACGCTGAGTGTGTGTGTGTGTGCGCGTCTGTGTGTGTGTGAGTGACACACCAGTCATCGCCCCATACACACACACACACACACACAACCACACACACATCTTTCACTTGTATCTTTTGGGTTTCCTGCGTAGGCTCCCAGAGGGCCGTTTGTTTACGGCTGCACAGTCCTGAGGGGCGGAGCTTATAGGAGAGCAACCAACGCGGTGACAGATGTTCTTTCATCTAGAACCATCAGAACTTGACAACGTTCTCCACTGTGGCCCGTGTAGGTGTGTGTGTGTGTGTGTGTGTGTGTGTGTGTGTGTGTGTGTGTGTGTGTGTGTGTGTTCAAGCCTGACACCGTCTTACGAATAAACATTCTCATTTCATAAAGAAATAAATAAAAGAATGGTGCTTAAAAAGATCATAAACAACACTGGTGTGGATCGATAATTAGCTGTTAATTGCTGTTTTTAACACACACGCTGATGTGTACACTGCTGCCATTAGAGGCTAATGAGCACAGAGCTAACAAAGCCTCATCTGCCTCACAGTTTTAATGACCTCATCGCTAACCATTAGCCACCTGATGAGCTCTGCTAACTTGCTACTAAAGTATGCTAATGTAACGAGCAAACAAAGGCTAGCACAGCATGTTAATGTACAATATCTGGCAAAAGTCGGTACAACCTTTACATTTTTGTCAGCAGTTATTCCAGTATATTTCCTCAAATGACAACATAAGAGGAAGTAAACATGGATGTGCTTTACAGCAGTCAGTGTACAGCTTGTATAACAGTACATATTTACTATGCACCGACAATGAGTCAACATGCAAATGAGAGTAATGTGTCTTGCCGACAGTCAAGCATGGTCTGGAGGTGCATGAGTGCTGCCAGCACTCGGGCGCTGTGGTTCATTAAGGACTCATTTCTGCATTGTCCCTTAAATAGCTACACAATGGTTGGTGAAATTTGTGGTGTGTATTCACTTTGGCAGATACTGCAATGCTGTTCTCTGATTGGTCGCTTACCTGCACACTTTGTGCGAGCCCGCAGAGGTGGCCCGGGGTTCCCTGTGCCTCCCTCCAGGGGTCTGGTGAGCAGAACGCTGATCTCGTACTCCGTGTCAGGGTCCAGGTGTCCGATCTTGTGGGTGGGCTTGTCCACAGGTGTGGTGTCAATCAACATGCCCGCCATGGTGCGGTATTCCACCTTGAAAAAAACAAACACCCACATATTCCACAGTCAGGACAGGCTAAGAAATGAGAGGTCTTTCGAGTCTAAATGGTCCTGTGGAGGTTCTAGACTTGTCCACTCACCTCTCTCTCTATAATTGGACCGTCTCCATTGATGGAGTTGGCGTTGAGTTGGATCCACAGGTATGTGGCACCCACTGCTGTTAGCTGAGGGGGGGCGATGGGGACTGGCGGCTCTGAGGGACAGACACAACCAGGATGAATCTCAACACACGCACACACACTTTCTTTGGCCTCTCCTAACAAGGGAAGGAAGGAGTTAACGAGTTAATTAATATTCGTGACCTTCGGCGAGTCACGGTAGACCTGGAATTTATTACCCACAATCCCCGGTGGTGCTGCTCTACTTCCTCCTGACCCACTTCACACACACACACACACACAGACACGTACAATAAGTGTGTAACAGTGTGTGTATCACATTCATGCAGACATCACAGAGCTTTGAGTGTAGAGAGTAATCACACTTCACTAAAATTAACAAGCTTTGACAAACTTTTGCTCAAACTTATCAACATCAACAAAGACAATGCTTACGTTTGACAGTGAGGTCAGCGTACGAGGAAACGCCTACGCCGCGATCCGATTGGCCGATGCATCGATAGCGTCCGGAGTCGCCTTTGGTGGTGTTGTCCACGTCGAAGGTGGCTACGTAACGGCGCGAGTTGACAGGCTTGGTTTCCCTGACGATGGCTTGACGGCCGTTCATACCCTAGACATAAGCAAACAAATGATGATGATAACCATAGATCAGTGCCATTGAAGTACTGAAAAACATTTTGGGGACCATATTGTAAGAAAGTTAAGGAGTAGGGGCTAGACCAGTGGTTCTTAACCTTGTTGGAGGTACCGAACCCCACCAGTTTCATATGCGCATTCACCGAACCCTTCTTTAGTGAAAAACACAATTTTTTAAATTTTTTTTCAAATTCAAGACAAAGTTATATGTTTTTGGTAACACTTTAGTATGGGGAACATATTCTAAGTAACAAAGACTTAATTTAGAGTTTTTGGACACTAGGGGAACATATTCTAAGTAACAAAGACTTAATTTAGAGTTATTTGGTTAGGGTTAGAGGGTTAGGGCCAGGGTAAGATGGTTAGGGTTATAATAAGGCCATGCCGAATAAGGCATTAATAAGTACTTAATAATGACTAGTTAAGAGCCAATATGTTACTCATTTGCATGTTAATAAGCAACTAATTAATGGTGACTATGTTCCCAATACTAAAGTGTTACCATGTCTTTTTACTGGTGCACAAAATGAACCGTGCATGAACATCACCTTGTTCAAAGAACAAAACCAACACAGTGCATAAACTCACAACAAATTACACACCTGCAAATCAGTGTGACTTCTGCTGTTGCCGTATCCGTAATACGCCGATAGGGAGAAGTTTTTATTTACACGATGAGTCGGGAGTGTCGGGAACCCCTAGGGTTCGATCGAACCCAGGTTAAGAACCACTGGGCTAGACAATTTCTGCAAAAACGCTGGTCAAAGATCCTTTAAAATGAAGAGCGCTCTGCTACAACAATATGACAGGAGCACACTGCTGTTTTTAGGACCGGAGCTCGGTACGCGATTCGTACCTGCAGGAAGAGTTGCACATTGCTCTGAGGGCGTCCGTTGACGGTGCACGCAAACATGGCCGTCTGTCCCGCGTTCACTTCCACACCTTTGATGTGCAAGAAGTGAGGCGTGCTCACTTATGACACAAAAACACACACGGGGCAAAGGTCACACAAATATCATGACTAACTAATATCAATCTGTCGTGTTCACGTGAGTGTGTGTTTGTGTGTGTGTGTGTGTGTGTTTGTGTTGACATGAAAGTAGATTTTGGAATGAGAACATCAAAGCCCAGGCCAATCAATTTACATGCTAATGAACTCCCCTGTCTTAACACACACACACACAACACAGTGACCTTGATTCTTTGATGCACACGATAACGTTGTTATCCAATCAAGCACCGAGGAGGGGGTCTAGTGTGTGTACTTACTGCACTGGTGTCCCTGCAGTGTGATGTCTCTGATGGCCACGCCCCCTCTGTGCCCGCTGCTGACAGCCTCGAACACAACCTGATTAGCCAAAAAATACCATTGATAACAACAACAACACTGTCGCTACAACAACAACAGCAGAGGTAAGTGTGAATGTCCAAATGTAAAGTACATTACAGCTTTGTTACCAAGTACACAAACAAACTTCCAGCCCTCCATCTTTGTTTTCTTTGCCACTCAAACAGGAGTTGACTCTTATTGTGACAGTTAATTAAACGCCTGCTGTTGTGATCTGTAAGTGTGTTCCTCTAAAAAGTTATTTTAATTACTCCCTGCCTGTGTGTGTGTGTGTGTGTGTGTGTGTGTGTGTGTGTGTGTGTGTGTGTGTGTGTGTGTGTGTGTGTGTGTGTGTGTGTGTGTGTGTATCTTGCCTGGTAGTAATTAGGCCAGAAGGTGGACACAGCAAGCTCCACCCCTTTCCAGGTGTGTTGGGCGGGGCCAGACGAGTTAAAGACAGGAATACCCAGAGGACTGTTGTTCTCTGTAGCGCACACAAACAAATGTTGGCATCTGTGGAGACCTCCTGGTCCACCGCACTGTGTGCGTACCTTTGACGTAGATGTTCAGCGTGGCTGCCATGGCTCCCTCACGCTCTGCCACCTGATAGAACATGAAGTTGATGCAGTGCGTGTCGTTCTCTTTGAGTGGCGGCAGCAGCAGATGGGCGCGTTGGCCGCTATAGCGACCCGTCGTGTTCACGTACAGGTAAGGGGAGGAGCCTGGACAGAGGTTGTGAGTCATCGCCTTGACACAAAAAGCTATAGCTAGCAGGGGAAGTTCACCACCTGACGCATAAATTGGTTTGTGTAAGCTAACTCTTTTACTACTGAACCGTTGCACCCAAAAGGGTGAAAATGTGTGAAAACATGCACTCCCACTGTGTTGTATGTGCACTCTACAAAATACCAACTGGAATTTATAAATGTTTAGCTGAATAACCACCGAATTCGGTGCACACAGTTTTGGGTACTGACAAGCATGTGTGTAAAATGTATAAAATAACCAAGATTGGCTGAAAAACTTGGACCAAAACATATCGCCAACTAAAGTAAGTTGGGAATTATAAACAGCTACTTTTTTCCAAAATTTTGCACCCTGCGGCTTCGAAGAAGGTTTGGATAAATTATGGATTTTTCTTCGCTGACGGCAATAATAAAGATAATTTTATAAAAAAAATACAAACAAAAACACTGACCGGGTGTTTTATTGTTTGTGCTATGGTGGCATTTTTTGGACGAATTTGCTCACTGCAGGTGCTGCAGTGTCCTTCCATTTATCGGCAGTGCTTTTTCTCCTAACCTGAGTACTGTTCAGTATTCTAGCCGTGCACAGCATTTTCTACTCGTATGGATTCTTAATTCATCACTCCAAGCAACGTTTGTAATTTTTACAATATAACTACAACTATTTATACTTACAAAAGCATCCCATGTGTGATGTCTGTAGGAGTGTTTTCATGCATATTTGTGCGTGCTATTGTATTGTAATGACGCTAGGGTCGTCAGCATTAAGTAATATGCTAACACATTTACGAGTGTCTGTCTTATTAATAATAACTTACAACGGCATTATTTTTGGATTGTTTTAGTTTCACAAATGTCTCAGTAAATCCACCAAGACGTCACCGTGGAGTTATTGAGCCTGTTTAGCTGATTGGAGTGCTAGCTTCCGCAGTTAGTGGGTCCATGACGATGACTTCTGTTTTGTTTAAACCCTCGTTTTACTGCCGTGTTACAGACATCATTTGGAAACAATTAAGGTATGTAAGTACACATTTACAGAATCTTACTGTGTTAACAACTCATTTTGCAAGGTATACAGGTAAAAGCCAGTAAATTAGAATATTTTGAAAAACTTGATTTATTTCAGTAATTGCATTCAAAAGGTGTAACTTGTACATTATATTTATTCATTGCACACAGACTGATGCATTCAAATGTTTATTTCATTTAATTTTGATGATTTGAAGTGGCAACAAATGAAAATCCAAAATTCCGTGTGTCACAAAATTAGAATATTACTTAAGGCTAATACAAAAAAGGGATTTTTAGAAATGTTGGCCAACTGAAAAGTATGAAAATGAAAAATATGAGCATGTACAATACTCAATACTTGGTTGGAGCTCCTTTTGCCTCAATTACTGCGTTAATGCGGCGTGGCATGGAGTCGATGAGTTTCTGGCACTGCTCAGGTGTTATGAGAGCCCAGGTTGCTCTGATAGTGGCCTTCAACTCTTCTGCGTTTTTGGGTCTGGCATTCTGCATCTTCCTTTTCACAATACCCCACAGATTTTCTATGGGGCTAAGGTCAGGGGAGTTGGCGGGCCAATTTAGAACAGAAATACCATGGTCCGTAAACCAGGCACGGGTAGATTTTGCGCTGTGTGCAGGCGCCAAGTCCTGTTGGAACTTGAAATCTCCATCTCCATAGAGCAGGTCAGCAGCAGGAAGCATGAAGTGCTCTAAAACTTGCTGGTAGACGGCTGCGTTGACCCTGGATCTCAGGAAACAGAGTGGACCGACACCAGCAGATGACATGGCACCCCAAACCATCACTGATGGTGGAAACTTTACACTAGACTTCAGGCAACGTGGATCCTGTGCCTCTCCTGTCTTCCTCCAGACTCTGGGACCTCGATTTCCAAAGGAAATGCAAAATTTGCATGGTTGGGTGATGGTTTGGGGTGCCATGTCATCTACTGGTGTCGGTCCACTCTGTTTCCTGAGATCCAGGGTCAACGCAGTCGTCTACCAGCAAGTTTTAGAGCACTTCATGCTTCCTGCTGCTGACCTGCTCTATGGAGATGGAGATTTCAAGTTCCAACAGGACTTGGCGCCTGCACACAGCGCAAAATCTACCCGTGCCTGGTTTACGGACCATGGTATTTCTGTTCTAAATTGGCCCGCCAACTCCCATGACCTTAGCCCCATAGAAAATCTGTGGGGTATTGTGAAAAGGAAGATGCAGAATGCCAGACCCAAAAACGCAGAAGAGTTGAAGGCCACTATCAGAGCAACCTGGGCTCTCATAACACCTGACCAGTGCCAGAAACTAATTGACTCCATGCCACGCCGCATTAACGCAGTAATTGAGGCAAAAGGAGCTCCAACCAAGTATTGAGTATTGTACATGCTCATATTTTTCATTTTCATACTTTTCAGTTGGCCAACATTTCTAAAAATCCCTTTTTTGTATTAGCCTTAAGTAATATTCTAATTTTGTGACACACGGAATTTTGGATTTTCATTTGTTGCCACTTCAAATCATCAAAATTAAATGAAATAAACATTTGAATGCATCAGTCTGTGTGCAATGAATAAATATAATGTACAAGTTACACCTTTTGAATGCAATTACTGAAATAAATCAAGTTTTTCAAAATATTCTAATTTACTGGCTTTTACCTGTATATCTGTGACTTATGGTCTGGTGCGGCTAATATGGGGAAAAATTATTTTTTTCGTCTAGAATTTCGCTGGTGCGGCTTATATCACAGTGCCCTCCATAGTCCGGAAAATACGGTAATTACCCATAAGTCATTGTCAATTTGTCTATTGATTATAAAACGTTGAGGATATTTTACATGTATGCTAGCACAGTGTTTCTTAACCATGTTGGGCCGTAAATAAATTTTTGTCAGTTTTCATGAGTCCCTTCTTATGCAGTATATTTGGTTGGTAATTATTTTTGTAATCAGCACACACACACACACAAACACACAAACACACACACACACACACACACACACACACACACACACACACACACACACACACACACACACACACACACACACACGGGTGCTAAACAAATAATCTTTGTGATTAACACATGGTTTCATATTATTTGACAAGGTTGTAAACTGTAAGTACGTTAGATAATATCACTGAATAAGATTAAAATAAAACATTTTATTTGAGTGGGCCCTGGGCCCCTCTGTAGTGGAAAAGTCAAAAAGGTTAAGAACCCCTATGCTAGCATATGTTCGAAAGCAGTTTCATCACAACCTGTAGGGGGCGCCACAAATGTCATTCACAGCCCATCCACCCATCCATCCATTTCCTACCGCTTATTCCCTTCGGGGTCACAGCCATGTGACAAAATTAGAAAAACCCATTGGAAGATCAAGTCAGTAAGTCAATGACAGACAGCTAGCATGTCCTGTTAGCATGTAGCAAGATAAAAGTCAACAACAGCAACAATTAATTTAATTAACACAATTAGTATTTCAAGCAGCCAATAAAAGGCCGGCATGAGTTTGCGTCTGATTGGTTGGATGCTGCCGCACTCCCACCTCTACTGACTTCACTGGCACCATAGTGGCTTTACACACACACACACACACACACACACACACACACTTGCATGTGTATTCAAAGGGAATGTGCATGCCGACATGCTGATAAACACTCATTAACCCCGAAACACACACACACACACACACACACACACACACACACACACACACACACACACACACACACACACACACACATTTTCAGGTGGCAAACAGATGAAAAATTCAAACCCTGTTTACATTTAAACTGTGTTTACCTGAGTGTGTGTGTGTGTGTGTGTGTGTGTGTGTGTGTGTGTGTGTGTGTGTGTGTGTGTGTGTGTGTGTGTGTGTGCGCACTGAACACACAAAAAAGTTATTTTGACCTCCAGGTCTCTTTGACGCACAAAAGCATTATGGGAATATCAAACATTCACAGCTAGTGTGTGTGTATGTGTGTGTGTTTGTACGTGGCGGGGGTTGCCTTCAAGCTTCAGCATGTGTGTGTGTGTGTGTGTGTTTTGTGTACATCTGGCACTGAGCTGATAACGCTCCTATTAGAAATATTAATATACCCTGAACTCAGCAGAGACACAAACACACGCACACACACACACACACACACAAAAGTGGAGTAAATCAATGAGCAAGCGCAGCCGCGTGACTGACTAACATTGTGGTTGCCACGGCATTTCAAAATGTCAACGTGGTCAATTCAAATAAAGCTTATTAGTGTTTAATTTTTTGCCATTGAATGAATTAACACAACATATAATGGATGTTTACAATAATCAACACACATTATTCCTATTTATTTCACTACAAACTAAGCACCAAGCAATCTGATGCCTGCCTTTGTGTGTGTTTGTGTGTGTACACTAAGGGCATTACAGGAGATGACTGTTGTTCACACTGACAGCAAAGAGGGAATGCAACACGCTTCCGAATAGATTGAACTTGTACCATTTATAAGAACATTAAATGGCACACACCGCTGGCCGGCGCGCGCGTGTGTGTGTGCGTGTGCGTGTGCGTGTCCGTGTGGAGGAGCTAGAGAAGAAAACCGGGAAAAAAACAAAAGAAAAAGAGTTAGAGCCACCAACCCTGTGGCCATAAAAAACACATGCAGAACTTCCATTTAAAAAGTGTCCATTGAAGAAGATTTATCACCAAAGTCAAATGCCATCTGCCCAGTGACAATAGAGGAGTGTGTTAAATGCTACATGGTACATGATACATGCTTCTGAAATGTCATGTGTAAGTATAAATGTGCAAATAAATAGTCAGCAGGTACTTTAAAGATAACTCTGCAAAGACAGGAATCAGAAAAGTAGTCTGTTTTGAACACCATGATAGTGAGCGCCTTCATTACAGATACTCTTCTGTGTGTGTGCGTGCGTGTGTGTGTGTGCGTGTGCTGTCTGATTGCCTCCATTGGCTGCAATTAGTCACACCGACACACAGGTATAGATGAAAAGAAAGGCGAGACCCCCCCTCCCTAATAAATCAGTTGAAATAGGACAGTAAGCACGTCCACTCTGTGTGTCCTCGCTCACATTGTCTCTTACGTGATTGGCTGCCTGATTTAAGAGCGCTGCATTCTCATTCGTCAGCAGTGTAACCTCGGTGAGCATGTGACAAACGGCGTCTCTCTCGCTCTCGCCCCATACACACACACACTTATGTGTGCAACGGAGTGTGAAGTGTCCGTCCATAAGTCAGAGGAGAAAGTGTTGCAAGATAAGAAAAGCTGCAGATTGTCTTTGGTGCTGCATTCAAGTGCACAGTGAAGAAAGATAACAGAAAGCTTACACGGTGCCTCTTTTAATCCCCAATAAAAGAAGAGGACATGTGTGTGTGTGTGTGTGTGTGTGTGTGTGTGTGTGTGTGTGTGTGTGTGTGTGTGTGTGCATTATCTACTACATGAATCATTTAATTTAATAACACTACTTATTTATTAAAATGTATTCTAAATATTTATCATCTCAACCACCTTGAACTCTCTGCAGTTGAGTAAAACAAATCCCCCTGCCAGTATTTAAGAGGCCATGTGCTAGGTTATAATTAATTGTGACAAAGCTTGTTTAATCAAGCAATTTCAAAATGGAAGTCGTGTTGAAGTCCAAACAGCGCTTTATGATCCAATCCATCTTTCTCAAAGAACATGAGCTTTAGGAAGGTTCCATGAGGGACACCTGGCAGGCAGAATTGTACCTGTAGGGAACCACTGCTCGCCCGCCGCTCTGTCCTGAGGGTCTCCTTGCTCCCAGTCCAAGTCCTCTTCTTTGGACTGGACCAGACTGCAGTCAGGACCGTGACCGAAAAGACATGCTGAAAGACAGACAGCAAGACGCTCGATTAGACTAATCGCAAAACATCGTGCAGGTGGCTGGACATGTTAGCTCTTTGTTCACTGCCTTAGTTATAAGGCTGTATTTCTAACATGCATGAAATCTGTCGGTCGCATGAGGCTGGTGCAAAATTCTCAATTAGGAATTTGAATGTGTTTGGAGAACATGCATCCATAACATCTATCTTTTATGTGCTTTTTGTAACTTATTTGACAAAACTATTTTACACCTATTTTTTTAATGCATACATTCACGCCTCTGAAGGGTTTGAAATGTAATCACCTTTTAATAAAATAGCAACAGTTCAAGTAGGTATAGAAAAAAAAAGATTTTATTTGGATATGATAGAGACACTGATGTGAAATATATTCTAAACGTATTTATTAACCATGCAAAACATTATATTCACAAATGCAAATGGTCAAAGAAAACACCTCGAATAAGAGAATACATTTTTGAAAATGACAGACATTTCCATCTGCTTAGCAAACTGGGCACTAACAAAAAAAAAATAAAAATTCTGAAATTATAATCAGTCACTTATGAGTTATATGTTGTATCCCTCTTTATTATTTTGTATCATTGTGTTATATGTGATGTAATTTCAATTGTTTTTTGTATACTTGGTAATGTAAAATAAAAAATCTTTAAAAAAAAAAAGGAAAAATCTATTTAAAAATTATTTTTTTTAAATTTCAATACAATTCATTTGAATAATTGAAATTTTAATTGAGTTGGCTCCCCATCAAAAGGATGTTAAAATGGAATTACAGGAAGTATCAATAATTACAACTCCTTATAGCCCAGTAACAGAAAGACTGTCAGATTTAACAAATGCTTTGGCTTGAATACTAAAATGTTACATTTAATATTACATTCAAATTCCCTCCATTTTGAATACTTGGAAAAAGTATAAAGTATTCTGAGAGTTATAATGAAAGTTATAAAGTTATAATATATTAAAGTATCTGTTTTATAGACAATACTTGTATTCTTAATTGTCAATGAAAAACACGTACTGTAATTCAAATATTTATACAGGACGCTCATAGTAATAATATCCATATGAATTTTGTATAACAGTCCTGCATTAAATACACTGTATACTGTAAAGCATGATATTGGAATAAAGCAAATTTATAAACTGACATTTCAATTCTATATAAATCAATTTTAATTGTAATTACAATTCTACTTCCTGTTGGCAATCTCAGTTCAACTCTAATTCAAATTAATTGATTTAAATTGGAATTTGAGAGACATTCACAATTTAATGAAGAATTTTGCAGGAGCCTATTTTGCATTTAATATTTGAGGAGCAGTGTGGCGACTGGGAAGCGGATCAGGGTCTATGGTCAGTGAAGCTGAACATGCGTGTGTGGGCAGCCCCTGAGGCCAGGTGGACAAAGTGCCTTGCTCTGGGACACAGCAGCAGTGACTGGGGACCGCCAACCCTCTGGCTCTACCTCCTAAGCCACTGCAGCCTTTGTTAGCATTGTGCCTACCACTCCTCGCAGTGTCCTCACTTTGCTTGTGGTTTTGAAGAAAACAAAAGAGTGTTTAAGAGCAACCAGTTTTTCGACAGGAAATGAAAGCAAGACCCCCTCCCCTTTACATACACACAGCTTTGGGAGGGATGTCCATGTCACATACCATTCCATGCTGCTACATGTGTGTTGGCAGAGTGATGACAGGGAACAGAAACACACCCCGAGGACACACATTTTGTTCTCTTAATGTGTGTGTGTGCGTGTGTGTGTGTGTGTGTGTGTGTGTGTGTGTGTGTGTGTGTGTGTGTGTGTGTGTGTGTGTGTGTGTGTGTGTGCGCACGCAAGTGCGAGACATTTCATCATCATTGATTGTCTCCAGTCAGGTGGTCAATAAACAGGTGACTGAAATTTCTAACGTTCATGTTAGAGACTCGATGAAGGCGCTCTGATCGATGCACAATCATCCACTTGATTTATTGATCGGTCAAATATTGATCTCCAGCCACCGTGGTCACGTGACTTTTCCCAACATCCTTTGCTGTTGTTTACTGTTCATCAAGTGCAAATGTCCTGAAAACCTAGTGTTGCCATGGTGACCGTCGAAGGTTGGAATATTAGGCCGCCGCCCCTGATCAGGAAGTGCATTTGTTTTCAGATCCAACGTCAACTTCACAAACATCTTACTGAAGGTCTGCATGTTCAACTGTTTTGCATAAACCAATATCACCCGTTTTCATAAATGTACACAATATCACCTGTTTCACACAGTATTACCCTGTTTCACACATTAGCATACCACCTGTTTCACCCATAGAATCACCTATTTTACACATGAAAAAAATCACCTCTTTCGCACACAGCACCACCGCCTGTTTTACACATAGCATTAGCTGTATTACTTGTTTCACACAAATAACATCACCTGTGCCACACATCTGACCCTCAACTCTCTCACACATAACATCACCTGCTTTACCTATTTCATCACTTGTATCACCAGTTGGACATATCACCTCTATCATCAGTTTCACATATCATACCAACTGTTTCATGCGTAACAACATCTGCATCTACTAACTAATTAATACGCGAAAATAATAACTTCACCTGTTTTTCACATCCGACACACCTGTCTCAAACTCTCACATAATATGACCTGCATCCTATTTAATATCACATGTATCACCTGTTACACACATCCTCTCTATTATCTGTTTTACACATAACACAACCTGTCTCAAGCAAAAGATCATCTGTATATCCTTACTAATACGTGTAGAGAATAACATACGTATAGAGAATAACATCACCTGTTTTAAACATAACCTTTTTCCCACAAAACAGCATCACCTGTATTATCCCCTTCACACAAATTATCACTTGTATCATGTCTAACATGCAAATTAACTGTTTCACATAACAGCACCTGTTTCACCTATGAAAGTTATCACCTGTTACTCAGATTACCTCTGATATCTGTTTCACACATAACACAACCTGTCGCAAGCATCTGAACATGACCTGTATCTACTGATTCACAGATAATAATTTCATCTGTTCCAAACACATCACCTGTTTTACACAAAATAGCATCAATTATATCACCTGTTTTACACACACAGTACCTATTTTACGCATAAGAACACCTGTTTCACATAACCAACATCACCTGTATCACATGATTCACACATAAGGTCACCAATTTCATATAACAGCACCTGTTTCACTTATAATATGACAATCATCACCTGTTACACAGATCACCTGTCTCAAGCATATGAACATCATTTGTATCTCCTGCGTAGAATTTCACCTGTTTCAAACATAACAACCTGTTTCCCACAAAACAGCATCACCTGTGTCATCCACTTCACACATACCACCTGCAGGGTTTCCCCTAGACTGCCAAAATACATGTGGTAGTGGGGCCGTGGTCAGAAGCGTGGTTATAGGCGTGGTCACCATGACATCATCGAGTAATTTTCTATGATATCTGTTTCTTTATTTTCAATTGTTGCAGCTTTTTGTACAATGTACTTTGTTGAGATCTTTTCAAGTGCCTAGAGACTTAATTAGGTTTTTTTTAAATAAAAAACAACGAGCAACAAATCCAGCATCTTTTTATGGTTTTATTATAAAAAGTAGTCATGTTTAGAGACTACTTCTGTCCCTCGATGTCCCTGACGAAAGGTGAGCTGCAGCGAGCATGACGTCACACTTGCTTCGCGCTGCTGCGGCAGGTTTGGACTTTCCCTTTTTAAAAGCTGCCACTGTCTTCTTAATATTTGCACATTTTGTAGATGACTGTCCGCGGGAATATCTAGGATATATTAAAATTACGTCCACATCGCAGACATGTTGACAACACTCCAGACTATGGCGTGCGTTTTGTTTACATACGGTTTTGGTGGTCGAGTTTTCGGTACATCACTTGTCAATAGTGTGCAAATAATAGGCAATATTTATCAATTCATACTGTAACGACCAGCTGGTGTTAATGTTTTATGTCCGTGTGGCTTGGATTGGATGTCAGTTTTTCCCATGTTTGCAAACACACCGTCCGTGCCTGAAAAATGATTGGCAGGAAGAGGAAGTGTCCGGCGAAGCGCAGAGACATAGTGTTTGCATTGGAGGTAAAACCTGTTGGAAATGTGCCATTTGTTATCATAAGATTGGCAATAAATGTTAAAAGTAGCGTCAGAATTTGTGTGATTTCTTCTGTGGGCTACAATAAAATATATTACTTTAATTTGTTTTCAAGTAAAAAAAAAAACTTATTTTCATGGTGTAGCGGTAATAAAAATGCTGTGGCGACGTGCCACATTCAGTTACATTAAGGGGAAACCCTGACCTGTATCATGTTTAATACACATCAATTGTTTCACACTTAAAATCACATGTATCATCTTTTTCACAAATAACCTGTTTCAAGCATAAGAACATGACCTGTCTCCTAATTCACAGATAATTTCACCACCTGTTTCATCCGTTTAACACACACACAACATATTTTACGCATAAAACCACTAAATGTTTCACACTACCGACATCACCTGTAACACATTTATTAGTAACAAAAACCTGTTTCATGCATAGCATCACTGCTATCACCTGTTTCACATGCAGTATAACAACATTATCTGTACGTACATACAGTATGGATCATGTATAACACCCTGTTTCACACATAGTATAGTCTGTTTCATACATAACTCAAACATCTGTTTCACACACAACACATTTCAAGCATTAAAAACATCACCTTAATGTCCTGATTCAAAGATTTCAACTCCAAATGTTTCAGACATAACTTTACCTGTTTCATCTGTTTCACACATACACATAGGAA